>NW_020271665.1:418250-901857 GCF_002803265.2 Melanaphis sacchari | reverse complement strand
AGCAATACGTAACTGAAACGAAGCATACCATTTTTTTCGTTATTTTATAGAAGGAATCAAATATTGATTATAATCTATTTTCTGATGGAAATTTCAATAAAATATTAATGACAAATGTTATAAATAGTTGCAGTTTCGATTATAACAATTCTCAAATAGGTAGTTAAACATTTAAAGATATTTTTATTATCTTTTCAAGTATCAGTAGAATTACGTTCCATTTTTAAATAATATAACAAATAGTTATGACAATGACAGTTATTCTATTGATGAGCCAACTGATGAAACTAGTGTAACCATAAATTCCTTTAAGCATAATGTTCATAATAAATCAATTATATTTATAAGTAAATGGTACAACGAATCTGTTATACCCATGGTCGCCCATTAGGGGGGGGGCAAGACAGGGCACTTCCCCCCCCCTGGAAAAAATATTACTACAATATTACCTTATTACCGAGGCAAATTATTTGTTGAAATCACTTTTAAGATATGAAATAAATATAAAAATATACTCATTGTTATCGTATATTAACATCATAGATAGGTCGTATTCTGTAGTCTGTATAACCTATACGTAAAATAATTTATCGCAGATAATTTGTGGTAAATCTATAAAGATCACAATATAGGTACTAAAAATATTTTAACCTAACGCAAACAAGGATACTTTCATTCAGGATGTCATTAATATGTTTGGAATAAAACGAAGAAATTTACAGTTCTTATTTACTGATACCGAATAATATACTTAATTATATTATTTAATTTCTATTTTTTTTATATACTTATTAAAATTATTATTAATTTATTTATTTATTTAATCGTATGGCAATTATTATATTAATACACTATATATATACAAATAAAAATATAACATGCATGTATAGTGTATACATTTATATGAGAAAAATAACATTAAATCTTTATTATCTTACATTCGAAAATTTTATTATTTTGACCCTCCCTACAATATTACCTATGGGCGCCCATGATGACAATATAAACAATATTATTATTTTAATATATAAATTTAAAATATGTTGAAATTTCGATATTTTTTACTTGAAATTATTTTAAAAAAATATCAAATTTTATAATGAAATAATTATTAAACGAATACAATATAAAAATGTAATATTCACTTTATTATCTAAACTGCAATCGTTTAATTTAGTATTCAATATTTTCTCAGTACCTATCATCTTTTCCAATATTTGTGTATTTAATTGTAATAAAACAAAAGCCCGTTCTTTCAGTGGAGAAGTAAGTTAAATTAATTAATTTAGTAAAAGTATACAGCGCATGCAATTCCAACAGACTCCTCTAAGAGACGGTATGCAATTTGGATATTCCAATTTATACTTATTTATTTGGTATGCAATTTTGATGCAATTCGAATTTATTTTGGGTGACAAACTTCGTTTTAATTAAATAATTTAATAAATTAATAAAAGTAACAAAAAAAAAAAAAAAATAATAAAAACAATACAATCAGTCAAAATATACTTTGCATATTTTTTTCTAGAGAATGAAACACAAAAACAAACGGCAAAGTTTAATATCCACCATTATAATTATGATAATGTTTTGTAATATGTAAGGGAGTCTGTACACCCGAAGATAAACCGTACAAAGGCGTTGTTTTGAAAATTGGAAGAGAAATTCTGTACTTACGGTACGTCGCTACGCCATATGGGATATATAAAGAAAATAGATCTTTTGTCGTGATCCCTGAATATAATAAATGTATTCAAATTAAAACTTGCACGCGTAGCATATTTTATAAGCAAAGTAACCTTAACTTCGTCGTTCAGTGTTATTGTGTAATATTAACAGTATTTTTTTTTTTTGTATAATAAGGTTGTTCAATAAAAATGAGTTGTTGTTATTGTTTTTATTATGTTTATTGAATGATCAGTAGACACGAAGTTTAATAATTTACCACTTTAGATGCTAGAATGACATGCATTTTAAACGTATTTACATTGAAATATATTTTGTGAACACAAAAATTATTTTAAACAGCGTTGTTAAATGTTTGAAATGCATTAGGTTTAGATTAAAACCAAAACATGTAAATTTGCAATTTTCGATATTAAACTTGAGTTAAATTCTCATTGAATGACACACACAATTGATTTGTATACTGATATTATAATGTATTAATATATTTTATTAAATAACATTTTTTATTACGTTTATTACATTTCAACATTTTTTTTATGATTAGATTAATATTTATTTACCTGGCAGAATGTAGGTACTTCACAATACTAAATGTATTTTATATTTGTATAAAAATGTTTTTTATGATAACAATAATAACATACACTATAGGAATTATTATTATAAAATGTGTATTTGTGAATATGTAATATGTATATGTTTTGTAAAGTTAAGTAGTTATCTAATGGTATCTATGGTACTTGTAAAAACCGATTAATTTTATCGTGTATATTACTAATATAATATGCTTACCTGTACAACATTACTAAATAATCAAATTGTTTTTTTTCTTTTCTCTTCGATACGCTTAAGTGATTCTTTTGAGAAATTTTCAGGATTTTTTCAACTATGTATTATAAGTTAAAACTGATATTATTTTAATAGTAATAATAAACACTCATTTTTCTAAAAACTTTTTCAGAAAATTTTAGATACACGATTACGTTCGTATTAAAATAACGAGTGTTTGCTGTTGGGATATAATCGTTTTATACCTAATCAACTTTTTGGAAGTTTTCACATCAAATGACTACTTGGACATTGCGTTTCACGAAATGTTTTTTCACAGCGTAGTCTCAAAATTTTTTCTTACATCCTACACCGTTATTCGCTTGAAAGATTATTACGGTCATTCATTTTTCAACTGAACATAATATTCGGTATTATATTATTATCATAATTCATAACAGTTTAGGACTTTTAATAGTTGTGTTTGTTGGTGCTCGATAAGTCGAAACGGTCTATTTTCATCGCGATACGGGTCAAGGTCGTACTCCATGAATATTCCCTTCCCGCCCGTCATGCCATTATATGCCGGTTCATGTATGTTTTATGCAATGTCCCCCACGGCCTCTCAGTTTGGTCTGGTTTCACGATCCATTCGTAATGGTTATTGTTTTTTTGTGACGACGATACAATGTAATTTCGATCGAATGTGTTCTGCCGCCGTGTCTCACCGCTATAGTGTATTTAGCTCATAGCGCGTATTTATCCGCATACTTATGGCCAACCCCATTTAAGTTGAAATGAGCATCAAGAGCCGTAATCGTACTTCCGGTAGTGTCCGTGAATTATAACCGTGGGCGTTTTATCGTACTTACTACGTACCCATTCGTTTGACGTGCGGTACTCTCTTCGTGCGGTTTCACCACGTGTTCATGTTTATCCCCCCTCTTCCCTCTATACTTTTCCAGCTGACGTCTACCAGGCACCAGTCTATCATATCACTCTGTCAAGTGGTTCCTGTTCACGGTCAAGCCACCAGACCGAGTTCTTCGCGCAAAGTTTAGATCATCAAGTAATTATGTATTTTCGTTATCGCTCGATTATGCGTTAGTTGATCAATGCCACCCTACTATATAAATATTAAACTATTTATCATCATTGATTTTTGTACGCCTGACTAAGCGTTTGTATCTATTATAAGCACTAACCATACCCGTTAAGTATACCGTATTGTGAATCAGTATTATCATATTATTCTGAATTATTATCATATTTTTTACTATCGATATTTCGTATTACGATTATTCATTATTTTTGTTTACTATTGGCGGCGGTGTGTAATCTATTTGACTAAAAACTTTTTTTTTTTTACTTAATCGTTCGATCGTGATATTTTGTCTATAATACTTCATATTCTCCATACGTTCCATTTTTCAATACAGTCCACTATAGTCGCACGACTTACATCTCCGAGACGGGCGGTAAGCACCAGCAATCGCCCGTGAGCGAATAATACCAAATGACACATCACCGTTTACCGTATCGATCCGTTACGGATCGTCACACCGGGTTGCCCATCACAAAATATCATATGCGATTGCTTTGCAATATTGTGGCTTATGTACGTACTTGTGTTGATATGTACCTACTATTTGCATTTAGGTTTCAGTGATATATCAGTAGTAAATCGAATAGACATTAACGAGCAGTATTCAATTGAGATTTAGGATGTTAGGTATTTAAATTGATGAAATCGACGCAAAAGCGTATACAAGATGATTCACCGATAATAATAAATTTTTTATACGTTTAAAAAAGAAGTAAAAATTATATGTTTTTACTGTAAAATTGTGATTTTATTTTAAAAATATTGACGCTTCTAAGTTTAAATTCTAAAGATTAATTATCGTGTTATTAAACTTAGTTTAATAACCCCGGAGTAAGGTTATTTTGAGAATAACCGATAAATATCTTTCTTGTGGTAAATATTTACACCATACACTTGTCTAATCAGTAATTACTTTATTAATCCATATTAATATAATGACGGCTATTAATACTCAAATGTTTGTTTAAATTTTGTATTATAATGTTTGAACATTTAAGTACATTTAGTATTCAAAACGCGGATCAAAGCCCTAATTTATTTAGTAAGTATAGATTATTAGAGAACAAATAGTTCTACAGCTAAAAAAAATTTAAAAAAATGGGTATGATCGTACTTGGAAAATTGCGCAGCTTAATGTAATATATTCGCGAAATTCTAATTGTTCGATCGTAAACAGCAATAACTTATGCACATGATTTTGAGATATAAAAAAAAATATAGTCATAATTTAGTAATTATATCACAGGATCGCACAATACCAGGACGTAAAATAATTATATTTAATTTCATTGTAACTAGCACCATCACTACGAGTTAGATAAATTATTAAAATTTGATAATGATTATAATACGTAAATTATATTATCTTCAACCGTTAGCCGTCAGTGTCATCAGCCGTTTGCCTGTGGCTTGTCTGCCCAATATGAATTTCCTTTTACGTTTATATCAGGAATTTCTCTTTCCTAGCTATATTTTCCCTATTCCCCGGGGTAATCACGAAGAACTACGCATAAGAGAAAACCAAATTTGTGGCATGAACTCGCCCGTAATAATTATTGTAATAATACGATCGATGTGTGTATGTAACCATGTCTTGGGTTGTTCTAATGACAATGCGTGCAATATCACACAGGTACCCCGGCTGAAAATAGGAACAACCAAGCACAGTACCAAACAAAAAACAAATACTATAGTCTATAATATAATATAATAGTTTATATAATAATATTATATCGTTTTATCGACCCAAAAATGCTTGTATTTGTTAAAAAAAGTGTTTTAAATGGGTATTGACATATTATTTATATTATATATATCTAATGACACCAATGTTTATAATATATAATAAAAATTATATCCTGTATAATTTTGTATTAAAATGAATTGTTTAAATTAAAAAAGGTTTTCAGCACCCTTTGGTTATCGTGAATAACTATGATTATTACTCGTAGTAAAGCATAACATAAAACCGATAAACAGTTTCCAGTAAACCAATTCCCTAAACATATATTATTCAAAGGATTACATAATTATTTGAATTATATTACATTTTTGAAATATATTATAAGTTCGTATCCGCGTTTTACTACCCTGATATCGATTGATAAAAAAGGGCCACGACAATGATGTCGTTAATAAATCACTAGGTAAATTTCAAATGATTATGGTAAAGATTAAAATCTAGAAAATACATTGAAGATAAAAGTAATAGCTAATAAGTATTAAAAATGTATGTAATTTATATTTTGAAAGTTATGGGATGAATTTGTCGACATTGTTGACTTGAATATAAATACAAAGCGGTTCAACACGGACGTGTTTTCACTCCTTTTTATTCAGATTTTTAGTTTTATATTTTATCACTCATCAATATTGGAGTCGAAAAACCCGAAACGTGAGACACGTTCACACGCAATATTCGTACGGTCCAAGGTAAATCAGTAAACGGGATTACTGCACGTTCCGTTTGTCTTCCGGCACGTCATTCGGACCTGGCACTTTAACGGTAACAATAAATTGAGCCTCTAGTAATCAAGACGTAATGTTATAATTTTATAATTTTTATTGTTGATATAATAATATATCGATTTCTAAAATTTTTATGTGACATTTTAATCGTTTACCATTGTATCCATTAATTACTTTTTGAAATCGCTTGAGCTACAAATCGAATAGTTACGAAAATTCAATAATTAATATCATACGTTATAATGCTGAAATTCGTTAATTTTACGTCGACTGTCAGTTTGTGTATGTTTATATTGTACGACTACATGTTTATATTGTATTTGAATTAATTATATCACAATAATGTCACACACCCACACACACACACTATTGTAAATAATTTTAAGAAGACTGTTTAATTGTAATGATAATTATAAAATAATCTAAAAATTATACAAAAACTTGTATAGGTAATAAGTTTAATACTAACAAAATATTATTGTAAATATTAAAATGTACAGTGATTGAGTTATTATATAAAAAAAAAAAAAATACTCAATAGAATCATAAATATTTTCACTCAATTAATGTTATGAAATATAATCTTTAACTGACACAGTGTATTACTGGAAGGAGGATATAATCAATGACACAATAACATACTGTACTAATTTTTTGAATATTTAATATGATGATAATTCTTTTGAAGGTAAATAATTTTTTTTGATAAGTTTTCACTTTTTTAAGTTATTTGAATAAATTATTAAAACAATTATTAAATTTTTATTTATTTATTTTTATTATTATAATTATTTCGTAAGTTATTTCTTTTTAAGAATGACAGCATTTATTTTTAACTTCATAGTATTGCTAAGTGGAAAATTTTAAAGCCTATACGAAAATAAAATTTAAAATGAGTATTTAATTAGGTAATTATAATTATTTAAAATTTAAATAATCTGAGTAGTGAAACAAAGTTATATAGGTTGTCTGTTCCACTCTTTTCTACTTATTGAAACAATAAAATATAAAAACTATAATATGCTGGAATTAAAAAAAAATAAAATCTAAAAATGATTCTTTTCCAACACTTTTTTTTTTTTTAATTGAGTGTCTTTAAACTATGCGATAAATTTATTTTTTACTAGTTTTTGATATCGCAATTAATTTCTTTAAAAAATCAAAGTATATATATTTTTTGTCCGATTTTTGTACGATTTAATTGAATAGCACTAAAAACTATTATTAAACATCACCTAAATATATTATTTAACGTTTATTATTATTATTTTTTGTTTCGTTTTATCTCTTGTCAACAAAATATGTATGCTAATATCTGCATAAAAACGCAATTTATATAATATTTACCTTACTTTTATGTAGTTCTTTTACTGCCGCGTGTAAAATTAAAAGTTGTATTGTATCAAACTTTTTGAATATTATATGTATGATCTGTACTAATTTTATAGTATTTCTTAGATGATTTGTTTTTTTATTTATTTAATTAAAATTCATATAAACTTGGATACTGGGCCCCACTGATAAGACTCATGTGGGGGCCCAGGAGTTTTAATTTCTAAAACAAATTATATAATAACATTTCTATTGTATATATTTGATTAAATTAAATCATTTAGCGAATGAATACAATGTTATTTTTATAAAATTGATTAATTTATTATCAGATTTCAATAACCACTGAATTTTTTTTTTTTTATATTGATGGGAGGTTTATTTTATGAGATTGTATTTTGTTACATGATTTGGTTCCAGTTATTTAAAAATGTCTGCCAGATGTGTTTTTTATTTTTTTAGATCTATTAATGATAAAATTAGTTTATACGTAATATTGTGTTACTCCATGCAATATTGGTTGTAATAAATTGTGAGTTTTTTAATGTATAGTTGTAATTTTTAAGTAAATCTTTTTTTTAACAAATAGTATATTTAGTTCTTTATATAAATTTATTGTAGATTATATTCCTTATTTATTGGTAAGTATTAAGAGGTGATAGAATATATTAGAGAGAATAGATGTTTATTTATTTATTTTATGTTGTATGTTAAATTTTATACTTTAATTGTAATAGAATAAATAGTTAGAATAATTTTATTGCTTCCCTCCATAATTTTAACACATTTTTAAATAGTATGTATTTTATATATGTAAGCTTATTGATTTTCAATGTTGAGATTTTTTTTTTCATTCAATAAATCATATAGTTTAAGTGTTTACATTTTTTTTTTTTTTTATACTAAAATGTAAGTTGCTATAAGCAATAAGTTTATAACAATATATTTAGCCGTTGTCTTTTTTGACTTAAATATTATTGAAGCATACACGATTATTGAGATAATCGTCAAGTAGATTTTATTTTCATACTGAGAATAGAGCACATACTTGAAACTAAACAAAAACATTTATGTTTATAGAAAATTTCAAACGACTATACTAGAATATTTATCACGGTGAATAAAATATCGGCATTATACAGATATTTTTAATTTAATTTAATAATGTAAACAGTATTGAATTTTTTTTTTAGTATTTTCCAAAATGACAAAGTTTGAAATTATATAAAATTAAATCGCTGTTAATAATATTATAGTACATCCATTCGAAATATGTGATACGCGAAAAAAATAATTCCTTAAACTGAGGAAAAATAAATATAACTAATATCAATATAAAATATTATTTATTGAGTTAATGATATAAATCTCAATATAGACGTCGTATTGTTAAATCAAAATAACACCAACATATGATTATTATAATCAGTGCTCATGAATTGAAAAAGTAAATACTTACGTATATATTTTTATTTTTATTTATAAGTCATGTAATTAATTTAAAGTGAAATGTGAACGTTTAAAAAAAATGTGTTGGTCGTTTATTGGTCCATGCATTATTATATAAATGTACATAACAATATTTTACGCGCAGCTCAAAATCAAAATATAACTTCAGATATTATCATAAAACATTTTTATTTTTTTTTATTTTTACATTACACGACACATTGTATAATCAATTTTAATACAACGTATGCAAAGAACGCTGTGACACGCGAAACGAAATGCCGTGATGGCTAACAGGATGTTCTGAATTTATAACAATGGATTTTGTTATTTTACAATAAGAAATGGGACAATGAAAATGTATATGATAAAATAAGAAAAAAAATAAATATTTTTTAAAGAACTAAGAAACCTCCCCATTGGAAAAATTCGAATAATAATAATAATGTTAACCTTTTGTTTATATTATTGTAATTGATATAAAATAAGACTCTCTAAACTGATTAAAAAAAATTACAGTTATATGTTTAACACCTTTTTTTAGATTTAAGTAGAGTTATGGGTCGTACCTAATTAAATTTAGAGCAAACTTCATACAGACCCAAACTTTTCCTAAACTCGTATCATATAGTTTCTGAACGTTCGGTACACATCCATAAACGTACGAACTTGATTGAACTAAAATTAACACGTTTGAACTGTATCGTAGAGCAAAACACCGAATTATCTGCAATTATACGATATATTATATATATATATATATATTATAATATATATTATCGTATAGTTGTGAAAATAGTAAAAGTAAACATATGCAGTTTAGTCAGTAATATTGTTACCTATTATCAATAAAATTGATCTAAAGCAACTATATACATTTATTGAATTCATAGGTAATAAAAAAAAAAAAAAAAAAATGAGTATTATTCACTTTTAATTAAACTCAATTTTTTTGAATACGACTAGAAAAAAAACTAGCTTATTAAATAATTATAAATCATTTTATAAATAAAAATTTTAATAATTAATTCTAAATCAATTAAAAATCATAAAATACTTTAACTAAAACTATATAGGTATTATAAGGAACTTGTTCAAAATAAATACACACATTATGGTAACGAACCCCGAGTGTTTGAAAATTAATGTAATTTAAAATGCTACGCTAATTTAAGACACACGTAATATATTTTATCTTATATGCCTAATTCGCAGTCACACTGCAATAACACTATTGTGTTGCGCATAAAAATAATACGTGTTACACTTGGTGCATTCTTAAACAGGTCGGAATATCTTAACCGGGTCAGGAATATATATATTTTTTTTAGAGTGGTACAGCGTGGACCAATGGATGGCTTGTTACAGCTGACAAAAGTGAATATTAGATCATTTTCTCACGCGTGTCTATACTTGGTTTCCATCACTTTGTTTGCAATTTATTTCCCCTTTTAAATTATATTGTTTTCACCAGTATGGTAATAATGTTTGTGTATTACGATACGGTGTTATAGTTATCAGAAAATTATTTAGTTTCTAAGGTGGTTGTGGAGAAGGTCGATATGGTTTTTATATAATAAATCGGGTCAGACAACTAATGAAAACTATAGTATTTTCTGAAATCAAATTATTAATATTTATTCGATATTGAATTAAAGTGGTTAGTATACACTAATAATAATAATAATAATAATAATAATCAAACATGAGATACACAATTAGTCACATACATGCTAAAAGTAACAAAGTTTGAACTAAATACGTATCGGGTACTTCTACATTATGCACATATTATTTAAAGGTATAGATACTAAGTTTTATAGATATAACTTAGTAAACAGTTGTAGAACACGCTATCAGTTTGAAAATAAACTTAGATTCATCCATTATTTTCATCTAATATAAAATTAATTTGTCATTTTTCTAAAACCACTACTGAAAGATACAAAAAAAAGTTATACGTTTTCATATTATTGATTTTTTTCTATTTATTCGGAAACTAATAGAAATGGATATATAACCATATAGTATCTATTTAACAGGTTAGATTTATTTTTAAAATGTTTAGTGATTTGAAGAAAATTGGAGAAAAAAGGAAAACAGTCAAATGAGTTATTTAAATCAATAAAATTATTTATAACCTAAAGTACCAGGGTGTTAAAGCTTTTAAAATATATTATAAAATAATACTGATATAACTTGCATGCATTTTTTATGATACTAAAATTTGCACACATGTGTTACCTTTTACTGAATTTAATGCATAAAAAATTCACAGAATTATTTTAAAACAAAAGCAAATGTTGCATTATCTGATAAAATATTAATATGTTTTTCATTTATTTAGATTTTATGTTAGGTTACGTATATTTGCCTATTTTATCGTAGTAAATATTAGTTTTTAAACACAGCGCATCCATGAAATGTATTTCAATGACAATTATGAATTAGAGTTTAGCGGTTAATAAATTCAAAATAAATATAAAATTAGGTCAATAAGTTAAGTCAATAATAATAAAAAAGATAAATAATAATGTTACATGTTATTTTTATGAATTTATTTTAAGAATAAAATAAAAGAATTGTTATGATAACGTCCGATTTTTTTTCGAGAATTATTTCTAAATTTAAAACATAGTGTATAAATATTTATATTTAAAAATATTTTGATATAAGTTCAGTCATAATTACAAATTAATATCTATTAAAATAGAATATTTTATAATAATTTTACTAATCAGCTTTTCTTAGAATAATTCAACATTTTTAACAACTTTTTTTTTCACTTAACTATTGTACGTATTGTATTCTTAATACAAACTTAAAACGCTGCACAAAAATATTAATGTTCATTTATTAAATTGAATTAGAAATAAAAAAAAATAATTGGCTATGAAATATTTTAATAATTTTTAATTATAAATGATAGTTAATTTATTTCGATGAAGTAAATTTTTATCGTGAAATAAATTCAACCTGAAGAAAATAAAATAATACGTAATATTAAACTTAAGATAGAGAAATAAATGAAAGTCGCAATAATGCTAAGTACAGATTAAAAAACCGATCGCTGTATTTATAATAGGACTTACGAGTCTTAAGAAATACAGTAACTAATGTATTATTACAGAATGCAAAAGGATGTTTAAGTCCAATTTGCGTGTTTAGTTCAAAATTAAAATCCCAAAAACATTATAAAATTTTTTTTCAGTGTATGTGGACCAACACATCGGTTAAAATTGTGTTTTGTTGTGAAATGCCCAAATATCGATAAACTTTGTGGAATAACAAACTAAATAAAAATAACGAAAAATATTTGAGCCGATGCTACGTGTTCAACGCATTTCGCTAAGAATGAGAAAATCTATGGAGTAATGTTGGTTAAAAGATATATTAGGACGTATATAGAATTAAATTACTATTGTTTTTTAACTATATAATACTTTATATGCATTATACGTTTATACATTAAGTTTATAAAATAAAATATATTTAATACATTATATTTACACACACACACTCACACACACACATACACACACACAGACTTATTATATTTATACAATTTTATGATTTTGATATGAAATAATTTTGAGAAATTTTGTGCTCAATTTTTAAATTATAGGTATGAAAAGACATTTTTTAATTAATTTCTAATTATAAAATAATTCAATAATTTTCGTGATATTTATATAAAAAAACAAAACACTTATAAGAAAGTATGACTGTAATTTTTGATGTTTTTTTTTAAAATTTTATTGTAAATATAAAATCATAATTTAAATATTTTATGAAAATTTTAATTTCAAGTTACACTAAAAAAAATAAAAAAAAAAAAAAAAAAAATAAAATCAATTTTGTTTAAGAAATAAAATTGTGTAAAAATCCTTATTTTTATTTTATTTTATTTTTTTTTGTTTTTGTTTTACCTAATAGTAAAATTTGCTCTTAAGTATTTTTTACTTTTACCCATTAACAATGGGTTAACAATGGTTTACAAGATAGCTGGTTAGTTAAAAAAATACAAAATATACAAAATTATATGTAGATTAGTTTATTATTAACTACTAATTAAATAATATTTAATGAAATTACATTTTATCATAATATTATATTATATTATATTCATAAATACTAAAGTTCACTAACATAAATATATCATAATTAAACTTGCAATGTTGTTATACATTTTAATATTTCAAAAATTGTTCGCATAGGTTAGTTTCGCATAGTTTTTTGATATTTCTATGATTGTATTTTTTAAATTTCATATTTCTGTGAAGTTATTGATGTGATTGAAGTTATCTTTATTTTTAACTGTAGTGCGAAAAAAAAATTTACAATCATCCAAACTAAAAATTACAAATTAATGGTTTGGCCTGGTGTGGCGCAATGGATTGTCTTAATCACTAATGTGTTCTGAGGTCAAGCATCGGCCGGTGTTGCTAGCTCTCATATGGGTGACCACCTGAGTTCTTATTGACGAATCCATGATACACATACATTCACACACGTGTTTCATAACCCTGATAACAAAACCTTACAACCTTACATAAATAACCTACTCTTCCTATGTATAGCCTTAGTTGCTGGGCTTAAATAAGATCAATCAATAAAAAACAATTAATGGTGTTTTTTTAATGATTGAATTGTAATATTTATGTATAATAAAAATGTCTTTAAATTAACACATTTTTATGTTATAATAATAACTTATTAAGTTTCATATTAAAACAATGTAAGGAGTTAACTTAAATAATACTAGTTTAATGCTTTAATTTAATTTTAAATTTTAACTCATTAATGCTCAGCTTGAGATAGTGTTCATAATACTAGAAAATCAAAATATCTCAAAAGTTAATATTATTTCATTACCATACAAGATGCATAAAACTACTGAAAAAAAAAATACAGAGATTCTCTACGATGTCAACGTATTCCTCTAGTTTTTAATTTTCTTTGTTTACAGCAATATGCGATGATATTATGATAATTTAAAACAGTATTATAACAATTGAAAAATATTTTAAACGAATTTTCCAATACACTATAACTGATTTTATTAATTATTTATATCTATTGATCATAATTTCTAATGGTTTTACTGAAAAATTGTAGCAATAATACAGGTCAATCAGACGTCTGCGATCTGAAAGGCGAAAGCAATGATATAATGAGACGTCTACATAATTGGTACATGGCTAAATAATCACTTGAACATCGTGCATAGTTTTTTACCACTGTCTGGAAAAAAAAATTGCGAACCATAAGCGTTTTGTTTTATGAAATATATTATTGTCATATGAAAATGGGTCACTCACCGAGCAATTTCAAAGATAAAACCAAACATTTTTCACGCTGTGTGTCTCAGGCAAAGAAATTGTTGATCTAGACCATATGATACTCGGTATAATATTCATTATATTATTTCAACAAATGCAATTTTGATGTAAAACAAAAATAAAATATATATATATTAGTACATACGTGTCAACCAATTTCAATGTAAAAATCTGATATCTGTTTATCTGTTTATTATAGTTTATTAATCTAAATAGTACACATTTCATCATTATTTTTATTACGTTTTGCCGTTCAATTTATACCTATACATAAAAATTCATGTGTGAGATAGTATACTTTATCTCACATAGTGAGTCGTACGTTTTTCAAACTTATAAATTATCTATGCCTACGTTAGTGTGCTTTATATATTTTAATCTTATAAATTAAAAAAATAAAAATCTATAACATTCCATCGGAGTTTATAAAAAGTCAACGGGGAAAGTATATCTTTGTTCATGGCGAATTTATTTATAAAAAACATAGAGAAGGCGAAAAAAAAAATTATATTAAGATACAACGAAATTATAAATTGTCCAAGACAAACGTATGCAATGCAAAGTAAATTTTCCTTTATGTATTTTTTTTCCATATTTTGACGTCAGACATAGACCTAGGGAAATATCCGAAGTGAAAATATAATTGATTATAAATATCATGTAATTATAATCTATAACAATTTCATAAAAAAAACATATATTATATTCTAAGTATTTTATTATTATTTTTTTTTTTTTTGTTAAACTTATCAAGTAGTTTTGGTTTTTTTTCATAATAATCTACATATTGTAAACTATTGGTGATCATTTTTTTAACTCTCAATTGTATTTTAGGAGATATAATAAAATCTATAAATCATAACTAAGTAGCAAACATTGAAAAAGTTGAAGCTAAGAAAACTATAAGTTTAATAAAGAAATATGAAATAATTACAAGACCTATACTGGGAGAAACTTCAGAGCAGGTAATAAAACATTATTTATAAATTCCGTCGTATGGTAAACTTTGAGTGTAAGTATTTAAATATTGTTTTAGTTACAATATGCAGCGGTAGAACAATTACTGGTGAAAAATGTTTGAATAAAACAATATAGCGGGCTAGAAAAACGGTTGAACACAGTCCTGTAAATCTTCAATTGTACAATTTTTAAATTCTAAATAAATTTAAAATTACATTAGATAATGAACAACTTTTATTATTTGACAGTAGCGATAATGGTATTTATGAAAATACATTTTTAATTTTTTTAAATTTAAATAGAATAAATTAATTAATATAGAACTGTTCAGAACGTTTTCAACGAGATTTACCGAGGCCTGATAATAATATTGAGGGCTGGCATAATGAATTTTCGGCATTCATAACTTATAAGTATAACAAAACTATTCATAATATCGAAACGTATAAGTTTATTGCAAGGATATGAAAGTTTAACAAAATTAATGAAAGAGCATTTTTTTTGCTGGGTATGCATAATATAAAAAATGAACCACATAGATTTATTAAAAAGATTGTTTCTAATATTATGTACTAATTCAAATGACTTCATAACTGACGAAGTGATTCAAGATATTGCGCACAATTCAAAGTTTTATAAATAGTAAATTATAGGTTTAAAATAATTATTATAAATTATTCTAAAAATCAATTTATAAATATAATAATATTTTCTATCAACGATATATTTTTAATTCTTTTAATAATATGCATAATAATGATTTTGAAACGATTCGTATTTTAAGTTTTGTTTAGCGTCAACAGTGACTCGCGTCTAAAAACGGTGGCGTCAAAATTGCACGACGTGTCGAAATTACACGTATGCACCCAATCATCGTTCTCGTCCAAATGACCGCGTCGAAATGACGGGACACCATTACTTTTTTTTTTTTAATACACGCGTGTATAATAACTAGGGTTTCGATGTTCGAAGGGACTGGCGAGAGACAATTAATTGCTCTCGCCACAACACAACACCGTTCGCACAGCAACGAATAACAAATCGTAATTTATTATTACATTATATAGTTTATAATTCTAATCATATTATCGGGCAGACAAAAAATGCAAATCAGCGGTAACAAATGGTCGTTGTACAGTCATTTTCTTCCGCTCGTCGGTGAACTACTGTATTATTGTTCATGCGCACGCACACACATATACGGTATACGGTATACGTGTACAGTTCAACAATAGTAGATATCTGCTACCTACCGTGTAGACGCGATTCGCGTTCCGACCAACGGATTCCTGTATAGTCATAGTTGTTGTAGTATGTTGCGTGGGCGAGGCGATGGTGTGAGTTGTCAGGTCAAGAGTGACTGATGAGAGAATTAATGGGTTGCTCTATACGTGCGCGTATGAATACAACTACGAATTTCCCAATACTACTCACCTGTATGACTAGTACCTACCACTAAACGCTATTATTATTATTATTATTACTATTATCATTAGTATTGCCGTTGCGTACGGTGGTGAGATTTTGTCGGTTCATACGCCGAACGAGAGAAAGAGGAAGAGTTAGAGTGAGAGGGTCACGAAGAGAGGGAGAGACGGTGGCACGGCTTGATATAGTGAAATAGTGGAGTGGGGTGTAGAGGGTGATAGGGATAATATCAAAAATAACGATCGTTACCTTTCATGCGAATGGCCCTCAATTATTTTAAATAATGACCGTTGAATGAAAAATGCATTTGTTCCGATCGAACAACAAACTACTGCTACCGACTAACGCGCCCGTTATTATTCGAATACACTATTATTATTACTATTAATATTTTATTATGTGCATAACGTGGTTATTAGCTGACCGTCATCGTCATTGATATTTTGTCATCCGGGACGGACAACAACACTTTTGGTCAAATAATAACCGACATTAGTCCATATATATATATATATATATATATATATTTAAACGGATAATACACTCGACGGTTTTATAATGTGTATTATGTTCTGATCGTTTACACACATTCCATTTCGTATTTGTGATATTCAGTTAGATAAATGGGTATTTGTAAAAGAAACCTATTGTAAAACATTTAATAATATTTTAGGAAAAAATGAAACATATTTTGAATTTAATTAATATATACGTAACTTAAATCACTTTGAACTTAATAATTACGAGTAAATGTAAAACATTATTTTTACCAATGTTCTATTATTATAATTATTAAAATAAAAATCACAATTAAAAAAAAAAAGCGTTATTGTTTCTAGGTTCATAAAGGCTTAACTACTGATTTTTAGTTTTTCTTAAAGTAAAAGTGGTCAGAATTAAAGATCAAGTAATCTGATGAACGATGTAGCTCTATTTGAATCTGTGAATTATTCAAACAAACAGTGAACACCACATATCTGTTTTGACCAAAACTAAATATTGATGATTGTCTGTTGTTTTACTGTAATCGAAAAATGAATTTTTACAATTACACGTCATATATAAGAGTCTTAAAATATAATCAAGTATAATATGTTATCAAAGAATTGTATATGTAAAATAATTTTAAGAATAGGTTTGACTTGCATGTGTTTATGTGGCATAATATAGACATTATGTGTGTTGGATACAAAACTAATTTCTTTAGGCTTATTTCAGCGTTGCCACAACACCCCGTGTGGCAACGTTCTGGAGTAGCGCGTCCCGGACGCGACGCACAATTTTGACCTTTGTACCCCACTATGTGGGGGACGATATCGCGCGTCTAGGCGATCCGTTGTCGCCCTGGTGGCAGTCGTCAATTGTCCTTTTTACCGTACATCGGTCCAGTGTGCACTACCAGTGCCACGTTCGTCGGCAATACTGTCATTTTTTTGTTTTTATTCTCTTTTTCGGTCATTCGAACAGTCACCACCATTGATTACAAGTCTCCATAAAAAAAAAGCGGGTCGTACGCATTTTTTATTATTATTATTATATTATTAGTTGTAGTAATAGTAACCGTCATATTATTATTTTTGTTATCCATTAAGTCTGTATTTTTTGTTTATTTTACTGATAATTTGTACATCTAATTATTCTTTCTGTTTTCGACGCGCATTAAACGATATTCATTTGTTACTATTAAGTTATTTTTGTTTTCATATTTGTTGTAAGAGCAACCTAGCACTTATCACTTAACTAATCAACTTGGTATTTTTTATTGTTTTTGATACAGTCCACACTCCTCTCTCCACATCAAACAAGAATTTTCGTTTGTTCGACTTGTGTGCAGCCTTTTCGCACAATGTGCATAATCAAATGTAAAAAAAGTAAATCCATAAACCATACTATCAAATATAAAATCGAGCTCAACTTGAAATGGTTTTCGTTCTTAATGATAAATGCAAAAAAATCTTCTCTAATAATAATAAATAATAACATAATATTAATTCAGCATTAATGTTTTGTACTCATTGAGAACTGTTACACACGATCAAACACCGTTTACAATAATAATAATAATATTATTATTTGTACAGGTTTCTTTTTGTAACACGGCGTGATGTATAGGCAAAATAGCTACACCACTAAATATTTTAAAATTATGTTTTGTATATTACTCGTATATATTTTTGTTATGTGAGCTAAACGTTTTTGCTAAATAATAATACAGCTAGGAGTTTCAAAAGCTATAGAATAAATTGAAAAATTTCACAAGGTAAATGTTAAAAAAAATTTGTTTGACTTATTATTTTATTAATAATACATCGATTAAATCAATTAATAATATGTGTTGGTTAACATTTTGCGTATGAATTTGTATGTAATAATATTATAATATGCCAAGTGATGTTCAACAGATATGTCACTATAATGTTACTTTAGTCGATATTAGCAAACCATTTAAGTTCTGTGATATGATAACTGTGTAAAGCAATTGACCACCGGTAAATAGTTGATTTGGACCAATTATTCAAATTTAAGTTACTATAATTAATTCGGTAAACTTTGATGATTCGTGGTCTGTCATGTATATATAACGGAGTGAAATGTTTAATCTGACCAGTAAATTTTCTATTAAATATACACTGCCTAAAACTCCTTATTATTATGAATTAAGATACAAAAAATTGTTTTTTTTTTTTTGTTACTCACAAACAATAACAATAAATAACAATGTATTTGTAAGATAGGTACTAAAACAGAAACTACTCAAAAAATAGTAGTTTAAAATAAATTCCTCGTTATGCACTGCATACCAATTAAAAAAAAAATAACTTCAACATCGGTGCAACATCTATTTTGTAATAAATTATGTAAGTTATTCACCTATTCTGAAAAATACTTATGTGGTAGTTTGACGATTTCAAAGAGCATTTCTCATTGATTGTTATGTAAAACTGTATTGACAAGAATATTACCAAAGTTAATGAAGAAATATTGGCATAAGAGATAGTTTCTTCGATAAGTTTCCTTGGGCAGCAACAACTCATGTACCTATTCAACTAATTTCGAAACGTACAGTTACTGTGTTATACACATTGTCTTATCGTAAAAAAAATATCAACATTTTGTTTTCACGTCATCCAAAGCAACAAAAATATCTTTCTAGCACTACGTGTAACGGTATACACAAAAATCTACTGATTTATATTTAGCATTTTTTGAATTATTATTTTGAAAAGTCATAGATCAGTTAGGTACTTAATTAAATAATTGAATGTTGCGATACGTTGCGATGAGTTCATCTGAATAAAAAGCATGTCTGTTCATATTTTAATAATTATTTATGTTAAATTATCAATGCGATGCTTGTTGTAGAATACAATTCAAGTGGGATAGACTGGGGAAAACAGCGTATAATATTTATATATTATGCACAATGTTCATTTGTTCACATTAAATTTATTACCAATATTTTTTGTTCCATTGTCGGAATAATTTTCAAGTATTACATGCGTGAAATCTATATTATGTGTAAATTATATTTAAACACAATATGATGAAGCTTTAATTAATTTATTACATTTGATAAATGTACGCATAAATAATAAGTATAAAGTTAAATATAGAGAAAAAGTGCAGCGTTCTATTTAAATTCTGAGTGTGAATTAGATAAAATATACTTATTCCACGTTTGTTTTCATTAATATTCAAGAATCCTATCTATTTATTTACATAGATTAAAATCATTCATCAATACTGTAATATTTTCATAAATGATTAGGTATGACACTAATAATATTTAACTCATTTTAACTAAATCTACAATTTTTGATAGTAAAACTAAATATTTTCAATATTATAATATTAAAATTGAAATTATCTTTTTATTATTTTAAGTTACTCAAAAAGTGTATAAAAAAAAACATTTTTCTAATTTGATATCTATGGTTTGTTATATGTTATACGCTAAATTTCAGTATAGTATTAAAACAACATTAAATTTGTTTTCTTTTTATTTTTGGATTTAAAAAATAATTATTTATTAAATTTAATACTATACTAAAGCTAAAAATAGAGTATGAATATTAATGTAATTCATATTTTAAGTAATCACTTACTACTATTAATAAATTGAAAAGGAATTTTAAATTAAGTTAAATAAATGTAAATACCCAATAATTTGTATGAGAAAACATAATATAATTTACATTTTTTTATTATTAATATTTATTAATGTTTCCGATCTTGAAGTTAAAGTTTAAAATAAATAAAAGATACCATGTAATAGATGAACAGAGGATTTCAAATGTTGTTTCGCTGAGATTTGCTGATTATTTACTATAGTGCAGTATAATAATATAAACATATAAAAGCAAATGCGGTATTTGTCTTTAAATCTATTAATACGATTAACTCGTGATGAACACTATAAGTACACTCTGTTTGAATACATAATTTTTATTGTTTTGAGTGTTCTCGTTAAATAATTATAATAATATTATAGTACTATGTCTACATCATTGTAAACTTATTTTGTTATGATATATTTTTTTAATATAAAACTATTTAATACATATTTATATTATTAATTGTAATGTTATGTAAATATTTTACAGTGGCCACTAATGCTGCTATGTTAAAAAAAAACAAAAAAAACTTATAATCAAATTAAAAATTATAATACCAGTTAAGTAATATGAGATCAGTATATTATATCATTGAAACCGAAAATAACTACTATCGTGGTAAATATACGTGTGGACTTAATAATAATATGATCGTTTCGTTTTATGTTATGTGAAAGGATTTTGGTCTTATTATCAAACTTGCACTGAAATTATTGTTATTACGAACCTCTTATTTCCGTCTTTTTTTATTAAGTATCGTTTTAATAACGAACTAAAGAAAACAATTTCGGAATACAGTTTACAATCACAAACGATTATTCGGTATTTTGGTATCT
Organism: Melanaphis sacchari; assembly: GCF_002803265.2. Lineage (NCBI taxonomy): Eukaryota > Metazoa > Arthropoda > Insecta > Hemiptera > Aphididae > Melanaphis > Melanaphis sacchari. The sequence continues at coordinate 880,364 of NW_020271665.1, read as the reverse complement.
TTTATTATTCTGTAGCTATAATAACAATATTTTAAGATCCAGTAGGAAATGAATTAGATTAGGAAAACTATTACAGAATATATAGTAATCAGGCAAAAATATTCATTTCAACAAATTATTATTAAGTTTTTGTTGAAAAAATAAAATAAAATATTATAATCTAGATGACATAATAAGTAGATTAAACTCGAAAAAATATTTCTAGGGGTGGTGTAGAGATTTATACTTTACTTTGGTTATTTTTTTGGCACTTTTAAAAGTGTTTTATCTTGTTTTTTAATACATAAAAAAATATTTTAACATCCATTTAGAAGAAAGCTTGTCATAAATATTGGCAACCGTTATAATTTCGATCTAAAATCAGTTCATTGATCATAACGGTTGATTGACATTAATAAAAACAAATTCATAATAATAATTAAAGTTTACGTGGCACAAATATGTATTCGATTAGTATTGGTTATTTGAATTTGCTTTTGACAACAACGGAATGACATATACGCTTGAGCGTTTTTTTTTTTTTCACTTGAAAGCCGAGTCACTCATAAAATACACATTTTAATTCAAATACATCGAGTGAGTATAACGTCTTTGATGTACTAAAAACAGCTAGTTATACCGACAACCTGAGTTTAATTCTATTAATCCCAGAGAAGTTCAATTCAGTAGGTACAGATTCGTCGAGGGATAAAATAATACGTAGAAATTATGCAATTGTCAATCTGGAAATGACATATATTCGCCAGTAAAGAACGTGGTACATAATATGAGTATGTAGGTGAGTGTATCGGATTTAGCTGAAAACTAGTACTAAGATTTCAGGGATCGCCTCAATTATAGTGAAATGGCTACATTCACGTAATTATTACAGATTGGCCAGGCGACTGCTTAAAAACGAACCACCAGTAGTAGGTAACTGTGGAGATTCGTTGGAAGTCGTATTTTGAATGCATGAATGTTGGACGCCTATGGTGACATTCAAATATCACTGTCAGTACTGTGTTATTAAAAGGGGATAAAGAGAATGCTCTTGGGAATTTCAGATTCATACAACTATAAGGTGCCTATATATTAATAAACTATACTCGTATATATAGTTGATGAAAAAAGAACAACAGTATTTGAAATTATTCACAAATATTTTGCTCCTATCATTATTCCATGGACGATTCTAAGTATTCTAATTACGCAGTTTACTTGAGATACCTCATTTCAATCACTTATCAGTAATTATTATTCGATTTATGTTTTTTTATAAATTCCATATATAAAAGGAAATATGTTACTAAAATATTTGTGTTTATTGTGTCTATTAATAATTATAGTTAGATACATATATTATGATGTTTTGGTATAGTGAGAAAAAAATAAAGAAAACAATTACATAAGTTAATTTTTCTTAGCATTAACTATAATTTAAAAAAGCGATATTTTCTAGTTTGAAGAGTTATCCCATCATCCCTTCTATATATCAAGCGAATGAGAGGCGATAGACAATGTTTGCCTTAACGTGGAAAATGGCCTAGCGCAGCACTGAGTCGATGACATACATATCATGTCACTTTTATTGCAATTTAACTTGGTCGCCATGTTGCTTTATACATTTTTAATGTAAAAACAGTTGAATTTGTGTGCAAATTGTAAACATTTAACGGGCATTTTCTCTCGAGTAAATGGTCGGCTTTTAACCAAAAGCCTTGAAACATGAATTTTTTGATATTATTAATGTTAAAATCGATTTTAATGATGTCATACAGAAGAAATTGACGACTGCTAATATTATTTATATAACTCATCCAAGAGTAATATTTATCACTTCGGGGCATTTTATATAATATCGCAATCAAATATGCAGGTAGCTATACAACGACAAAAACATAAACAACAACAACAATAATTATAATTTAATAATTTAATATAAATAACCGTATGTTTAGAACTTAAATCCTAGAAATCTAGTAAGTCACCGTAACTTGATAGTTTTATGTTTACAAGATAACAATAGAAAAAATTTGAGCAAACGATGAGTGGCTAAGACCAAAAAATATTGAAATTTGGTGTACAAATTTTTTCAAACATTTAGGTGTAATTTATAAAGCATAGTTATGCATTTTTATTAAGTTTATTATTATATTTTAACCTTAAAAAATACATTTTTATAAATTCAACATTAAATATAATAATATTTTCGTGCGTGAGATATTTTCAATAGTTATTTAATAATAATTATCAGAATTTATTATAGTACATATGAAATATAATGATACATAATATGGTGTACAGACAACAACGATTCAAAACCCCATATTATGTGGCTATTGAAAAACTATTGTCACGCTTAAACTACGATAGAGTTGAAAAATACTATTCATACTCAGAGTGCGACACTACACACACAGTATCCACAATAATGCTCTCCCTCGCCACGCTATTGTCTTTAATAATACATTTATTTAAATTCTAACTTTTGGCATGTTTGAGTATAATATATTCAAATTCTTAGGTGTTATGCAATTTAAAGAGTTGCTCGAGGCGATGGTCTGACGACTTTGTGAAATGCAGTTAAAAATTCCAGAAATCATAGTTTGAATTATTAATGTACGATTTAAGGATAATAGGGGGTTAGCACGCTTGGTAAATTACCTTGTATACATAATTATATAAATTACACGGAACACAGAACTTACAGCTTACATTGTATGCGTGTGGAAAACGTATATAGTGTACTCGCGCGAGTATAATGTAATATTTGACATGCGGAATCGTATATAATATACACCCGAACTAACCTGGCGACGGATTGATCGAATCGGGGGCGGCCCGCGTTTTTTATTTCCATCTACCGTCACTGACACACCACAGCCACCTCCACCGCCTCCATGCCCCGTGACGACACGAGAACACACAGGCGGTGATGTCCGCGTCCCACATGTGTTGACGAGATAACGGATCTGTCGATAAAAAAAAAAAAAAAAAAAAGAAAAAAAAAAAGAGAGACACAGGGAGAGAGCAAGAGAAAACCGTCCGACCGACCGACCGACCCTATCTCTCAAGGCGAACGCCGCCGCCGTCGCCGCTCTGAAGAATTGGGCGCGGGTGGAGACACGGCGACGCGACGTGTGTGGGGTGGTTCATGCGTACACACGCAAATGTAGAAGAATCTCATTCCTCCACCCCGCGACATTCGCTCCGACCACGCACCGCCACCGCAATCTATACAAACCACCCTTACTCGCCTGCTCTATACGCCGGCGTCCCGTCATTCCGTATTGGCCACCGCCGCCGCCGACGCTCCCGCCAGTTTCCGAGCAACCCTTCGACCGGCCGGTGTGGCGTTCGTCGTTGTCGTCGTAGTCGTTCGTTTTCTGTTTTTCGCGTACACACCCAAATACACGTAAAACCACAACGTACACACACATACACACACACACACACACACACACACACACGGCTATTCACGCACGCACACACATACACATACATACAGATATACATATATAAATATACACACTCACATCATATTGCATACACACATACATGGAACCCACGTCGTAGGGTACCAAAAATTACAGTGTTTTGTCGCGAACAGTGCGATCGCTATTTTTCAATATTTTTTTCAACGTTTCATAGTTGAGATTTTCCCCCTCAAAATTTGAAAATAATTAATGTTTTTTTTCAAGTGTCTAATTTAGATTATTATATTATTATTGTTATTTTAATTATACATTTCGGTGTCCGTTCAAAATGTGGTGTGCGAATGGTTAGCGACGTCGCCGTTGTTATAATCGTCAACCTCCCGAGTACACCGTATAAACATTGTGGTGAGTGCAATCTATCCACACACACACACACACACAGACACGTAAGCGTGTCCAAAAAAAAAAAAAGTACAAATAAAAAAAGAGCACCTGCCCTGAAATAGGTTTTTCTGCGCCATCGATTTGATTTATTGCGTCATTATATCGGTACTCGTCCGAAACGAGATTAAGATGCGATCTCGTCTCGTGCGCGACAGATATAGCAATTTAAAACGAATTCTCTGACGATACAACAATGAATTATTAGTACTCTACTGATTTATAAAATAGAAGAAATTCAAAAAGACATGTGTGCATAAGCTATTAATCTAAATACGACGTATAGATAAGTACAGAACAAACTTTTAATTAATCTATACATTGATAAGCATAGTATCGAATGGTAAAGGTAAAGTCGAAATCTATTTTTCATTTGATTAAATATTAATAGCTTTAATTTCGTTTTTCGTTTTTCGGTTGGTATTTTTTTATTTTATTTTTCAATTATATTTTATAATTTTTTTATTTTTTCGAAATTTATATAATTGTTTTATAATGTTATACAAATAAAGTAGTATTTAATACGCATTAAATAACATGCATATACAGTATACATATTCAGAATAGTAAATAAACACGTTACAATGAATCGAATTTCTATACCCTTGAAATTAAGACATTTGTTTTAGTATTACCGCCTTCGTAATTTCTACTAATTGCAAACTTCCACTAATACGATAATACGTGGGTTTTAATAAGTATGCAAACATAGGCCGGTCATAATTCACGAAAGTTTTGAATGGAATACCCTATATTTTGGGAACAGATATAAAACATAAAAAGTTAATTTTTGGATAGCGTTCAGAGCAAATAAGAAAACTATTTATGAGCTGAAAAAAACTTACTTTTCCTGCGTTTTGTTTTTTTTTTAATTTTTTTTTTTTTTTAACATTTTCAAAAGAACAACATTACCGCTAAAGGCGACATTGAAGTTTTTATGGATTTTCAAGTAGTATTAGTTTCATATTTAAAATATTCGTCGTTGCATATATGTATATGTAATTTTTTTTCTCCTACTCTTTCTCTCTCACTCTCTCTTTCTCTCTCTCTCTCTCTCTCTCTCACCGGCACCGTGGATTATTTAAACTTTTCCGTCAGTTTCCCGCTACGATTTGAGTAACTACATTATATTGTTTTGTATACAAAAAATGTTACCATTTATCGTAATTTTATATAAATGTTCGATCGTTCTTATTAAACGTCCGACTTGAAATTACCGTAATGATATTGCTTATACATAATCGGTCGCGAGGATGTTGTCTCGATGAATGCATCATATCACGTGCAGCACCACGTCATACACGGGTACTACATAATTAAATATAATATTTAGAAGCAAATCGTCGTGACTAAATTTTAAATCGTCTGATTGAATTGGATGAATGCCCGTGGAATTAGCGGGGCCCGTAATGAAAAACCCGGAGACCTTATAACTGCGGTTGAACGCCGAAATGACAAAGATATTAATTAGTTCAGCGTGACGTTACCCTCCACCTCTATACACACATTAATATATATATATATCCTACAATTATCCCCTCGTAATTATTCGTCCTTTACATCTGAAGAATGAGCCGTGTAGCAATTAAAATGCTACATAGCTCGTAAATGCAGTATTAGGCTGTTATAATTTTTTTTCGTATTTCCTTGTTCGAAAACGTCTTATTATGATAATATTAAATACTTTTCACTGCCGTGATTTATATTTTTTTCATTTGTTCCATTCTTTTATCGTATAAAATCATCGATAGAATTTTTTTTTTCATTTACTCACATTTCATATCTCTAGAGGCAATTTGAAAAATAAAAATAACAAATTATATAAAAGTAAACCCTTCTGGTGTTTGGAACTATCTCTCGAGAGTGTCGTGTCATTTATTTTTTATTTTTTCCTCTAGCACTCAATTGGTGCTGTTACGGATAATAATCGAACCACTAGTGGCCGAGTTCAGGGGACTATGGAATTGGTACTCGAGGGAAAACGTGCACTTGATATTTTCAAATTATATTTTAATCGATTCAATGATCAATATCTCGCTGGGGGGTTGTTTTGTTTGGTTCGAATTCGTTTATATATAGTGTTCGATTATTATTGCTATATCTTATTTACTAGTTATGTTAGTAAAAAAATAAAAAATAAAACAAGCAACAAAATTCATAATATATTTAGACAGGTCGTAGAGAGATATTTCTGTTAATTACTTTTAGTTAAATTATTTAGAAGACACACATTGAACCAACTACAAAAATATCTATTATGAATTTTGGAAACTGTTTTAAAAAGTTATTACACTTCAATAAGCTTGCAAACCAATTTTTTCTGTAAGTTATTTCATCGGGCCCTTTAACAGTGTGAATGTAATGTAAATATTATTGATTTAGTCAAAATGTGAAGTAACTATATATGAAATATGATTACCTTGATATAATTTATAAAGACACAAAAACTTTGAATATTGCAAGAATTCGTAATTTCTATATTTACATATAGTTTTTTTTTTATAAAAATAATAAAAACATCGAAATATTAAATACAATAAGTATTATACACGAACGATGTCAAATCAAATGGATGATATGTCATTTGAATATTTTTCAGTATTTACATCAAGTATCTAAAAAATGTATTAGGAGAAAATATAAGCCGTTATTGATGAGTTTAATAGATTTGTTGTTTAGATTTGTAAACAAACATTATGATAATGCGCTAAAAATGAGCTAAGGAAATTGATGATTCTTTTTTTAACATATGTTTTAGCACAAAAAAAAATGTTTCTCCATTACTCCATGAGAATTATGCATTATGTTTTAACATAATGTCAATCGTTGAATGCAGATTTGATTTATCGATACCTCTTAGAATCCATATTTGTTATTATCTTTGGTGTACATAAATTAAATTATGGCTTACTATACTGACCAGAATACACTATATATATATTTTTTTTTTTGTTTTATGTTTGGCTCTCTATTTTTCTTAGACTCTGTTGATAGAAATCCGAATGGATTTTGACCTTAGGTCACATACATTTAGGAATTCAGCAATCTTATAAATTATTGCAATACTATTAAAGTACGAATCGGTATCATTTATTATTAACACGTCAACACTATAATAATAGTAACAGCAATAAAAACAAAACAAAAAAAAAAAAATAAACAACACAATTGAAACGTTTATTTCGATATGAAAAGTATCTGGTCAGTCTTTAATCAGTAAAAAATACAAATAAAATCTGATTTTTGTTCGAATGGACTACTTACCGCCGTTCGTTGCATAAGTCTCGTATGCACATATGCAATTTTCTGAACTTGAAATTTCGATTGTTGTACATTTAAAACTTTGTCCACATTTTTGGTTGATCATCAATCAACGTGTCATGCGTGGGTCGTTTATTTTCTTTCCGAAAGTGCAAAAGTTTTAAAAACCACAAATACTTGTCAAAAGGAAACAAAATAACCACAGTACATTTCAGTATATTGTATGTATAATAAAATATAAAAACTATTACCTTTAAACAACTATAAGTAATTTTTCCTTATATGATTCCATGAAAATAATGGTAATTATAAACTCGTGCAAGATAAATTATATAACCTTCTTGATTCGATTTTTTTAGTATTAATAAAAAAAAATATATATTAAATCAAATTATATTACTGTGAGTAATTAACATTAAAAAAAAAAAAAAGAATCAAAAACTTTTCATGAGTTATGGTTTGTGAAATTACATAATTTGATATATATTCGTTTTAAAACACAAACATGCACACGATTATTAATGGGTGTTTTGTTTTTACAAGTAGTTCAATCTTTAAAAATCAAAGCAGGGAAATGCAATATAAAAATATATTTTATTCATTACGTGATTCATTTTATTAATAATATGTTCTAAATTAATTTATGCAAATCGATCGTTGAAAAAAAAAATAGAAAATTCATTATAATATTATATAATATAATTAAAATACATCGCTGTAATAACTATGCTAGGAGTTACTTTTATAAGCAGATTTGATTACAAACAATAATACTAAAACGGATGATTGCGTAGTCGAAAACTATAACCATAAACCTATCTTAACGTCAGTGTACTATTTTTATCGCATTGCACCAATATATTATTACAATCGAATTATTTATCTCGTGCTATACAGGTCTGATATTATGTGTTGCATATAATCTCCGAAATTAAAATTATTATGCATTATGGAATTTATCGAATGCGAATTGCAGCCTTCTATTAAAAAAAAAAAAAAAATAAATAATCATACCTATACAATTAATAGATAATATATTATTATTTTAATTTAAAAACAAACATTTTTTTTAGGGTTCTTACGACATTATGTTTTGCAACTTTTGACTATTTTATTATATAATATACCCGAAATATTTTCAAAATAATCATTTAGGTATAGTTCAAATATATAAACTAATTACAAATAACACTGATGTGGATGAAAACACCAGGGCATTCATCGAGTGCCTACGTCCATATAACCTAAATCAAAATTAGTTTGATTATAAGCCATAGATGAAAACTTCTACAACACCTTAATATCCATAATCGTTTGTTAAAAAATCATGATATAATTATCAGTTAATGTAAGTTGGTAAGTGTTATTATGAACTGTATAAATAAAATAGTATATGTTTGTCATAAATTTATTTAGTTTTCTGCTATAGTGTTGAACACATCTGACTACTATCGCAAACACCATTTTTAATTGTTTTTCTAATAATCATTGACGTGTAGATTTTCACACTAAAATTTATATGTATAGACTATAAATTATTATGATTGTTTCTTTTTTAAATTGTCCTAGTTTAATTTAATTTAATAACTATACATAAAAAAAAAATAAAATAAAAATATAAAATACAGAAAATAATGCGTCTGATAAAAACTTGAAGTAGATAATCTACAAAAAACTTATAAGATTTACTTCATTATTATGAATTATGTTAAACAGCGTGAGTGATTAACTATAATCTAGATGATAACAATTGTTTTATAAAGTTTTTTGAAAATGTTTAATTTCCATCTAGCTTATTTTTTGCATTTACTTTAAATAATATGTAATTATAACGATTATTTTAAAAGCAAAGGGTGAAAACATTACATATATACATTATATTTTAAAATGAGCTTCTTTTTTTCTGAAAGTCTACATAGATTATAATATTTTGTATTCATTGTTAAAGTTAACCTATTAAAATGTTTTTAATCAGTTTCTGTAAGTGTTTTGTATTGTATATTTTGCTTTAATGCGTTTAATAACACTTTCACAACTATTGTTAAGCATTTACTTTTAGTAAAACGATTATCGATTCAGGCAGGGATTTAATATTTAAAAAAAAAAAAAGATTAATGATGTTTATTTGATAGATTGATATTAGCTAGATTTTAGTAATGATAATAACTTTCAACGAAGCTTTTAAAACAATAACACCATCTAGAAGACGATATTGATTTATAATTAAACGCTATGTCTTAAACAATAATATACGTATAGTTTTGTAATGTTTATATCATACTTTTCAAAACAGTTAGTGAATAATAACTATTTAAATAAAATTTTTATAAGAACATATAACGTAAATTAATACGAAAGATATTTAAGATCGAACTTTATGCGGGACATTAAATTTCATTATAGGTGTTAATATGAAACCTTTGAGTTTAAACACTACATAAATAATAAGAAATTAAAATATTATGAATATATGATTTAAATTTACGTTGTGGAAGAATAAAATTACATAGAATATTTTTTTTTTTTGATGTTTATACATTTGTATGTACAAAAGTATAATGTATTTATGTATATATTATATACCAGATACCTTATACTTATTTGTCTTTTTTAGTTAATATGTTATATTATTATTATCATTATTATTATTATTATTGCACTTTCTAACCTCACCCATACAACTTAAATTAGTATAGAAATTCTTGGAATAAGATCTACTCTTGTAGTATTACGAGTATACTGCTAAACAACAAATTCTCGTCAGACTATTCATTTCCCAAGGTAGTTGAACACATTATTATGTTAGTATAGTACTTATTATATATTTTATTTTATGATATATTATATTGTTGATGCAATGTGGTTTAGTGGTTTATGAAGTTTAATTACGAATATTGCGCAGTGTATTAAAATTCGCATTTGTTTATTTATTTTTTCACTGAATTTTACACAAAAACTTAATATTTTTAAACTTTTACAAGAAAACGAGACTTATTTATCTCATAAATTAGCATACCAAATAACTTTAGATTTTCCATCTGTTTAATTTTCATGTGGTAAAATTTTTATCATTTTTGAATTTTTAAATTTTAAATAATACTATCATAACTAACCGGATCTACGTGTTATTTTTGAGAATCACGGTCGGCACATCTTCCCGTAAATGATTAACTAAATTCATATTCAGAAAATTCTATGCAATTACCTGCGTTTATACTATATAATGTGTAATGTTTCTTAATTTATTTCAATAATAGTCCTGTAGTTGATATTTTAATTAATATGTTGGGAGTCGTTCATCAATTATTAAAAGTCAATAAACAGTGTTGATCATTTTTTTTACGTTTCTGGTATTTGTGTATTCAAATTAGAAACCGTTAAATTATTTTATTGTATTTAATCATACGTAATTACGTAATACACAATCAGTAGCCTAAATTAAAAGACATAATCTAGTACAATAAGAAACATTTTTTATTACTGTCATAATCAAGTTTATTCTGTAAATATCAAACATAACATCAAAGGAGTTGAATTCTTTCATTGTCAAACTTCATTATTCGAGAAAGGATAGAGTCAGAAGGATAATAGGATAATATAAAGGAATGTGGAATGTTACGTTATTTAAGGCCAATCAAGTGGAGATTTTGATGTCCACACCGACAAACAGTAATTGGGGTACCGAAAAAAGTGTTAAAAAAAAAAAAAAAAAAAAATAATAATAATAATAATAATATTAAATCGAAATTCCGACAAATAGCACCTATATACTTTATACACGTACAAATTGCGCATATAATTAAACCTAGAATTAGTTTTCGTACGAGATAATTTTCGAATAAGCCGGGTGACAGTAGTTTTCAATGTCTTTTAAGTTATAATGTTTAATTATTCTGTTGTATGCGGTCGAATTGTCCCTACGATTCTTATTTATCCGCGTTTTTTATAATACCATATCAATGCACATATGTATACTGCACCACATACATGGTATGATATTTTAAATGAAAACTTTTCACTATTGTTATATTTTGGATAATTCTCAAAAGTCCTGGACGTTGCCGATTTGCATAAAACACACAGGTGAAAGTTTGTAAATGTAATTAACGCCGCTATGCTTGAAGAGTTTGCTCAGGTCATTTCTGCTACATCACCCTGTAGGGCCCCAGAGTTGCTAATACCACCTGACCGAGACAAAACTTTCTGCTAAAAGTTCGTAATATAAACGAAGTTTGGGTCCAGTCTGCAGACAACGGTAGCGCGAGCAAACAAACCGAGACGAAAACACCTCAACCGCAAAGATGAGAATACACATATAGTTACACACATGCGTCATATGTAATATTGTGCACGCGTACTTGTTCACATGTGACGATATATTGATATGAAATAAAATGTGTAATTCAAAAAAACATATTTTTAAGATACATCTACATAAAATACGAACAAATTTTATAACAATATTGTTTTTATAAATAATAAAAATGCTTAGCTATGTAAATATAGATTTTGTGTGTTGTGAATCTCTCTCGTTCATGAATTGCGAATATTTAATTTTTGAATCTTTTTTAACATAAAATTTACTATAATTTTAATAATTAAATATTATACAGTAACTTTGGATCAAGAATATTTTTGATTAAAATAAGTGAGCAGCTGAGTACGTTGTTTTTTTTTTTTGTTTTCTTTAAGATATTTAATTTTTAATTTTATTTTACTACTTTGATGTTTTATTAAAATCAATCAACAAACAATATTTTTCAAACCTAAAACTGTTATTTTATGCTTTTCAATGCTTTTTATTTTTTTTTAATACATGTTTTTAAATCATAAATAATATGTACTACACAAATATACACAAATTACTTTATACAGAAATTACATTATTGATAAATTATAAGTTAATATTATGGAATAATATTACATTATAAATTAGTTAAAAAAATTAATTAGTTATTAGAAATGAAACCTGTCCACATTTTTTAATTGATTAATCTATTAGTTGTATACATTTTATTAATTTTAACTAAGAAGATTTCAATGTTTCAAATTTTAATTTTTGAATGGTCAAGGCTTGATAAATATAAAAATTTGATAATTAAATTTGATTCCAAGTCTTTGTAGATGACTTTATTAAACACTGATTGTACTTGTATGTCTAATAATTTACTTTAAAACACGTTTATAATATTTATAATATTTATGCTAAATGATAATTCGTTTGCTAGTTTATTATTAAAAACTGAAGTATGTATGTTCTTTATTGGTACCTAGTTCATTATATTAATCAGAATCAATGAAATATAATTTATTTACAGAGAATTTAAAATTAGTCTTATTATTCACGGTTTTTTTTTATTATATTATGTTAAATGTAAGTGTATGTCCAAGTAGTGAATCAGCTGAAATTTAATTGATTTTTTGTACGTTAAAATTTAAAATTCAAATATTGAAAGAAGTGTTATAATTCTATAACTCATTTTATTCGCTTCATTGAACAGAATTTTGCCACACCATCGTCAGTTATGCGAAAGGTAGATATTGGTAATATCCGTGTGGTATCTTTTTAATCCGGCTTCACTTAATCGAAACATGAACAAAAACTAATAGTTAGTTTACACAATATTACATACTTTGATATTTAAATAATTTGTGAAATAATAAAGTTCTATTATGTAAATTGTATTGGGTTACATATATTGAAGAGAACCAATTATGATATAACATAATGATTTTGTTTGTTAACATTTACAATTCCTGCGTTGAAACTACGTGATGAATCTATTCGATCAAGAACTTATTACATCTCAATAATATATAATTTATTTATCAAGTTCTAAATAGATATTCTATAAATTGTAGATTTAACATTTATAAAAAATATAGAACCTATTGTTTTTAAAATGTATTTTTTGAAAAAATTCACAGGAATAGACATAATTTTCTGAAGACATTTATTGAAAAATAACCTCAATTCTTTACAAAATAATGACCGAATTCAGATTATCAATTATTATTTGATAAGAGTTATTAATCTTATTTTTAAGATTTTTACATTTAAAAACGATCACTGGGAATTCCACTCAAATATAGAGTTACAGTATTACGATTTTCATAGTAATTATATTTGTTTTTTGTGGATTACTTATGAAAGATAAAATTTTTATGATATAGTTTTCATTAAAAAGATTGTTTGTTTTCTTTTTTTCTTTCTTGTAGTTCTTTCAAATTATTTACATATATAAAAAAAATAAATATTAACAAAATATTTTCATCCGAATATTTATATTTAAATAACAAATTAAAAATAGTATCGAAACAAATAAAAACGAAATTAACACAGTTCTCGTTTTATTGCATTTAGAATATTTTTACTTGGAAATTTAAAAATATGATTGTTACACTGGTTGTGATTAGCTATATTGACCACAATAATATATTTTTGATTGAAAAAATTGAGTAAGAATAGAAAATATTATGGTAGGTACTAAGAAGAATTTGTATCAACATTTTCAATCTTATAATGTGAACATTTATACTTACTTGCATTTACTATTTTACTTTTTTTTTTAATTTAAAAAAAAAAATAACTTTTATAAAATTCAATCAATTTTCAATTTATTATTTGCAAAATAAGATGTATAGTATTTCCATTTTCTTCAAAAAAAAAAAAAAATAATAAATAAAAAATAAATAAAAATATTATAAAATATTGGTTTTTTACCCGCTATAACATCTTTTAAAATGAATCTAAACAATTTTAATCATTCAAACTTAAAATATATGACAAATTTTTTAAATTATTTAAAATATAGCTTTATATTAATAATATTGTTAAAATTGTATTTATTTTATAGTTTAGTTATTATTAATAAGTTGTTGTTCTACGACAATGACATCTAATGTATTCTATTGCATATTTGAATATTTGTAAGTATAAATTGAATGTAAGGAATGTATACAGTATTTATTTTATACACCTATTTGATATTTTAGATTCAAACTATTATGTTTGGATTATATACTTGTATATTTAACCATGGATATTCATGAGCATTTTTACACTTCTAAATTCGAAAAAATCAAGTTAAAAATTAACAGAATAAAGGTAGAAATAAATATAAAATTAATATTCTACATTAGATACGAAAATAAAATAATCAGTATTTTTAATTTTATTTTCATGTTTAGATTAAATAAATTGTTTAATAATAAATGCAAGTATAAAAAAATAAGGATTTTAAAATTAATTTAAATAATATTATAAGGATACCTATCATATTACCACAATAATCTTATAGTTACGATTCAGTATACATATTGAAACATGTAATTACATAAATTAAACCTAGGTATATCTAGATATATCTAGGTATTGGTAAAATACGTTACATTTATATGGTGTGTGTATTTTGATGCTTTCTGATTGTTATCTCTGTTCGTCAGAAGACAGTTACATTGTATAATATTACATATGATTCGTATTTGTCCACATTCGAAACACTATGAAGTGTCTAATAGAACTAACTCTTTTTCACAAACGCTAAAACGTCCAACCATCGACGTAGGGCTATCAAGTGCACGTGCTATATTCTTGCAGTTTCCTTCGGATTTTGCACACAACTCAATCGGACACCGGACGCCCGGAAAAACTTTTAAGCTATGCGATAATATAAAGTTTTGTTCCTGTTGCCCACTTTGAAACACACTCTTCCTAGAAAACACCTCTTATTGAACGAGTGGGTGAAGATGCACGGAGATAACTTACGTGTAAAAGCTAGTTTATACAACTACCGATCGTAAATAAGTAGCGAAATCGAGTGGCGTTCTACGTCCGCACGGATAGGATATAACTACCCATATTCGCCTAAAGTGAATATAAAAATAATAATAATAATATAAACTAAAACGCTGTTGGGTGCTTCATACGTTGCATTTATGAGCGGATGAAAGGTTATAATGTAATAATATACACATGGCGGACAAGACGATATTGTTTTATATTATATAATATACATTATTATTTATTTTTTTTTTTGGAAAAGGTCAACGATTTTCACTCTTAAGAATATTAAAAGTAAACCTCTCTGTCTGACCTTACTGCAGTATGGGTTATAAATTAGTTTGAATAAAAACAGTTGTATAATATTTTTACAACAATCTTATCCTCGTGATATTATCATATAATTCAATAATGTACTCTGGTAATCAATTGTTGATCCTATAAATAAAATACAAGTAATTTTTGAAAACCCCGATTTAGTTTCGATTAGAGAAGAACGTTGTGCACATTTCGGTATAGGTCTTACAAATTGATGCAAACACCTTACTATTTATTTTAATCGCATAGTTTTTTTTATTGATTATATATATTTTAGGAACTGGGCTGAATTTAGTACACAATAATATAGTCATATAATATTGACATATTTATTGTTCGTTATTGAGATATTTGTGACCAAAGTTATTTTGTAATTTCGAAGGAGGTACTATATTATTGACAGAAAATCAAATTTGTTCTGATTAGATAAGTTGCCATATTTTTTTCGAATAAAAATTTGAATAATGAATATAAAATGTAAGCTTAAGTGGGTTGCAAATAATCCATTTTAAGAACATAAATTAAATTAATACATGGGTACTTTACGTAACGTGTATACAAATCGTTTATTCGTCTGATTGTTTAAATATTGAACGATCTTTAGTATACATGCATCAACTACAGTATTATAAAGAAAACTTTTATACTCAAAACATGTGTTTGAATGAATGAGTTATAGGATATTCATAATATATGTTTTATAATACTTGAAAAACTTATATATTTAGTAATTAGAATACATATTTGAATATTTTTAAATTATATATATTTTCATTTTAGTATGTTTTAGTATGTAATATTGTCCATTTTTAATTTCCAAAATTATAAAGTTATTGTTAAAATATATACTTTATTTTTTCGATGTCATTTTATATCATAGTTGATAACTAAGAATTTTTCACTGGATGTGAATAGAAATAATAATATTAAAATTGCCCATGCAATCAACTGTTTAGAAGTAAAAATAATTTTTTCAGTGATAACTTTAATAAATAATAATATATATTGTTTTGTAAAAGAAAATCAATAATGTATCTGAATTAAAACATCTCAATAATTTTATTATAGTTGATAGTAACAACAAAAATTATCAGTGTGTGTGTTAAAAGAAGAATAAGTGAAAAAATCATGGGTATAGTAAAAAGTAAAAAAGAGATAGCGAAAGAAAAATAGGAATGGAGAAATGAAAAAAAAAAAAAAAAAAAAAAAAAAACAAATATTAACTTCTTTTAAAAAACTGTAATCTGTGATTTTTTTTTATAGCTGAGTCCCTATGGTCGAATAGGATGTATAACACAGTGCGTAGAATAATTGTTTTTAATCAATTTAAAACTTAGCCAAATAGGTACGAAATGATTGAAAAAAATACAATTGATAACATATAAAAATAATGAAATTAAGAAAACGCGTCTTTATGAGATGAGACATTCAATTATTTTAATTCAATATTGTTCTATGAAACCAAAATTACGTTGAAAGTCTATATTTAATTTTTATCAATTATTTCAATGGGATGGTAATAACAAAATTTATATATTCTAATATATTATATAATAAAACATATAATTTTGTATTCACAATTGCTTCACAGTTTTATATGTTATAAATTACTTGTATTTTTCCACTTACAAAAAAATATATTTTACTGGTAAAAATTCGATTTCTACTTTGATGTAAATGGATAAAGCCTTTTGCAACTTTAATTATTTCAATTCATTACTAATATTCATAATTAACATTTTCAAACATAGTCTTTGATTTTTTTTCTAACGTTTTCATCAAATTGAATAAATGGTTTTTTAATTTCTATTTTAGCATTGTAAATGTTCTCATTATTTGCAAAAAAAAAAATATTCTTTCAGTTAGTCTTAGAGTTGTTAATATGCTTTTATTCGGTAAATGTCAATATGCATTAACGCATCTTTTAAACTTTGTTCAATTTATCTCAGTTACTATAAGAGTATTTCGTATTTAGAAGAAGTTGACTTTGTTCGTCTTATTCCCAAACCTGCTACCTTTTTGAGTACTAAAATTGAAGAGAATTGTTTGTATTCTTCTACCGAACGTTATGCAAGAAAACAAGACTTTTTAATTTAGCGAACAACTTAATAGAAGTTATTGTCAATGAAAAATGTTTGAATATTTCAAATAATATAAATGTACTAGAACATTATATAAAAGCGAATAGATTATTTTATTTTGATAATAAAATTTAAATTGCACATAAAATTAATTTTCTCAGACTCTTATAATTTTGTTATTCTGTTTTACCTCAACTACACGATTAGTTTATTACATTAAAAATTTATTATACTTTTAGAATACAGTACTTTATTCAATTTAAAATAATAATTTTTCATTTATTTTATAAATATGTGCCAAGTCTAACCAAGATGATATTTTATAAATTATAATCTATTGTATTTAGATACTTACAACATATAATTCATAAACACTCTTTTATTTTATTTTACTTAAGCCATTTTTTATTAACAACAAAGTTGTATTTTAATATGCATTATGGAAAAAGGAATTTTTTTTAATACTCTTTTCTTCTTTGTGCACTATAAAATCTATTTAAAACATCGATTTGCATTTTTTAATTATATTTCGAAGACGAAATTTATATATATATATATATTTTTTTTTTTTATTACGTTAATTGAATGTTTACCGTTCTATAATTTAAGCGTGTACAAGAGCTTAACATTTTGACCAGAAGCAATGACGAATATTATTTTGAAATATCTATTTAGTTTTGCGTGGCTTTCCCAGGTACCTACCATATAATAATATTAAATAACCACACAGTGAGTCTTTGATTGATAAAAATCTGTAATGTTTTTATATAATCTAAACGAAATGCTAAAGTCAAATATATGTAAGTGTTTTACAAAATTATAATATGTAAATAATAGACAGCAATAAAATAATGATATACATATTATACATAGACATAATTTGTAATGTCAAAGTTAAAACAGCAAACTTTTCATATCTTCATCTGGAAAAAACCCGATTGATACAATCATTATAGTTGTAGTTACCGAAGAGTAGCGTGACCAGAAATTCTCTGATTGGGTCTGTATTACATGTTATTGTTTTTTATTAAAATAATGTTATAATTTTTACCTATAAAGTAAATGTTGAATAGAGTTTATTGGTTGAAAATATTAATTTTCTAATACTGCTCAGTTGCAGCTTTCTGTACAGAAAATTAAAATAATAGAAGTTATTATCTTGTCTCGACGGTAACCAATGTTTGTGTACCATTTTGTTAACTACATTCGCGTGGTCACAGAATCCTCGTCTTTCGTTTAGTTCATAAAAAACTAAATTAACAAACGTTTTGATTAGGATCATAAAAATAATTAAGGATTATAATATAATCCAATAGTTAATAAACCTAGGTTTCGACGTCTGTTTTAGCAACGTGGTTTTAGAGTAGTAGCCAATAAGCATTGCCCAACTACAACATTATTCTCATCCTGCAGTATGCTCATATTTTATTACAAATACATTTTCTGCTATTCAAATCAATCTCATTTTAAAAGCATGTTATAGCTTATTGCAAGTTTAATATAAATTAGAATACGTTTCAGTGATCTGGAATGCTTTACAAATTATTAAACCACATACATTATTTCTATAAAATTCAATAATGTATAAAACGTTAATTATTTTCACTTATGTTACATGATATCAATCCGACAATCCAACTAATGAAATCGAGTTGTATGCGGAAAACATATTAACGTAAGTTTGTTGTTACAAACTTGGCGCATAGTTAAGTTTAATATTTTTTCAATATTTTTTCTTACATTTGCAGAGTTTCGTTTGTAATTCATGAATGCCAGTATACTTTCCTCAACTTGAATTAAGTTTCCAAAATTTCACGAATTAGCAACAGTTAATACTTTCTAATAAAATATATAAATTAACTATGTGTTTATATATTATGCAGTGTTTATTGTTATATAATATAGAGTTAATGTTACATCGACTTTTTTTTACAAACATTCAAATTTTAATGGTAAATAATAAGTTTAAAATAATAGTTTTCATTTTACTCTTACTTTATACTTTTGTCGTTCCTACTTGTTTTTTAAATTCAGTTAATATTGACGAACTGCGTACAGCATGACATTGATATAATTGAATTATTATATTATTTATCTATATTAATTGGTACATGAAATGCAGCTATTTTTTAAAATAAGACAAAATATAAAGATACCCACCTATATTTAATTTCGTAAAGAATATTTATTTATTTATTTTTTTTTTTTATCGATTTTAATATCCTAAAATAAATAATTATTTATAAAGTTTTTGTTTATTCCTATAAATTATATTAAAATTTTAGGGGTTAAATAATTTTAGAATTAGATATATTTGTACCTATAGAATATTTAGTATGAAATTTATTTTTTTAATTTTTCATGAAAAACATAATTTGGTTAACATCCAAAAAAGGTTATCTATTATGAATGTAATAATACATTTTATAATTACATTTTATATACATTTAAATTATTGTCAAATTTAATTAATGATATTTTAAACACTTCCTTTAATTATTAAAGTCTTATTATAATTCGCTTTTTAAATTTGTATTGAATATATTTGTCTAAAAAACAATATTCTTACACTTTTAAGGAATTTTAAAAAGAGAAAACATATTAACTTTATGATAATTTTACTGAGAAGAATTTTGATAAAAGTTTAAAAAAAAAAAAATAGCAACAACAAAACTAAAAAGCATAAATTATTAACAACTTTCGATGTATACCTCGGTTCACTTAAAAAAAAAATAAACAAATCCTTGTATTTAAATAGCTTGAATACATTACATTATCAAAATTACGGAAGTATTATATTTTTTGTAATTCACTGTTTGCCTACGTGAATTTTGTAATATGTATATTAATGAAAAAATCTCTTTATTCGAAGGTAAATACAACATAAAAATATTTCAAAACCCCATTCAAAAAGACCACACAAAAAACAAAACAACGGTTTTTTTTCATTCAAATCGTAATTATTCTAGACAAGTAAATATGGGTAGTCGCGCATCTTTTCATCGGAAATAAGGTGTATACCAACTTATAGTTGGACATAAATATCATACATTTATTATACTTAATAATATACCTAGCGTGCTCACTACTCACCTCTATTTTAAATAGTTTTTAATTTTTATGTATTCGTGTTACAATGAAATGTATTTTTTGTTTTTTTTTTTTATATATCTGACGTTATCTTTAAAAATACCTTAAATAAGTAGATTTTAAAATTTGGTGACAGTTACTTACTTTTAGTAGGCATTAAAAATATAAATAAAAATACATAATTCAATTCATTTTCTAATTGTTAGGAAAAAAAAAAATATATATAATTTTATATGTAACTTCTGCTTTCAAAACATTTTTTTTTTGTATTTTTGAAAACAATAATTGCAAAGATTAATTTTTTTTTTATAAATATTCATATCAGTATTTATTAAGTACCTACAATGTTTATCAAAATATTTTTTATTTTTTTCTGATATATATATATATACGAGTATATGTACATATACCTTTTTGAAATTAGTTGGATATATCTATGTTAAAAAATTAGTTTTAGTTAAAAACTTGAATATATAATATAAATGTTTTCTCATAAGCTATTCATATCTTAATTAAAAATATATACCAAAAATAAATACACAGAGTTTTTTTTATAAGTGCTTAAAGTAAATTTTTTATAAAATTTATCAAAATGACAACAATTTAAAAAAATTTTTTCGTTTAAAATTCATTATTTTTTTTATTAATAACTTTATAGATTAAAATATATTACACAATTTCACATTATTCATTTATTTTTTTATGTAAATTAAAAAAAGTATGAAACATAAATTTTGAGTATGAATTTAAAATTTCAATATTAAATTTTGATGACTTGTATTAAAATATTACAAAATTAAATTGAATATAATAAACATAGTTAAATGATTTTTTTATTTTATTTTGCTGTTGTTTATCAGTAAATAAGCTGTTATCTTAAATACATTTAAAAATCAATATTACATAAGAACTAGTTTATGCAATAAACATTTAAAATATGATAAAATTCTTCGAAATCACAGGAATTTTTAAATCGCTTGATTTGTATTACATATTAATTTTTAGAAACCTAAAAATACTAAAAATATAAATGCTTATATTTTATAGATAATTCAATTTTTGATAATATGTTATTGTGTTGTAATTTCAAGTATATTATTCGTAGACAGTCCATAGTGTTTCTATTACGTATATCATTTACATACTAAAAGGTCCGAAATATTTAGATTAATTATAAGCTATTTATAGCATGACTGTATTTACACCGGTCTATGGTACGTTGATATTAACTTATGTGGTAATAAAAGATTATAATGATGTATAATATAATATTATAATTACTAAAATTTGATTAAAATTTGACAAAAATTAAATCAATTTACAATATTTTTAATGGAAAAATAAAATACAAATAACAAAATAAATAACATATTGAAAAATATCCTTAGAAATGAAAAATGTTCAGAATTGTTTTTTATTTGTGATGATTTATCTTTGAATTTATATTTCTTACTACTATGGGTCTTAGATTTCCTTATTCAATGAAAAGGTATACTTGATACTTATTATACCAAAAGCAAGTTTCCAATTTTTTCACCTAACTATAGCATGTTTATTTAAATTTTAATATTTGGAATTTGTAATTATCCTCAAAAACGACACTATTTAAAGGATTTTCATTTTTAATGTTACTTGATTCCTGTGATGATTTATATTTTTTAATTTTTTTAAAGTGAAATTATCCTTTTACTTTGAATATTGTAGCAGATCACTTAGAATTTTTTTTTTTTTAATATTGATTTAATAAACCAAAGTTTAAATTAGTTTTTTTTCTGGTTTATTAATCTTAATGTAAATACTGAGAGTCCATGATATTATAAAAGGTTTAAATAATAAAGAGACTTTGGTGATTTAAAATTAAAGAATTTTTTAATATTCTTACAGAGACATTTTATAATTTATCAACATTATCTGAAAATAATAGGTATTAAACAAATAGTTTTAATGATTTAGAATGAGGTGATATAATCGGAAACGATTATGAATCATCACTAAATCAATCACATTAGTGCTTAACTATATTATGTGTTAATATACCTTAAGATATACTCAACTGATGTTTAAAGTCTTTGTATTGTACACAGAACAAGGTGATCGATGTTTATATTTGAGTATTAGATCCAATTTACAATTATTAACTTTTTTATTTAAACACTTAGAAACATATTTATATTTTTTAAATTAATTTAATTTATAAAAGTATTTTTTTGTATAGACGATCCGCGTAGTATTTTACACTCACTTTTTAATATCTATACAAAAAGATCAGGACACCGGTGTGGTCGTAACCAAAAACTGTCTTCTTATATGCAATGTTTGTGTTTGAAATAAAGGTTATTTTTATAATGTCACTATTTAATTTATTGATTTAATTTAAATTTATGTTCTTAACGGCTATTAATTAATATCATTGTTTTATGATTTATATTATATATTAAATCTAAGAGATAAATGATGGCTTAATCACACATCATTACATAATATTGCCATTTTATAAATTTTATACAAATCCATTATGTTAGACTATATCTTTAGATTATCCTAAACAGATAAGATTTAATAATTCAGAAATTATTCGTTTGAATTTTTATTATTAAGTATCATTTTTTTTTTTTTAATATCTACAAAATGAAGTCGAAAAAAAAAATAGCAACAAAAGTTTCTACTGAACAGGATAAACAATTTAAAAAATCTGAGAATTTGGAAATAGGGTTCTTAAGTATATTTAAAATTCTAAAACTTGAGTATATACATTATTGAATAATAAAACAGGGTATTTCATGTATATTGAATAACTGTGTACGTGCGAAATTTAAAATTGTACAGTAAAGAAAAAATTCAAAGAACAGAAAGGCGTGTTTTGATTATATGTTTTAAGTATTTGTTATTTATGTTACATGATATATACGTGTTCTGTGTATTCTATTATCATGACATATTGATTATTTTTATATTTTTTATGTACTAATGAGTTTTAAATAAATTATTTTTAACGATAAAATATCTAGCTTTCAAAGATTTACATAATCTTATTTAACATTCTGACAGTGCCTGCATTTTTTGTTAAATACTATCTAGTTATCCTTATAAAAAATTAACAAAAAATCAGAAACTAAATTCTAGAACAAAAAAAAAAAAAAAAAAATAAAACGAATTTCCTTCAAATTTTTAATATGTACCCGTAATATAGTTATCAAACTACTACTTAAAAGTATAGGTAATTTGTTTTGGAATCGAAAACATTAAAAACAAGTTTAAAAGTTTAATCTCCTAAAAGTAATAACAACTAATAACCAATTACACTTAAAATATTATGATTTTATTTTTATTTAAATCTATTTTGATCAATATCACGAGAAAAAAAAACACATTTCAAATTTTTTTTTTAATATTTAGTAGGAACTAATAAAAAAAAACGTATGCGTTGTCGAGTGTTCAAAAATTATATACTATATATTTATGAAAATGTCATAAACTTATTAAAATCTTGTTAAAAACAGCATTTATTTAAATTACATCATCAATAATAATATAATGTGTGAAAATGTATTTAACTTCTACGGCATTTAGTGATTTATTTATTTATTATTATAAGACGTATTTAAAATATTTAAAATTATCAAAAAAGCTTATAAAATTATTAAATCGGCTCAAGTTGTAAATAATACATAATATCATAACCACGCATTTAGAAAGTAGTAAGCAGTCATATATAGTTGAATAACTAGTATAGATAAAAGTGTATTTTATACTATTTTCAAATCGATAAAACATCAAAACCATTAAAAAAAGCAGTAATATTTTTTTCTCAGAAACTACATACTGCGTGTTTATATAATCTCCAAATCCACAATAAAACTATACTGGTTTAAAAGGTGGTGTAGTGATTTTGAAAAATATTTGTGAATACAATTATTACTATATAGTGTATTTTAATTAAAATATATTTTAACGAGGAATTCATGAATAAAAGAACAATTTGTATAAACGGCAATAACATAAGTTAATAATATGAGTCGTGGTAATATAATTTAGCTATTGTATAATAATATGCATATTATTTCTGACAATAAATTGTGTATGCAACTTTATTTTTTTTTATTTACATCGATGTTTTAAAATCTTTTTTCTTTTGATTTTAAGTATTTAGTTGATTGAAAACAATTAACGAGTTACACTTAATTCAAAAATACAAATTATGACTGAATCGATTTATTATAGCTGTACGGACGTTTATTATAATTGTGAAATTGTTTGATGTTAAATTGCTTTTAATTTATTTTAAGTTTAATTTTCGGAAAATAAACCATATTTAAAATTTAAGTTATTTTTAATCATATTATTATTATTATTATTTTGATAAATTGTGATTAAACAATATTTTTTATTTTATTTTAAATGTAGCTAATTTATTAATATATTGATATTCACGACTTTGTGAGAATTTCACTTGTACCATTAAAATGTATTTTAACATAATACCTACAACATTATTGAACGCAACAAATTAAAATATATATTTTGTATCAATAATTATACAATATTATAATTGTTCTTGTGTAGGTATCATGAATAAAAATACTATCTGTATTTTCTTCTACGTTAAAGTATAATGTGATTTATATTATTATTATTATATGCAGATAAGAATTTTACAAACTGTGTTTAAATAAATATATTGATGATCATACCATCAGATGCTGTAAGTATGCAATGTTAATATGTTATACATTAACAAAATATTAGTTTTCACCCTTTATTTTTGATCCTTGAAAATATGACGAAAAAAATAAATATTAATAAGCCAATTTAATATAAAATGTTTTAAATTATGTACTACAGAAGATTTAAAATTATATCGTATACAGAATTTTAAACTAAATTTTGGGGAATAAAAAATATATATTAAAAGATAAAATAATAAAAAAAAAAGGTCATACCGTTAAAGTAATAATGAACGGTTGTAATGAATTACGCAATAACCTATGTATGTACAGTTAATTGCTTAGTCAACTGCTCAGTGCAAGTCATATATCTTAATAAAAATAATTCGCGATAATCCAGTAATAATAATTAATATTTATCTTTGTATATAATATTTAGTTACCTATTATGTTTTATAGTTAATGCCATTATAAATTATGTTATTGCAACACATGTCGTCCAAGGCACTTGATTTAATTGAATCATACTCGCTTCGTTTAATATATATGTAGGTAATTAGCAATTATAATATTATATATTATTAAATTACAGTGAGAACTTTGTTGATGCCAAATGTTTACGACATTTCAGACGTAGACCCGACGTAATTAGTAATCGTAAGCACCTTACAATTCTATGTGGATGAAATACAATAATGATTAATATGGTTATTTTTAAGTTATCGTGTAGCTGAATTGGTGTAATAAATGCGCTTTTCAAAATCCGGAATTAGATGTTGTAGTTCCGTGTAGTAAAGGAATATGCGGAGAAGGGGGAAGGAGTACACTTGAAGTGGAAATTGCCTGTGACCTACCGCCCTTCATCCGAGCGAAAAATTTGACGTTCATCCTTTCACGGCTTGAAACGATCGATCAAATGTAGTATACATATATATATATATATATATACGTTTTGGAGATTTTTGATTTTTCACGAATCCGCGGTCCGCTTGGGTTATTCTTTATACAGCCGCGGGGTTGATCAAAAGTATGTCGCCAAATGCCATTTGTCATAATATATTGCAACCCACTATAGTATGTCTCGGTTGTGTTTATTATAGCTAAGGTTTTATTATCAACAACGACTTCTGCGGATAAATCGAGAGTTTTCAAACAAACAGTTTCTGATCCATCGCTTTTAAAATGTAATAATATTGATCCAGTATTTTCTGAATTCTGGAACTACATGTATTGCACGTGATTTTGATGATGGTAGAACAATAGGCGTGTGTACGATGTTTTAATTATAAAATTATATCTATTACGAACGATGTTATATTACGAGTCATTGTGTCGTCCCATAAATGTTGTGTTACGGGTCCCATACTACTATATTGAAACTACAATGTAGCTTTAACATACATAATTACCTATAACATAATAATATGTCACGAAAGTTTAACTTTTTCATTACTCTTGAATGCGTCTAAAACTAGATGCCAAATTAAATAATTTTGTGTGTACAAAACATCCAAGAAAACTGTAGTTTTGTTAAATGAACTGCGACTATATTAGGGTCGAGGTTCTTAAACAAATATTAACCAATTACCTACCTGGGATTTCGAAAAAAAAAGATCTTTCTCTAGCTACATTTCTAATTAAATCCTTTGTATGACGTACCATTTGGTATATACAAACAATAAAATGGCTAATAAAATAAGCCTATACCAAAAGTACCTTAAATAAACATTTAAACTACATGAGTTTCTTGATTACATTTGTTTAAAAGTTAAAAGTATTTTAACTGGTACGTAAAATTTTAATCTACAAAGAAAATATAAACTTTAATAATTGATCATTGATTATTAATTTTCAATGAAACGTTATTTATCAATAATCAGTATGCACTTATCAACAAAATAAATAAAAACTATTTGTTACAAAATAATATTGTCATTAACACGGGGTGATCTAGAAATCTAAAGGGAATACAATTTTTTTTCAAAAAATATAAGAATATAATTTCATTGCATTGCACATAATATGATTAATATAATATTTCATTGATATAGATATTTATGTTATAAATACAGAAAAATCATATAACAATTTCAAAAAGGGAGGCTTAAGCACATTTGATTCTAGAATTCATGATTAGTTATTATCTTATCATACTTATTTATAAATGTATTTATGTTATATAATTCATATAGAATATTATTTTTACTTAATTTTATAACCTTCTTTCTACAATTATATATTTATGTAATATAAAAAAATATAAGTTTTTTTTTATTTTTTACTCACTTAATTTAAAATATATGCTTATTTTTTAGGAGAGGAGTTATTTAGAAGATAAATATTTCTTCGTGAATTTTTAATAAACCTCTAAAAAAGTAGTCAAAAATAATTTGACTATTTTTGAAATAATGATTTTTGCCTTATCCATTAACAAAAATATATTAAAATCTTAAAAAAGATGAGTATGTTTTAGTTATTCTGGTTTTCATGTCTATGGCACGTGAAATCAGTGTGACGTGGTTCGTCAGTATATAATATTATGGTAATATTCAAGGTTTTTGTTGATAACAACGATTAATTGATAAACTATCTTCAATGTTTATAATAAGTATTATTTCTTTAAAAATTATAAGTAAATATAAAATTAAAACTCAAAACTCTAGCTAGTAAATTTAATAGAAATAATAACAATAAAAAAATGCAAAAAGTCTTTTTTCGTTATGAATGTAAATTTTATTCTGTACGAAGTATCAATACAGATAATCAGTCTCCCCTGGAATTTGCATAATACCATATCATTCAGAAAACACGATGCTGTGTTACGGTTAGTTCCAAATCAAAAATGGGTCTTTCACGATTATTATTCTGAATTGCAATCTATCTTTGCAGTACTGTAAAGACGGGATATGAGATCATACATTTTTTAGCGTCTTGCCATCATCGATCTCAGTAACACGAAATGTCTCTATCATTTTCCACGTGATATCCGATTATTCTTTTATCGCCGCCAATCCTAAATAAGTTATTACGTTTAGCTGTATACTGTACGAAAGAATACTCTTTCGATCTTTCAAACTAAACAGTTGTCAGGGTATTAACTATACCTAATCCTATCCAAGATGGTTAGTTATTCCGATTAGAATAAATCAATAATTGCAGTCGGTTCGATATGGATTAAACCAAATATCATTCCCATGTGTTCTCTAAGACCTATGTGAATTCACCGATTGTAATACAAACAGCGAAGATTTACTGGTCAGTAAATCGCTACATCTTTCAAGAATTATTTCGATTTCAATGACCATTATCGCTCCGCCGTCCCGGCGGTTCATTCTCGAAAAGGGGCAATAGACGACTCTCGACACAAATACCTAAAAATATCGTCATTTGCGAGAACAATAATTATTTACAGAAAATACGAACTACGAAGTCAAAAATATAATTTACTCACCGTCTTGATGAAACCTCAACAATCGATACAGTTAATAATGTCCTCAAATCCCTCAAGGACACAGAACTTCATAACAAAAAAAAAAAAATAAATAAATAAATAAATATATCCAAATAATGTATAATGTACATACAACACACCTGCACCTGTAATTATGTATATTACGGTTAATTATCTATGCTGTGCGCAACGTTGATTCGTATTACTTTAGTCATAACTCATAAGTCTATACTCGACGTGACAACCCTCTTTTTCGATGTAAATATATTTGTGCTTTGCCTCGGCGTTTGTCACCAACATATATAAAAAAAAAAATAAAAAAACAACAAATAATTATTTTTTATTTTTTTTTTTTTTTTTACTACAGGCGGATTGACGTACAGGCGGCCTGTCGTACCTTCGGACGACGGCATTAGCCGAGGAAGCGGCCGCAGTCGTGTCGGTGGTTGTGGTGGTGGTGGAGGCGGCGGCGGCGGAGGTGAAAGTGCGTTGCATGCGATGTGCGTCGTGACGCGACGCGACCGTCACTGTTAACGTTGCCCCGCGCCGCCGCCGCCGTCGCCGTCGGCCGCCCGGGCAGCGGTGGTGACGGCGATCATGGTGCCGCCGTGGTGGCTGCTGGTGGCGTTCGTGTTCGGCGGCGTCAGCGCCGCGCTCACGTCCAGCCGGGTGGTGCGCACCAAGTACGGCGACGTGAGCGGCGTGATCGTGACGCCCGACAACCGGCGGCTGGACGCGGTGGAGGTGTTCCGCGGCGTGCCGTACGCCTCGCCGCCGGTCGGCTCGCTCCGGTTCATGCCGCCGGTCACCGGTTCGCTGTGGTCGGGCGTCAAGGTGGCCGACCGGTTCGAGCCGGTGTGCCCGCAACGGTTGCCCAACGTGTCCGACGACACGGCCGCCCTGAACGATGGCCCGCGGCCGCGTGCAGTACCTGCGCCGGCTGTGCCGTACCTGCAGAACAGGCGAGGACGCCTCACTGCCGACATCACGCCCGGCCCAAGGTAGGTGACGGTGCGCGCCCTTCCGCGCTCCTCTTTGGCAAAACAACGCGACGACCGACCGACCCACCGGTCACGTCGTGTCGGCCCTGCGCTCTTTTCCGCCGAGCGCGGGCGACGGTTGTACGACTACGCGTGTCGCGCAACATACACGTAAACATTATAAAATATAATACGATTGCGATTTCCACGACGTTTCGCGGAAATATTTACGGAGAAATCGAAAAATGCGTCGGACTCAAACTCCAGCTTCGAGTCGGCGCGGGTTAACTTTATTCGATTGATCCCTGACGTTTTTTGCAGTTCGTTTTTATATACGTATAGGTACACGCCGATTTGAGGGAGGGGAGTAGGTGGGCGAGACCATCACTGTTTTACAAATTGAAAAAATTAATAAACGCCCTAATATTATGTACGATACCTACTACTGCATTATTGCGCACTCTGATGTCTGTCGTGTGTGTAGCGTGCGTTGAGATCATTTAAATTAAACCGTTTAAAAGACAAAAAAATATTTGAATAACTATACAAATGTGTTTAATTTCTCTGAGGAGGTGAATTTTTTTATTGATCGGTAATATTTACTGCTTAGAAATAACATTGATCGTTTATAATATTACGAACAACAACAAAACAACTACTACTAGCTACTACCTACTAATACTATTAACATCGAAACGTCCGCTGACTTAACTTTAACGCTGCTCGTCACACCACACGACATTAAGCGTTTCTGTTGTGTGGATTGATTGATATACACATAATATTAATATATGGTACTCGAGTGTTCACACGTCCGATTAAGTACTCTGTTTGTTCGCGTGAAGGGTGATAACTTCGATAGTAGCTGACGTCACAGCACTATATATACGTACGTCTGTACTTATTGTTTGAGCTGAAATGAGATAGTTCATTTTTTTTTTTTTGTTTCTCATCAAGTAATTTGTCTGACGGAATACTGTTGCCAGCACATCAAAAGTTCTCTAAGTCAAATGGTGTGTAATTCCGTTGTCAATGCTATTAGAAATTTAGTTAGTTGTGTTAGTTTTAAGTAAGTTTCAACACAAATTCACATAATATATGCGTAATAACTTATAATCACGTAAGTCCTCAATATAGTTCTATACTGCATTACATAATATTAAGCATACAATATTAATGTTATAATAAATTTAATCTACGGGTTCACGTCGCTATTATTACCACAAAAATTTGGTTGGTCGTTTTACGTGAAGATTTTTGAGACGGCCATTTGGTACATGGATTTGTGGAGAATTTATACGTCTAGCGAAAAAACACTCAATTATTGTTTACCGTGGTTGATGGCAACGCCCAACTGAAATTTTATATTATTACAGTTTTCGAGATATCTCGCAGACGCGAGAACGATTTGCAGTTCCCTTTTATTTCCGATATGGGCGTTTTTCACCCGGTTACTCAAGGTAACCTGTAGAAACGTGTGAAATGCCATGATTCGTTAATTATAATTCTACAACTGTATTCCGACCACCCGTATAGTTTAATGGGACTTGTTAAATCGTTTGACGGTTCACTCGTTTAAAACTACTATCAAGCCGTTGCGCCAGTCCGTACAATATTATGATTATTATTATTGTAATTATTATTATTATTATTATTAATATTATTATTACCCTGTGTCCCGGATAACCGTACTTCCACTAATTAAGCTCCGACTTGTAAGCGGTGTAATTATTTTAGGTAGATCACATTAAAGTTTAGATTTTTAGCGCCGATATGCTGTGAACTCGGCCGTATTAATAACGCACGCATTCCGGCGTTTTGACGATAACACAAGGGAGTTATGGTGATGTATTTTTTTTTTCACAACACGCCTGTTTTCAACTTCCATCCTGACTGAGCAGTGGGTGTGTAGCGTTTGTGTTGTAGGTTTTATACATATAATATGTATATAATATAATGTTTGAACACTCAAATTTTTTTCCTAAACAAGCAGCTGATCGATTTTATCGGTTGCACGTCGAACTACTATATTGTTCTTGCGTGATTTAAGCATTGAAATTCACAAGTTTTTTTATTTATGGAATAATAAACATAAACATAAAAATAACGATAATAATAAATTGTGCACGAACCGTATATCATGATTTAGAATAATTATATTCATTACACTATTATATTCCGTGTAAACGGACTCGTTCGATTTACAAACAGCCAACAATGAATAATAATATCCAATCGGTCTTAGTATGATGAATATTATGTAGCTTTTTGTTCGATAGATATACGTATAATAATAATAATAATAATAATAATAATAATAATATAGTTGCTGTACTATGCAACATTTACTTATCGTAAATCCAATGGTGTGGCTTTTAAGATTATTACTGTAGTCTCTAGTAGTTGGTACAGTCATCACATAACGTATTCGAGACGTTAGACGGATGTGAGTGGAATAATTTTGATAATAATAATAATAAATAATAAGTAATATGTATACCACGTCAGTTATTTGCACAACCATTGGGTACATGTTTTTTTTATTTTTACTTTAAGTCAGTTTAGGTTAAGTTAAATATTTTCAAACAGCATTTTCAAATAAAGTCTTGGTAATATTATAATATTGTTAATTGGGTGCAAGAAATCAAACCAAAAATATTATAGCCACAAAATAAATAAATTAATAAATAGAAATCATTAATATAGGCTGATGATAGAATAATACAATTAATCATCAATAAACATCATATTATAGTTATGGAATAATACATGTCAGGCCTAAAAATACAATCGTTGTTTAATAAGTTGGTTTTTGTAAATATGATAATCTCACACGTAAAAGAAACAATTATCTATCTTGTTACAATCAATTAACTATTCGTTTATTATTTTAGCATAAAAAAAAATCATTACATTACACAAATAAATATTTTACATAAAAATGTTATGAATCATTGATGTCGTAGTATTCGAAAAGCACAAATTTATAGTGCTCATCTGTACTCATCACTATATCACATTATTATAATTTATCGATGAACGATATTTTGTTTGAACCATCGTTTTAGATGTTATCGTTCACTCCCGTATTTTTTTTCTTTTACATTTGATCGCTTAAAATTCAAATATTACATTCTATGCATGTAAGCATCAAATATTTTATATAACTTATGGGGTGATCAACTGCCAAATTTTGTGACAGTTTCTAAATTATATCATACAGATACTCTTAAATATATGTTTACAAGATGTGTCACATTACGAATATGAAACGTGACCGCTATTTTATGACTGGGTAACTTACGAACTGAATTACTAACAAAAAATAAAAAAAAAAACATTGAGCGCGTGTTTTGTAAATAGCCTTTGTTGCTAGTTAGTTAAATAGTGGTTTAACAATAATATTCTTCATTCATCTGCTTGCACACTATTAATGTACCATGAGTTGAATAACTATTAGTCAATAGAATTCACCTATACTTATTATTCTGTCTTAAATTTTTATAACTATCGCATTAATTTTTGTTCACTCGAAAATTCATTTAAATTTCTGTTAATATTTTAATCATTTGAAATACTAAAGATTGAAATGTGAAAATTTTCTGTTTCTAATTCACATTCCAGCAAACAAAATTAACATAAATATACATAATTCACTATCCGATGCTTCAAAATTTATGTTTTTACTGGCCTTTATTGTTATTATCATGGCTCAGCAATTAAGTGATGGGAAAACTTTTTTTGGTTAATATCATATTGATAACACCCTAAGTAGTATAACTTGGATAATATAATGATCTAGGTAGCGATAAATTTAGTGATTATATTTCAATTTTCAATTTCCTATGCTTTGCCAATTATTTTCAACTTAACGCGGCCTTTCCTTCCTCCAAACGAAAGTACTAGTAACTTTTAGGTCAATGTAGATTAATTTTCCCCCACCAACCTCACTTTATAGTGTAAACTCAGGAATTTCCTTAAACGAGCTAAGTTTGTTGAAGTTGTAAAGAACATAACAATAAATATTCTCCGGCAGTATAACTATTAACTTTTGTGAGCATTCGAGACATAGAAAAATTCAATGCACATCGATCTCTTAGTAGTTTTCGAAAGTATTGCAGCGTTGGATTATCAGAAGTTTAAATTTCTTGACAAAATATCTACTATTGAATTGAAATTAGGTGATGTTTAGAATCAAATGTATATAATTATTTTAAATGTATATTTACTCGTTGTTCAATAATATTATTATTTTTATTTTCCTAAATTCATATTAAATAATGAAGTATGATGTTCTATTATAATATTCTATATTTTTTTTTATATAATGAAATAAAATAATCAAGACAATATTTTAAAATTACACGTGAATAGAAAATTATATGATATTTTAACAGTTAGTTATTTGAGGTGATACTACATATATCTACTTAGGCTTAGATGAACTTAATGAAAATGCTTTTTCATTTTTTACTTATACCTACTTACAATATCAGATATTTGTAATATGACTAAATAGACTATTATAAATTTTATCGTATTATCATTTACCTAATTTAATGGTAACATACCGAGTATTGACAATATTATGATCGTTACTCGGTGTGTAGGTAATAATGTAATCACTGCAGCGTTGTAAATTGATGGGCATCGTTGTGCGGCTCGGGCTGATCAATACAAAATTGACTTCTCGTTAAAAAGCACCATTGGGAAATCATTTCGGAATGGCCTTTATAGGTCCACGCCTGGAATAGTTTTTAATATTTAAAGTGCGTTTTTCCGAAGATCCGGCCGAGACATTTTTTTGGTTATAAGTAACAGCACCCCGTGTCAAATTGTAGGCGATAAAATACGGTTGCCAAGCAAATGGCTTGGAATACGTATAGAGTATACATGTTTGGTCACGGAGAACATGAAAACGATCGTTCCGTTGTCATAAACGCCCTATATAATGTCCGAAAGTCCCTGCCTGCCCACCACGAAACGGCTGCAGCTCGATTTTATGACACCGAGAAATGAAAAAAAAAAAAAAAAATAAGAAACACAGCATGGAAAAAATAAATGACCCAGCGACAACGGCGTTGATAATAATAATAATAATAATAATAATAATAACAGGGCCGTCGTTGCGGCGCGCGTTTATGTGATATATACCTATAGATGGTGGGGATTTGTAAAAGAATTCTTTGAATGGACGAAGTAAGTGTGTGTCCCGGACATTCAAACGACCTGACGTCAATAATTTATGCGGGTTGTAGGGTGTTAAATGAATAAAGAAAATTCTAGTGTTTATCGGCGGTGATAAACTGGTTTTATTTATAATATTCATTTTCTCGATAAAAATGCTAGGGTTGGCAGATCTGGTTTGTTTCTGTACCAAATGCACTACGTTTGTGTGTAGAATAGAAAAAAAAACTATACAATTGCGCAGAATAAAAGATCGAGACGGATAGGTTATTGAGAAATTTTGTGAATTATTTGAGGATCGTGTAATTACAAGAAGAGTCATTTTGACACGCATTTATTGTACACGTATAAAATGCGTATATCCCTTTGTTTTAGTAAAAATCGGTATCTAAAAAAAAAAAAAATTAAATTAAATGTCGAATAATTAAAGTTTTCTTATCGTGTTTTAATTTTTTAACTGATTACTTGTCAAAAAAATTATTTATTAAAATTTTAATTGTTGTTTGTAGAAAATTATCTTAAAAAATTACCTGGATAATTTTGCTTTTATATCTAACATACATATTTTTTTATACCGATTCCGACTATCCAAAAATAGATATAATTTAAGTAATGAATCATTGACATTTGTGTTTATATGCTACTGAATTATAAATTATTAAACGGACACAAATTAAAATATTGACATTTAACTTATTTATTATACAAAGGGAGATATTATGACTTACTATGGATTTATATTAAATTAATTATTTGTCTGATATCCTATGCTGTTTAGGGAAATAGTACATGTTTAAAGCTCATTAGGATGGCTTAAATTATGTTTTACTGCATTTTAACTTAGTCCAAACGATATAAAATAGCCCAATAAACAGTATCTTTCAATAATGCAATTTTTGAAAAATTTTCAGTTACTCAATCTCATTTCGGCAGTTTAGTATAGACACTACACATGCGTATGTACTAACAATGACTAGTCGTCTATTTATAATATCGTCTTTAATTTTACACGTTTAAAACGCACCTCTGAGTCCAAACGTCTCACTCTGTAATTTCGATCGGATTTCTGGCACGCGACTCTGGATTGTATCTGCAGGGTTGGTTTGTAAGGGTGATTGTCATATATGTCGGTCGTAGGGGAGGTTTTTGCGTGCGCGGGAGAATTGTACCGTGGTGCCATAGGAGTGGCTGGCACCCGTGACCCATAATAATATGATAACAAACCGTTTTCTCCCACACAATACAATTGACTGCGTGCGAGGGCTAATTGATGCAAATTAGCGGTTTCCCCTTAATCATCTTATTATAATATACAATGTTAAAAGCAGAAAAGTTGATAACGTCACTGCAGTATATTTTGTAGTACTCTAATTCCACAAGATTTCGTAAATAAATTGCTATATACACATATATATTGGTGTTAAGTAACTGAATAATGTGTTTGCAAAATATAATACGAATAGAACGCCAACCGGATAACTGTATAGCATTATAATTATATTATGGTTATTATCTCTCTGGAAAACGTGCGATAATCAAAAAATAAAAATAATAATAATAATGAAACAACTATACAATGAAATGGCGTACATCGTGAAAACACGAACCAACAACAATGTACATAATACCTGTTTTGCTAAACGGATATAATTCGTTTGAACGCAAGTTGTGTACGCGTATAAACTTTTAATATTGCATTCTATAAGATACGATAAATTTAAACACACTTATTATAATAACAAAAAATATTTATTATTCAACATTTAATATTTTTTTCAGAGAACCCTAACATCATATTTTCTTTGTTTTCATTCCCAGTTCAATAGTTAATTGAATCATACCATTGTGACGAATTGAATAATATTGCAAATAATCAATGATATTTTGATATGAGAAAAATAGCCGATAATATTGCTTCGTTATTAAAAATAATAATATGAAAGTAATTATATAATAATGGACATCCGTTACTTGTAAAATGTCATTTTATATTTAATTCGTGTTAACTTTGGTCTATATAAAAATTTTACCGAAAAATATATGAAAAAATTTTCACGTTCGTACTAGACGTAAACTACGTACATAATAATATTCTATTTAAATATTTTAATATGATATTTAAATTACTACGAGTCAAACTGCGATGGTTGTAAACACGTAAATATAAACGAATGATTGAAAAATTGCGAGATGCTTACCCAAATGCAGTGTCCAACAGAACGTAATATTTTTGCACGTTCCTTACATGTGTGTTTATTGTTTTTGACAGAAAAATACAATTATTTATCTGATCAAATATTCAATATATTTATCACATGAATGAAATATAATATAAATAAATACAACGAAACAAATAAAAAAATAAGCTATTTACCAATAATTATATGTATAATATAATATTATAGGTATGAAAATAGACAAATTTGATGTTTGAAATTAATTCCATACTATGTATTATAAGTTATATTGAAAAAATGTATGCATAGATCGAAATAAATTATCAAAAATTTAGTAAAGAGTTATACTAAAATCTTTAGATGTTTATTTTAGATAAATTTAGTGTATTGACGTTCAAAATTATATCACAGTTGATAATATCGAATGGCGTTTTTTGAATCTCAAAACTTTTCATATAATACAAAATAAAAGTGATTGGTGATAGTGTAATGTATTGCAAGTCTTAGCTTAATCATATTTAGTTAATACAGTTAATTTTATCATTTAACAAGTTAATATTTTTTTTTTTTTTTTTTTTTTTTAATCGGAAAAATCATCTTAGAAATTACAAGTATTTATTTAACAAATAAGACTTAATTATATAAAATCAAGATCACTGATGAGAATTACAAAATCAAAAAAATTCTTATTTATTGGAGAGTTGAAATGTACTTTAATCGAAATACAAACAACGAAAACAACTATTTTTTTCCAATCGTATATAATATGTCAATGCACCCTTCCAAACGACTACAAGTGAGCAAACAAAGGTGTATAATAAAAACAGCCATTTTCAATTTCTGACGTAATTAATATTGTGTAACGATAACGACGGATAGCCTGCCACTCTATTTTCTATATAAATTTACGATGTTTACGTTGGCAGTAGAAAATGTACAATAGTTTGTTGTTGACCACATAATATGTATTATATAGAGTAAGTAATAAAAATTACAAACGTCTACGGTTGATATTTAATATATTATAAATGACATATTGTGTTGTAATATTAAGGTAATTATTTGAAATATATTAAAACTTGATACCATTGAATAGTAATCGCATTTGTGTTATTATCATTTTTTTTTTTTTTATACACATTTGAAACAAACATAAAATTATAATTTAATATTGCTTGTTATATCAATATAGTTTGCTTATATCATTGAATCTATACGTCCGTCATACAAACATAAACGTATGCATTAACACATTTCATACATTATTTTTTTTTTTTTTTTTGGAATTTAAAATAATATATTAACAACAAAGAAGTTTTAATACAAAATTTATCACTAAATATTAGTACATGACTGGATATTTTTTTATTTATAAATATTATATTTTTAATTCGAATTCATACATTTTTAAAATAAATTATTAATTAAAAATATTAATATTAAATAACAAAATGGCGTATATATCATGTATATAGATTGTAGACATTCACGGCATTAGTGTAATTTTATCGAAAAAATAAAATAGACAATGGATATAAGAAAGAAAAAAAATATTCGTTAAATATATTTTTAAAAAGAAATATGATAAAGCAAACATTTATAACAAACATTACAAATACATTTTTCGTATTTTTATTACAATATGTTTTGAAAAAAGTTCCAACAATAGGACGAGAAAAAAAAATTATGTACCTATAACGTTAAAATAATATAAAATTTGTCACTTTGTATTTATAAATAATACATTAAATATTGATATAAAATGTACTAACATAATATATACACACTTATCACTTTTAAAATATGTCTGTTTAAACGATTATTTACCATGAAAATGCAACATGGTATGCATTCATTTATTCGCCATTCACAAAAGAACATTCAAATTATAGTTATTAACAAACATTTTTGTATATATTATAGTAAAGTATTAATTAAAAATATTATGATAATCATAGAGTTGTATATTAAACATGTTTTCTTATCGATAAAAACTTTTTACAAAAGTGCTGAAACCCTCAGTCAAAACATAAGTGACCAGGACGTGTTTAAATATTTATTTTAAGTTTGCTGAGTTTTATAAAAATTGAAGACTTTAATATATTAATACACGGTAATTTTCCATTCATACTAATCTTATTTTTTTCTATTATGCAGTTATTCAAAATCAGAATTTTGGTGTGTTTAAATATATCCAAAATCCATGTTTTTCGATTTTTGATATTAATTATACTTATACCGAAAGAGTGTTACAAATAAATAAACAGTTCCGTTTTTTATGCTAAAAAGGGTTTTTATAATCTTTAAGAATATTATATAAAAATTCAAAAATTCTGACCTTGAATAAATTTATTACTGAAAAAAAAAACGGAGGTGAGCATGCTTTTCAAATAACTCTGTACATATGTAAGTTTGTTTTTTTTTCACTGTAGAAATAGTTAAACAACAATTTCATATTATAATATACAAATGTTATACATTTATAAATGTAAAATAATAAATTTATGTTTTATCAGTATAGTATGTATAATAGTTACGATTTGTTATACCAATGTGTCTAAATTAAAATTAATATAAATGTATATACAATTAGAAAATTAAAAATATCTAAAAATAAAACAAAATTCTATTATTAATATGTATAAAAAAAAATAAATATCTATTTATCATATTTATTGAAAATTCTAGTCAAAACCTGAAACCTTAATAATGATTCATTTATTGGTTTTGCTTTAAATTGTTCGATAGATTTTTTTCCTGAAACATGCATGTAAATTAGGCAATGTAATCAGTTTGTTGAATACTTAATAAACTATTTAGATTAGATTACTTCAGGATTGACTTATGAAATATTATTCTGAATTAACAAAAGTGTTTACCATATTCATGAAAATGTATAATATTCAGGAATTTCTTTCTTGTTTGACGTTAAACAAAACGTTAAACTTTATTACGATTTTGTTATAAACAAAAAGTGAAAACTCCACAAAAAGTTTGTTTGAAATTTATACTATATTACCATCATATTATTCCACTTGTATTTGAAGTTGTTTAAAATTTAAAGTGTATGATTTTCCCAACTCGTAATAATTTTCATTTTAAATAAGAGTTTTCAAAAAAAAAAAAATATTATTGATTTTTATTTTCAATTATATTATAAATTAGATTAGTAAACATTAATATTATACGCTTTATTTTATAACGTTAATGCATTAACATTTATTATTACACGATGGACCAAGTCTATTAATTTTAAACTATAGCTCTCAATAATGTAAAC
The DNA here is from genome assembly GCF_002803265.2 of Melanaphis sacchari. Classification (NCBI taxonomy): domain Eukaryota; kingdom Metazoa; phylum Arthropoda; class Insecta; order Hemiptera; family Aphididae; genus Melanaphis; species Melanaphis sacchari. The sequence goes on along the minus strand of NW_020271665.1, from coordinate 840,235 downwards.
ATGAATATTTATGAAACGGTCTTTTATTGCTATTTTGACTTCGTTGTTTATAATAAGTCATTATAAAATTAAATGCACACTGTATTATATTATGTATTATTCTGTATTTTTATGACGGAAATTAATTTAATTTAATTATTATTATCATTATTTGAATTTTTTTTTCTGTTTATGGTAAAATATTGTGTACGTTTAAATATTTGTAATGTAATTTACGCTGAAACTTTTTCTACACCTGTAATTTTGTTAACAGGTTTGTTAATTATAATTTTCAAATATATTTAAAAAAAAAAAAAAAGTAGATATATAAATATAAAACTAATAACTAAAACCTTATTATTTTAATTTATACTTCCTCTAATTAAAGCTAACTATTATAATGTATATTGTAGCACATAACCGTTGTACTTACTGATTTGTCGAAAAAATAAAATTCGTCGATGTGGGTCATTGTAGATTTTTTTAAGCGTATTTAATTTGTCTACCATTTGTATATTAATTAAACCGAGAAAACAAATATAAAAATTGTATATGAATATCCGTTTAAAACTCATTTCGAGAAATTAAAGTGCTTATTATTATGGTTTTTGACCAACGCAACGATTGATCGATAAAAAAAAAAAAAAAATGTTCATTTAGCGTTGTTGAAAATTCAATATCGGATATCGCATAATTATGGTTTAGTGCTAAGCTTATTACTTAAGTATATCACGTTTATATTGGATTATGGATATTATCATAATTTCCTTTCCTATTCAACGTTGATAATAAAAGCGAACAGAGTTTCACCAATACGTGTGCAATTAATCAAAACCTCATCGTCGTGCAACAAACGCCTGGAAATATTTCTACTATTGATTCTATGCGTAAACTATCTTATTTCTATAAACCTAAAATCTACAGTTTCTAAAAATAAAATAAATAATACTATACACACTATTGTATTTTAATCCCGAATTTTGAATCGTCATTTAAGACGATTTAAGAAAATATATGTACCGTATACCGTGGTATCCTCGCTATACCAATAATGATTTATTAATCATGATTAATGTTACGAATTCGATGATTCATTGCACGTTTATAATAAACCACCGAGCCTATGATCAGTCCATATGGTGTGATTTACATTTTGAGATTTTCCAAACACATATACTAACATAATATATTATATGCCATTGACACAAGGTAGAATTAATAAACAAAGATGTCTAATGTTGTGTTAGCGTTAGTATTTCGTGTTTGGACCAACACTGTCAAGGCTTTATTTTATATGCCAACGACACAAAGGAAATCTGCGCGCTTCATTTTCATCCGTAGTTTAAGAACTATTCCAGTCAAATAACTACTTACTAGTGACAGTTATATAAATGTGATTCGTGAGCACGTTATAGTGCATGTATAAATAGTAGAAGTTTTGTACAATAGCACAGTGTTAACATTCTACTAGCTCGTACACGAATAAGTCAGAGGTTTACACGTAAACGGTGGCCTCCGGGATCAAAGAAAATATACAGCAAAATTGTGGGATTACGACACCCAAGAGGCCATTCGGAGTTCCTGAGTGCAAATGTTCAAAAATGGTGCACTGCCAAGTCGTTTAATATTTATCATAACAAAAAACTGATTACTCAAGTTGGCACCAAAAAAGTTGGTGTAAATCCCTATGACGCGTTCATTATAAAGTGTTTTAGTAATTTTTTTTTTTTTTTTTTAATTGGACGCAAAAAATAATTAGTGTGTCACAAAAAATATAAATTAAGAAATAATATTTCGTTTTGGTTATATATAAATTGTATTACATATTACGTAATTCGTGAAGATTTTAATAATATCGATTTTACAAGATGCATGATAATTAGTATATTGAAATTAATTTATTCGCATTAATTGTATTAAAACAAAACGATAATATTTATTTAAAATTGAAGATCAATTTATTTGGTAATTTTATTTATTTATATTTTTAAATGAAAATCCATTATTTTTTTGTAAATTCATTAAAGCAGATATCGACAAAATACTGTCTAAAACAAGAGATGATATATATATTTTTTTTGCACTAGTAGTAATTAATAATTATATTAGTAAACATTTTTTTTTTTTTTTTTGAAAATAATCATAATTTATGTTTTTGTGAAACTCTTTGTGCATGTTGCTGTTTGGGCTTTATTTTTGGTCAGAAATAGTAGTGTTATGTAACAACGTACACGCCAACACTTTCCTTCTGAGTTAATTTTTTCACGATTTTTCCACAAGAAAAATAGCTTTAATAATTTAATTAGGAACTAAAATGGTTCTTTTATATTATTCAACATCCAAAAGTTATGAACAAAGGAGCTTGAGAAAATTAAAATAGTTGATTTTAAAATGTTGAAATCAAAAACAATTTTTGAATTTTAAACCAAAACTCATTAAGTAAAATCAAAAAAAAAAAAAAATCTTTTGAAACTGAAAAAGACTGTTTTTAAAAATAACTTCTTTGTAATTAAATTAAGGATAAGTATTAAGTAAAATTCTATAGAGTGTAATGAATATGGAAAAGATGATTTTTATTACTAATAACGATTTCTGTAGCATTTTCAATTAAAATACATTGCTTAATTAATTTAATTTTCATGATTTGTACATGGTATTATTTGATTCAATTCACGAGAATATTAATAACTATTAGTCGATTATGATAATGTATAGGCACATTATGTAAAATCATCTGTACAGATTGGCAGTTATTTTGTCATACATTTTATATCGTAATAAATGAATATCTATTCTATGTATTGTTATTTTTAGTTTCAAAAATCTAGAATCGTATAATACTGTTACCGTAATGGTTTTAGCTGAGAATTTTTGTAAGAAACAAAAAATATAAATTTTAATCTAAGCTATTTCATGAAATTATTTTAACAAAATTTTAGACAAAAAAGTGATAAGTAATTACAGATAATAATAATTATACTAAAGTTTTGCAAAAAAAAAAAAAAGAAACAAATAAATCATACGGCAGAAATGTTGGAAACAAACGTATCTAAATAGAACTGATAGTATTGAATATTGGCCTAAAAATAGATATTAATTTCTTCTCAAAAGATCAATCGTTGTACTTTAATGAGTAAAAAACTTTAAAGCGTTTTTATTACTTCTGTCATCACACTGCTTTATTACGTATTTTCTTATTTTTTTACTTTACCAAACGTATATGATAATTTTAAACCATCACATTTGCTGTCAAAACGACACTTAAACCCAACGATTCATTTGTCATAAGTTTTTTGTTGCTTCAGACTAAACACCATAGGGTTATACAATAACAATATACATAGAATATCTTTTGTCGTAAAGCGTGCATAAACACGGCGATAATTTCGCGATAATGCGTATATACCAGCCTCGTGAAAACAGCTCAACGTTTAATAGAAATACGTTATTGTATGAAGTTTGTTTTTTTAAAATTTGGTTTAACTCGTTACTACTAATTTTATTAATTTCCTTGTAATTTTGCAGAGAACACGTGTATATTTATAATATTATTTGTTTCATGAATCATTTAATAAACTCTTCTATATATAATTATAATAATTTATCTATTACAATTTAATCAACAGTCAATGATATAATAGTTAATTTATTAAATATTTTTAAAAGTTAAATATAATATATATGCAAAATGGAAAATTAATTTCAATGAGATGAAATTTTTATCAATTAGATTGATGTCGTCGAACATTTTTTCTTGAATACACGACGTAAGAATCATTCGCTTTTAGATAAGTCGTTTTTTTTTCACAGCATCATAATATTTTAATAGTTTTTCTTGGAACAGTTTCTTTAAAACGTTAAATCCATTTTGTATTCTTGTCGTCTGCAATAATGTAAAATATTTTAAATTCATCACAATTTTTAAGACACTACATTTAAAGGGATCGCAAACGATCATTTTTCATGGACATCAATAATATAGCATATGTATATATAAGTCTTACGATTGCGTTCGTAGTACACAATTATCAGTGTACGTGAAACATATATTGTAACGTACAACTTGTACATGATCACATCTATGTATCTACTTCGTGTTTATTTAAATTGTGTATTTTTAGTCTAAGAAATTGTATCAGTTTATTATTTCGATAATGTAGAAAACATGGATATTATGTTGTTGTACACTTTTTGTTAATATTTTTTCTTCTAAAATAAATAACTTTCTTTTCCATAAAAAATAATACTATTATTCAGAATAATTATTTACAACATTTTATTTTAATGGAAAATTGCTTAAAAATATAATATTCCAATAATAATAATAATATTATTCATCGAAATTAAGGTAAATATTTGTTTAATAAAAATAATAATAAAATAATATTAATAATTTTTAAATTGATTTTAATATAATACTTCCAACCGATTGTATATAGAATATTATTATGAAAGTGTTTTTAACAAAATTAATTTTGATTATTTCATTGAATAATATTGATAAATTTACCACGATAAGTGAAAATTTTAACCAATTATTGTTCATCTAATTAAATTTTGCTCCAAATCGTTTGTATTTTTTTTTTTATTCTAATGGCTTATTATTGTATCAGTATAATTTTTTATTTTATATAATTACCATTGCTTTGTCCCGAAATTTATATTTTGACCAATTTTATATATCTATTTCATATTCATCCAGTCATCCATTAATAGTATAAGCAGCATAATTTTATTAAATCAATTGTAGTAGACTCAATGCAATAGACTTACGGTATACGTTGCGTTAACATATAATGAAAATAAATAAATGAAACAATGATAGTTTTAAAAATAATTTATATTATAAAAACAATTGAATTGAATTGAGTTAGAATATTTAAACGAAATTTCACTTTTCGTTCTATTAAATTCCATTGATACGAGGCCTATAAATATCTTATTAAAATTACGAATATTAAAAATAATACAATTTTTATATCAGTTAGGTTTAAAAGGATATATCAGTTAGGTTGGATAACACATATGTTATTTCAGTTACCTTCAGATCATACTTGGCAGCGGCTAAATCTTCGGCTATTATTGGGGACCTACGTGTCTACGGCCAGCATATTTCTATAGGCAGTACCACTGTAATTTTACTACCTGTTGAGTCCATATATATATATATATGCTGAGTTCGTGTTGAAAAAGTGATTTTTACCATCGTCCTGACACCTCATCGGCCTAAACGTTTATTCTAAAGTCAACATAAATCACGGGTACGTGCCCAAACATACATTAAGATATTTCGGATGGAGATCATAGTATTTTTTTTTTTTTTTTTTTTATGTCGACCGAAGTGGTACAACAACGTAAATAATAATAATAATAATAATAATAATAATAACAATAATATAATAATATACTTTTATTGTAAACTAAAAGTTAATTTTCTATATTTTATAATAATATGTATTAAATGTATATTTAAATTTTTAGCAATAAATGAAACATTTATTTCGTATTTATAATTTTTAATTACACCACAATGTATTTAAAAACTTTTTTTTTTATTAAATGTTATTCTACTTATAGTGTTTAGCGTAATTCATTATGAGGCCATTACTTATTTAAATAAAATATAATTATTTTGTACTGTAGTAGTTACTCTTGTTTATTGTTTGAATTAAATTTAAAATTTAATCATAATTATAGCTACAATCTGTATATATAAACGAGACCGTCCTAAGAGACTGATCCCTAATCAACACAGAGCCGAACCTATTAGAGTTACCAAATTTAAATTTTGATGGTAGCTTAATATTATAATTTTACCATGCACTAAGTAAACATTTTTTACTGAGGGACTGAAATCGGCAAAAGAAAAAAAACGAAATTGTACGTGTAAACTGTATAAGTATCTAAATACATCGATGAGTAAATTCTTATAAGCCGTGAGCCTCTAGCTCACGTTTTTAGGTTTTTTTTTACATGGAACATTTTAAGTGACATATTCCAGAGTCAGTACGTTCACAAGTTTAGCAATTTTGACACCAAACGGAAATAATTTAAATGTATTTTATAGAAAAGTTTTATAAAAAAATTTTTGGGCAAAACCATGACGGGTAACTCAATAGTTTTTATATTTTATCAACAAACTCTATCCGTTTGTATGTTATTTAACAAAAACTAACCTGTTGGAATTCATTTAAGTAATGTTTTATCGCACTCTCTAAGGCAATTTCTGTTTTCATAGTAATAAAACACTTCGTTTTCCATTTCATATATTACAAATATATTACGATACTATTATAGCTACAATTTTTATATTCGATTGGATTTGGCATTCACAAATTTTGTCAAGTTTTACAAACAACATTGTTCTCTTGTTTCAATATCAATTATGTATAAATTAAATTATTGTAAAATAATATATTATTATAAATTTAATTTAATACAAATTGTATCATACTTCGCTGGTTTATTTGTTGGTCAAAAATATCAGTTAATGTAAAAGTTTTCAAATAGAACATTTTTTGAGCTTCAACGTAGCGTATTAAATCTACATATAGCTTATCTGATATTTTTGTTTAAATAAAAGTGGTCCTACCACCCACTAGAAATTAAAATAATGATAGTAACAATTTATTGATGAAGTACACGTGTTCATTGGTTTTCATAAGAGGCGTTACTATGAAGGATCTGGAACTTAAATAGTCAAAGATTATCTATTAGGGTGCTATTTTATTAAGTACGACTAGTTGTAGAGACGGGTATCGCACAGTTCGGGACGGGTAACACACTGATAATCATGACCCGGAATACATTAACGCCAGACCTTGGTGGCCGAATATAATTTCGTTGGCTGTCAGAGGTTGGGAAAAAATACTCCGGGGATTAAAGAAATTTTCATTTAGACTTTTTTTTTCAAAATTATGACTTACAAAAATTATTATAAATGAACATTATTATTTCTAATATTATTGTTATCGTGTATGTTAATAATGTTTAAAACATTAAAAGTTATACCATCCCAGTAGACAAAAAACGTGAAAGTCCTTTATTATGTCTACAATATTATAGAACGATGATACAATATTGTAATGTACATACTGACGATTAAATTTTTTATGTACTGCCTACGCGATTAAAAATAATTTAAACTGTCTGTAAATGTGAGAAAAAGTTTTTTCAATTTTTTTTTTTTGCATTCATTACGTAGATTGATCACCGAAAAAAAAATTACATTTTATCTCAAATTAAAAATTAAGCTTTTGATTGAATTTGATACAATCAAAAAGAATACATCGGAAATTTATAGCACATTTCAATTATAATATGCATAACACTATATAACTGAGAAGAGAAATATAAATAGTGAATAAGAAAGAATTTTCAATATCTCAACCAAAGACTACGTCTCAGGTCACGTATTACTTGAATACATTATTATATTCTGATCCAATTATCTTAGCAACAAAACATTAAGTCTCATTGAATTATTACGGACCGTTAAAAAAAACTTCATCTTTTGAATAAATTAAAGAATGTATCTGTAATACCTTGACATTTAATGATTTTACAAACTATATATTTGTAACAGTTTATAATCATAAAAAAATATATTTAAAATATTGTAAATATTCACATTATGATTTAATATAAATTGTTAATTATTTTGATAGAAAAATATAATCTATAGTTTTAACTTTTAACTATAAAACTATGTATTGAGTTTTTATTTCTTATATAATTTACTTTAATAAAAAGAAATATCAATTGTGTCAAGTCTGTATACGTTGAAGATTAATTATAATAACCGTACGTCCCATTATTTTAATACTATAATAGTACTATTCAGAGTTCCACTACTCGTAACACTTAATTAGTATTCATAATATTTTACTACTACAAAGTAATTCAAGTTCTCAAAAGATATAATTAAAATATCAAAAAAGGTAAACATTAGTATATGGATTTTAATACATGTGTTTTTTTTGTTTCAACATCAAAACTCACAAACTAGTATACAATTGTTTAAAAGGGTGTTTTTAAAATATTAAAAAATATAGATATTTTTTTTTATCTTAAATTATTTATTTTCACGATCTGTTACATTTTAAACTTAAAGTGCAAGTGATAAATGATTTTATGGCTTGAACGATAGAATAAAGAAACTTTCTAGTCAAAGCACTTCGACAGTTAGTTAATTACAATTATATTTATTAAAATGTATTTACAATGTTTGGATATGCATTTTAATATATGGAGTAATATTCAAATTTGATTAACATTATATTAAGTTGTACAATATTTTTATAATTTATGAACATATCATAATATTTTAAGCAATATAATAAATTTTAGAGAACTAAAGGTATTCCATAAATTAAATTATTTAGTCAAAATATTAAAAAAATTCTAGTAAAAATTAAAATAATGTATAAGAAAAATTAACGTAATTTGTCCATGTGAACAAATTTAAATAATGTAGACATACATTTTCAAGTTAAACTTTTACATTTTTTTCAAAAGAAACTCATGAGCAATTTGAATTTTAACATACCAACAAAATATTATTATTCATTTCATGGCATAATATAATAATAGGATTGTAGCTTAAAAAGGAAAGTTTTATTTTAATTCATAAAATAATTTATTCAGACTCACATTTATTTAAAAGTCTAATTACAATTATACTTTAAATCAGATATTACCGTGTACCTATAACGTTATCTTGGTATTTATTTTTCAAAGCAAAATATTTTTACTGATAATATTTTATTTGAATAATTATTTATATTTTAATATAATTATATTGATATAAGTATACAACTAATATTTTGACAATATAAAAGTATAATTTATTCATACGTTTAATAATCTTTATACTGAACCCGTATACCAGGTTAGTTATTAATATATTTTCAAGTTATAATACAATTTTTAGACCGAATAATTGTACATTATTAATCTATAAGGTTAAATTATATTAATAGAAAAATTAAAGAATATAGATGCTTGTGTAAGAGGTTGATAAAATAGGGTGTTTATGTATAACTTACTATTCTGTGAAAAATTACGTCATTTATACAATCTCGAGATAGTGAAATGTTAAACGTGAGTAAAAACTGTGCTGAAAGTAATATTTTTATTTAACGTTTCGTTAAACGTATATATTGTAGTCGTCAATACTTATTTTCAAAAATAAAAATAAATAAAACTATTTTAAAAATAAAATTATTTTCTCAACCAATAAATCTGTTTGCATTTCATACGACGTAACGATGTTGTTTTTCATTATAAATACATTGCTTTATTGCAATACTACAATGTTTGGATAGAAATACATTTCGATAATCAACTAGGAGCAATATACAAAATGAACCATATTAATTTTGGCAATGTTTTTGGTTGGGTATTTTATACCTCTCTTATGAGAAAATCGTGTAGAGAATAATTTGTTTGTGGTTACGAGAAAAAAATAAGAATAAAAAGACTTTGCAAAAAATAAGTTTAAAGAAAAATGTTTAAGACTTGGTGAATCTGAACTCTTGCCTATGCAATACACCTGTTCTGCCAAGATTTTTTTTTCAAATTTTATAGTTTAGTTGTTTAATACTTTATTGAGTTTTCTCATTTTGTACGTAATCATTTTTGTTAATTTAAGATAAAAAAAAAAAAAAAAATTAAACATTTGATTCCTGGAGGACATATTGCAAATTCTTACGTATAGTTTACCGAAGTGCTTTTACTGTGTTTGATATTAATTTATTTTATTTATTATAATATAATGCAATAAATATACTTTAAATATCTGTTTTGTAAATGTGAATAGATTTGCGTTAAATATTACAAAATATTTTATAATGTTCTGCTGAACTTGACAGTATAAATCATAATTACCGAGAATACATATGTCATTTCACAACAACTGCATTAAAACAAATAAACGTTCACAAATATATATATATAACATACGTATATATCAATACCAGTAATCAGAATCAAAACAAAATTTTTCTTTTTAAAATTCCCAAAATGTTCTTATCTTTACATATTTGCAATATTAATTGAGAAAATATTAAAAGTAATCTTTTTTAACCACAAAACAGTATACCGTTCGATAAAAATATAATATAATAAATTGATTAATTTTACCATCGCGCCTCCGAAAAAGTATAAAATTCTGTATACAGTTCATATGACGTCCCGATGGCTGCGCAAAAACTTCCAAATAAAAACGATTTTCGGCCTACGTATTCAAAAGATTCTTCGGCCATTGCGGACAACTGTGTGTTGACCCGTTAACGGTTAAATTCGCGAAAACTCGTGGTATACAAAAGCTAAATCGGACAAAACTAAAACCTTTTCTCATTTTCCTTTTTTTTTTTTTTCAACCGTTAGGTTGCTGTGTATAAGAGAGAAAGAAATGTTTATACAAAAAGAAACAAACAAACCACAATATATAATATATACGCGCACGCACATTCGCGTGTGACTATTCCGTCGTGACAAATGAACAAGCTGACTCTGCCGTTTGGAAACTAGAGAGAGAGAGAGAGAGAGAGAGATATATTACGAGGGAAAAAATAACAAGAAGTTTTTGGAAAATACGCGCACTTGTGCTTTGGTACTCGCCGCCACATATAAATATAGTGTCTCGGGCCGCAATATGTTGTACCAAAATAAACGATGCAGCACTGATAAAAGGCGTGTGCATGACGAATAACACATACAATTCGTATACGCATACCGAAAACGCGGTTATGGTAAGTATGTTGTTTTTATCGTATATACATAAATCCTATGCACAAATTATGACACTTACGTGAATATTATATACCAGCTTGGGTGGGTGATAGCCAAACGAACAAATGATATTTAGTACAGGTAACCGATCATTTCATCGCGTATCGGTCCTGTAAAGATAACAGTTTGCCTGTACGCACAGTACACAGTTACGGAATCCTATGGTCTTAGTTTGGTATTTGACTGATTTTCTACCAAGACCTCGGTCAGACCTTGGTTGGTAGATATACACTTTAATCGCCACCTGCTTGAATTTGAGTGAAACTCAATAGTCGGCCGCTGGAATTTTGCCATAGTTTTGTGGCTTTCGTCCGAACATACTATTTGAACTGTATTGTTACATAGCCGTGACCAACTCAATATTGTAGAACAACTCTTAGCACACACGTCAATCGGAATATTTTAAACTTAAATGTATTGTTGTGTAGTATCGTTTACACGCGAGAAATAAACATTCTGAAATTTGGAACCAGCGTGTAATTTAAAAATAAATAAAAATAAATATGATCATAGAGTTTTCAGTCGTCTTTATATTTACTGAGATAGCGATCTATAGGTATTACGCTCTCCTATAATTTGTATAATTTGTATCTCAGCAGTACGTTTTTTTATAGAATTTTTTTCTTAATTTTTAAACTATATTTGGCTCATCACTCTAAAAAATACGATCATTTTTTTTCAGAACTTATTATACATTTGTTTCGGGATATTTTGAAAACCATTTAGGTTCTTTACACATTTTATTTCCACAATATAATATAGTTTAAAACAAACATTTATAGCCCGAGTGGAACAATTTAACCATAGTGATTAAATTTATGATTGTGGGTACTATTTTGGTATTATTTTTAATATTATAATTGACGATATCAGTTCAATTTTGGCTATTTATCGATAGACTTTCTTTATATGGATGTGATGAGTTATAGATAATACTCGTCTAAAATCTAATAAAATGCGTGTCTAATATTTATATGTGTAAAAAAGAAAATATTTTGATGCGTTTTGTGGCCATACGTGGCAGTTCGGACAGCAGTCCATTTAAATAACACGGGTATTGCACTGCCCCATTGAGTATTATTGAAAGGCGAAATTGGTCTTGGGATGCCAGTGCTTATATTCGTACTTCCAGCTGTTAAAGATAATGATATGATCGGCCGATAATAAAACCATGACACTTTACAACGACACTTGAAGTTTGCTCGATTTCGTCGTTTGTCCGTAACCTATTATATATTCCTATGTATAATTAATAATTATTATAAAACAAATAACATGCCGCAAATATACACTGTTTTGGCCTCTGATTTTAAATTGGCAATATATTCGCAGTGCACCACGCAAGATAATAATAACGCGTAAGTATACACATGTGATTTAGCCCGCTTTACATGCATGTTATGTATTTTAATCCTATTTTGCAATCCCAACATGAATTTTATTCGTCTGCCATCGCACGTATAAGATGTATCCATTCATTTCAATTCGATCCGAGCAAATTTACATCCATCACCTTCACCATGTGTTGCTTCCCCATACAAATATGTGAATATTTTTCATGCATATGCCGCTGTCACGTCGTAAACGGTCTGGTAACACGGTCGTTGAATTTACAAATATACGAAACGGAAAACCATTTTCTCATAATTTTTAGTATTACATATTTTGTAAGTAATCTCTAGTATCACATTCATATTATAGCAAGATTTTTCACATTTTGATACAATTATTTTATCTAATTTAACTTTACCGACGATCGTATTACTCGTAGTATAATTTAATGTGAAATACTTATATGGTGCAATTTAATTCATTTATTTCACCTTTATTAACTTGTAGTTACCAAATAATTTACTGGATTGTTTTATTTTTGATTAATAGTGATAGTTTCACCCTCGATGACACATTAACTTATAAGACATCACAAAATTGTCATTGGCTGATGAATAAATATAAGTTATGGTCTTATTTTGATAGTTAAATTTAAATAATATTACAGTAGAATAGAGTAACTAAAAAGAAAAATAAACTGATATTTAAGTTAAGAGGAAGCAACAAACATTTGAAAGTCGTGTAAATACTAAAACAATTATGGAAAGTGAATAACTTCTGAAAAAAAATAAACATCTTTACATAAAATGCACTCTTACAAATAATATAAAGTGAATAGTATCTTAAGTGCTCTATTGTGTTAGCGCATTTTTGTTTGCAAAAACACATTCATTTTCAATATTAATGCCTTACATAATATCGATTTAGCAAAAGTACGAATAACGATTAACTTTTTTTTTTTCCATTTGTTTACATGCCACTCCTTAAACACTGATGTTATTTCATTTTATTTTATACATAATTATCGATATAGTATAATATTATTTTATGGTTTATTTTGTTTTTAAATATGAGTATTGACAAACTATTTAAAAGCATTTACCAAATGAGTGATCAAGTTGAAGATATCAAAAAATGTATTATTATTATAAATACATTTACTTTGAAAACTCTAAAACATGTAACGTCATTAATATTATGCATCATGGAAGTATGCATTTAACGTGAATCATATTATATTGGTATTTTTAGCTAAATTAAGTTCCACGTACTTAGTTATTAAATTATCGTTTACAATGTGAATTTATTACAAAATTCAATCATAATATATTATAGGATAACATTTTTTTGAATATTAAAAACATAACTGACACCTTATTTTTTAAACAAACATGTTTTCTTTTTTTTTTTTTTAATCTCATTTAAAATTGACAACAATGGTCATTAGTTAAAACATGTTATAATTTTTTTTTTTTTTTTTAAATAACCAAAATTTTTATTACTATTATATTTTTTATATAACTTTTTATTTCATAAAAAATAACGGGGTTTTAACAATCGAACCGTATAAAAATTATCAAGATTTTAATGTTGATTATAATATTATGTAGATGTAATTATTTTAAAGACTTTAAAATGGTAATAATTATTCTTCTTAAAAAAAGTGGAAATTTTGTTTTTTTATATATTTGTGAATATATACGATTTTATTTCATTGAGTTACAATTAACATCGGTTTCTATCCTAAAAAATACAATAAATCTATGGAGCGGAAACACATTAGGAATTTTATAAGAAGTCAATTAAGATTATTGAATGAATTGTATAAATATTATAAAAATATATTAATATAAGGTTTTTTAAACGTCTCAAATTCAATAAGCCAACACGCCTGAGTAATTCATATATTTCGGACGTGCCGTGTCGATGCAATATGCTATTGCGAGATACCATAACCCCTAAATATTGGTAGTTATAATATATCACCCAAGAGGTTGTACCGGATTACTATAATATTCACACTCGATTCAGAAGGAATTTACCTTAATATGATTCTCTGATTCATGTTTTCACGGAAAACACTAAAAGTAAAATTGGCAATTGTGTATCCCCATATCCTCATTATCACTACACATTCGTAAAATATGCACATAGTTTAAGATATTTTAATTTTAAATTCCCGCACGAGAATAAAGAAAGATAATATTTTGTCATTTGGTAATTTTAACTTAAATAATTTAAAAAAAAATTAGTGTAAAATCTGTGTATAATTAGCCATTTGGGATGACTGGGACTACGTTATGATTATTGCAATTTTATTTAATATTTATGAAAATACATACATATATATTTTATATATACAGATTACAGTTCACAGAAAAATCAATCAAAAACAATTTAGCTTAAAACTAAAAAGCTTTTTCATTAGTTCGTTTGATTGAATTTAGAGTTTATTTTTATTTTTATTCTTTGGAATGGATTTAAAATTATTTATAAAATATTTATTTTCAACAGACGACAAACACTATACGGCGTGACGTGTAGAAACTTTATTACAAGCTGGTTCAATTGATTTCTGTTCGATCGTGAGAAATAACACACGGCCCGAATATCTGATAGGCGAAACTATTTAAATGGTTCGCTGTTTCTACTCTTTTACTTTTTCGAAAAGTTTTGATCATAAAAACGTGAACAGTTTCGATAGAACTTTTCACTATGACTTTTCCGGTATTTTTGAGACTCCCGGATTTTGATTGGTAATAATATTCTTTCGTCCTTCCAAAACATTTGTCCCACAACAATTATTCTTCAAAGTCTCTCAAATCCCGACGTTCAATCTCTTTTCACGTCCTGGACAGGAATCATGAACTTAACATTTATATATAGTTCTGTATATGTATTATATTTATGTGATATAAATATTATCTCTATATGTAAAATATATTTATTGCATAAACCATAAATTGTGTGCAATAGTTGTGCAAATATGTGTTTTCTCCACATTAACGTCAATTAGTTGGTTTTTTTGCCTTCTTCTACATACTGTAATAAATGTATAATATATTTTGTCATTATACTATCATTCGTTAGAGTATACAATCTTATCTGACCAAATATTTATATTCTTCTATTACTAAACTAGTATTATCATTTAAGTTTTCATGAAAATTTTTCTTTTTATCTTTATCCGTTAAATAAGTTACATTAATACTAATTTAAAACTATTTAATACGTAAGTCACTATAATGTTGATTTGATCATAGTGTAATTTATATTTTGGTAGTTATATTATTACATTAATTGTTTTATTCTTAAATATTTTTCTGACATTAAATTATTGAAATGTTTCAATAAAGAAAATAGTTATTGTTAAATATACAGTTTTTAGGCGACTATAACATTGAAAGTTTAAAAAACGAAATGGATGATATGAATATAGTTATAATTTTAACTGCATATACAGTTTTTTTTTTCTAACCATAAATTTACTTTGATGGTAGGTTATTGAGTACTGTATTTTATCGTATAATGTATTCTCCATTCAATTTTAATTCATGTGGAATTTATTTACTAATGTTTATAGTTTATTTTATCTGAAGTAGCAGTATACTAAACTGGTATTGTATTCAATATTTAATGTACGAATTTACTAAAATCGTGAATTAACTGCGGAGTAGTAAAATAAATAAAAATAATTTAATAAAATAAAGAATTCCTATAATTATTATAATAATATTAGAAAAAGGTTAAAATGTATGAGAATTTATTAAAATTATATTCAGTTTTCTTAAATATTATGATTTGAATCAGATTGACAAGAAAATATATTCCTCAACAATTTAAACATAAAATTGTATTCTTTATAATACAATATATTACATTTTTAAATAATAATTATCATCTTTACTATCCACAGAATATATCTATACAATTCCATTGGCCAAATTTAAATAATAAGGATTAAAATTCATAAAAAAAAAAAACCCTTTTAACTGACGAATATATAATTTTATAAAGAAATATACATTTAATTGAATTATGAAACTGGCTCTGATACTAAAATATCTGTATACTACCGTTCAAGAAATGTCTAACATAAGTTTTGAAATAATTGTAGCAACGTTGAAGTAAATATGAGTGAGTTTTAGTGTCCATAAATGTTTCCAGCTTATTTTAAGTGTTTTTATTTGTACTTGCGCTTCTTATATTCTTGCTTAACAATTATTTAGAGTGCCTTAAATCAATATCGGTCGTATACGTTCGCTTGATATTATAGAAAATACCTTAAAAAAGTTATAAAATGATATTTATAAAGTCTATCGTATATAATATTATTTTTGGACCTACCATAAAAATCATAATAAATTACATCATCTTATAGCTAACCATAAGCTAAATTTATTAAAATACATAATATGACGTTTAAATTCCAAATGAAAAAAATTATTCACATACATGCTATATACTCGTATATAATGTTTTTATGTTTCATTGCTTTGTAGAAAATTAGTAATATATATTAATTACATTATTGTAACAACGTTTTTTAACTCAGATAAGCCATGAAAATAAATATGTGGAACTAATAACAGTATTTAAAATAATAATAATAATAAAACTATCAAAAAAAAATATGATTACCAAAAAAGTTTTTAGGTACTAAAACAACTATGGACGATACAATATATTCAAACGTCCCTGTTGGGGAGAAATAATCTCATTTGATCTATATAGCATATTTAAGATAATTAATGCTAACTAGTTATGTGGAAACATTTAAAAGTATATGAATGGGTACCAATTTAAAATAAAAATCTAATTAACCAGTAAGGTAAGTAACGGTAAAAAAAGAGAAGGTTTTTATTTTTTTTGTTATATGACTGGACTACTAAAATGTCATAAAAATAAATTTACATAATTTTATGACTTATATAATACATTATTCAGTTAAGCAGCATAAAGTTTTATAGGAGAATTTTCCAAAAACGTTAAATACATATGCCTTAACTATAAGTTGGTATCTACCAGTTTTTAAGTATGTAAACTATTATTACACAATTTTTAACATTTTTGAATATGTTTTTTCCAAGAGAAGACCCAAGAAAATAAAACAAACAAAAAGTACCATCTTGAAGAAAATGTTATATTTTTTAAGGTACTGTATATTATTTTAATATGAAAAGGTGAATGATAAGTGTATATACCGAAAAAGTGTTTACAGAAAAAAACAATTTTAGAACTGAGAGATTATATCATCTGATTGAAAACTGAAATTGTCCAGTCCATTAAAAACGTTGAAATAAATAAAAATAATAAACCAACAATTCAGGAAACTTTTATGCATTTAATGCCAATCAAAATTAAAGATGATTATTTTATAATGTTTATTTTAAATTAATGAATATAACTTCGATTAAAATATATAATAACAAGGCTAGTCGTTGTATAAATTTAAATTGTAATTTCAAATAAATTACATATTCGCTGTACGATCCAGAAGTTTTCTTTTTTAAAAGTTAATACGCTGAGAAGAAAACGATCAGATGACAATGCTATGGTACTGTAGATGAAGGTCTACGGGTGCAGCGGCAGATAATTTATTCACCTTGGCCATTAAATCCGTTGCAAAGACGTTTTTAATTATAAACTTCTCTCAGCGATAGCCACTACACACAATATATATTCTCAGACGACTCTCCGTTTGTTTTAGACATAAAACTCTGAAAACGACTTTATGAAATAATAATAATACGAATAATAATAATAATAATACTTTTGGAACGGCACCAGATCCCTGCCGGAACAAAGGAACACCATAGATGAGAACTTTGTACAAGTGCGTGCACGATTATAAATTTACATATGGACTACATATATTTGCGTTTTGGTCTTAACGGTATTCTCACGCCAGTAACGATTATAAAAACAACGAAGAAAACCGACAGTGCCAAGACTTTGAACATGCAATTAATAATAGCCGGTATAAATGAAAAAAATAATGAGACATAGTTCCGTTCAGCAGCAATCATATCAAAAGGCGAAAATTGTGAATGAATATTATTTTCCAGGTCAGCAAAGATCTTATCTTGCTCAATGCTATAAATCATAAACGCATAAATAAATATATCTCATTTCATATTCGTAACTTCCTCAAGTCAAATTAACGTGCGCCTTTTCATTCAAATGCCGTTTGAATAAACCAGTCTGAGCATGATTTTATTATTGTTATTTTTTTATGCTTATTAATTCTAGTTGTATATTAAAAAAAAAAAAAAATATATTAAAAGAAATGATGAAAATATGTATATATATATATAACATAGACCATAATGTGTTTCAGAATTTTAAATGAATTTGACATATAATCATAAATATTATAAAATGTGTTATAATTTTATGGTTCGTTTTTATAATGATTGAATGAACAAATAAACAATTTAAAAATACCAACTCATTATTTGCTTGAAAATATAAAACTATTGTAATTAGTGCAACTTAAATAATTAATCAAATAATATATTATACTTAATTTTATGAATGCATAAAAAATTATTGTAATATCCCGTAATAAGTTTTAAATAAATTTAAAAACAAATAATATGATAGTATTGACAATCAAATACAATTTATTGATAAGCAAAAATAATTCTTGTTATTTAATATTATTGTATCATCTTTAAGTTAATTCAAACAAAATACAAGTCTAATAGTTCGGAGAACATATTTTTCTAGAAATATTGTTGTTGTGATATTAGTATAAATCACCGGAAATATTCCTTTAAATAACATACTATATTAATATACGTATAGATGAACTACTTATATATAATTTTATTTTCAAAAAAAAAAAAAAAATAATAATACATATTTTTTCAAAATATTAGGTTTGTATAGATATACAATTTGTATTATAATAAAGTTATATGAAAGTGTTTTGTTAACACATTATTATATTTATATATTATACGAAAATAGGATACACGTAAAATACATTGTACATTGTAAACAACATAATTGGATTAAATAATATTTTAATTGTATTAAATTTTTTTAAAAATAATATTTTATACTATCTATTTTTGCATAATTTAATATTATGAGTAAATGATCATTATTATTTCAATCGAAAAATATACTATTTCATTAACTATATGTAGGTGCTCATGTCATACCTTTAAGATATTGTAATTCATAATATTCAGACATTTTATAAAACACTATACACGAATACTACTAAATAATGATTTAATATAATATACATTTAAATTCAGTGGTATCAAAATCAGTAAATAGTTACTTCCTATGTAATTACCTACGTAATATTCTCATAATTATATTGTTAGGTATTTGCATAATTAATTAAATCATGATTTTGGAACATATTATTTACATAAAAAAAAAATCTGAAGATCATATGTTATTTATAATAATTTATTAAGTATTTTTAAAATTTATAATACTTAGGGAAAATAGAAAATCGCTTGACCCAGTATATACTATTCTGTACAGTAAACGGAAGTCAAATTATGGCCCAACCGTAAGATATAAGTATATCTTTACATCAATATAATATAATTTATGTATAGTAACTCTTGAACATTATGCTGCCATATAGTTTACAATCTCTCGATATACATATTATATAAGTAACATTTATTTATAAATCTGTATACCCCATTGGAATCTCTACAGGGTGATTTCGTATGAGGTAAATCATTCTTCTCAATAATATATGTTTACATTTTTAGTATGTATACTTGTTTTTGAAAAAATACATATTGTACTATTACACCTGTGATAAAATAATTTTTTTGTCATTTCATTTTTTTTTTTTTTTATTTAAATTTTATTTATGTATTTAGGTTTATTCTTGAATGTCATAAAAAACACCCTATATTCTATATATTTGTATAGATATTACACAAACACACACACATACACGCTCGTATTTTTTTTTCTTCGGAATTTTCTAAAAGACACAAACTTGAAACATTATAGATATCATGTTCAATATAAAATCGAATAGGCCATATAATTTTTTTTTAAACTACCAAACCCATTTTTATGGATTTTCCAGCAATTTCGTAAATTATATACCTGAATTCCAGAAATACATAGTGGGACCTAAATTTATTTTTTTGGCAGTTTCATATAAAAAAATAATTGTACTTTAATAAAATATAGCTGTTATTCTATAGTAACCAAACATATCTAGATCGATAGATCACAAGATAATTTTATTAAGATTAACTTGATCGTTATAATCGTATTAAACGTAAAAATCGTTATAAACGTATTTTACGATTAATAAACTATTGATATTTATATATCACGTTTTTTATCTCTGAATGTTTTAAATAGTAGAGTGAATTATTATTATTCATTAAATATCTATAAAGTACTTTAAACGTATGATATATTTTTAACATTAAACAAACAATATGGCAAGTGTAATACTTATCAAATAACAATTTTACAACAAAATGAATAGACAGTACAATTTATAACCTTAACTTAAGAGTTATATGTTAATTTATTAAATTAAACAAACAGCTTAGATGCATTTTATTTTGTTAATTTAAAATTTGTTCAAAAATATATTGCGACGCAAATAAAAAAATTTAAATAATTAAAATATCGTAATAACACGATATGGTACCTCACATTGGCAACATCAAATTATGTTAATATGTTAATAGTAAACACTAGTTCTACTTTAGTCTACGGATTTGGTTTTTAGGATAAGTTATAATACATAATATAATATATTACTAATATAAGTAGATTACTATTCGCATTTAAATTTCGGTGGAAACGTTTGTATATTATTTATGTCCAGCCACTGTTTTTAACACTAAGTCTTTATAAAGCACAATGTTTGAAACGTACGCTATTAGCGTCAACAAAATAGATTGAAATACCTGAATTGACCTCGTGTTTAAAGATTTTGCAGGACCTCAGGTTATGATTACATATAGCCAAATTGACATCGTAATTGATTTGTTTATTAATAATTTCATTTTTGAGTGATATTTTAACATTGGGTATAGGACGAAAGAGTTGTAATTAATTGTTCACTGGTTTTCTGTTTTCATTTAGATGATAACCGCAAGCTATTTGTTTCCATCAATATATAATAAAATAAGTAGGTCACGGGCACGGGGGGAGAAGCTGGTATTACATACACAAGAGTCATTACAATATTACTTTTGTTATAATAATTAGTGTTATTGAATGTCTTGTGAGTTACATATTATTACGTATTATTTATCGCTTTATCGTATGCTACCGGGCTGGCTATGTTGTTTTAAAACATGGTCTCCTTAGTTATCAGTCTTTCGTAGACCGTACGTTGTAAAATTAACATCGCTGCATGTAAAAACAAATTTAGCCTTTGCTCTAACCTTATGACAATAAAGACTAATTATTATTAAAGTATTTACTTTTTGTGACACTAACCGTCACTTAACCGAATTTCATATAGTTTATTGGAATCATGTCTTAAATTATTGTGTAATTTTATACTATTGGATTTTATATGCTCAAATATCCCTGATTTTTAATATTATTGTAAGCTCTTGTGTATTGTGTAAACTTGTTATATAGGCACATATAGCAGCTGGCCAGAAGTGCACCGACAAAATTAACATTTTTATACCTACATTTATTATTTTATATTTTACTATTTAAGTATGATATATATATGTGTGTGTATATATATATATATATACTTTTTTGGTTGTGCCAATATGTAACTAAAACTTGAGTATTATTTAGTTTATTTGTTATTCATTATATTACCTAATAATATTTTTTTTTAAATATTTTAAATAATTTTTTAAGTTTTTACTTTGTTGGGCAGGAAAGGTCGTAGATTATATTTTTATCTGGCTCATTTATTATATTACAAAATATTAAATTGTTTCTATATATTTATGTTAAAGTGAATTTTTTGAATTGATTAATACTCGAAATCGTTTTATTGTACAGCATCCTTTTAATTTATATAGAACTTGTGTTGCCATTTTTTTTTTTTTTTTTTACAGTTTAATTACATACACTCGTACATACACAGTTATACATAAATACACATATAGCTAGCATAACAAGCATTATATATCTTGACAGTACATTTTGGGTGATCTTAACCACTACTGATAGAGCTATTACATCACTACACACACAGCTATTTCTCCATAATTTTAGGTCCTAGGTGTTAGTGGTGTACAAAGTATAGTTGATTTCCAGGCACGCGTGTTATTGCTTTATGCTCCCAGTCCCAACACTATTTGTTTATATAAAGTAATGAATATTTATATTTTTATCTCCAGTACAACAAATACTGGAATTTTATATCTTGTTCATATTAAATTGTAAAAATATTAGTGAGACGGGCTATCTAAAAATAAAAAATGTATTATAATGAGAAACAAACCGTACAAACACAACAATTACAATATTTGATGTAAAAATGAAAAAAAACATTCACTTTGAAATAAATATTGAAAATAAAATAATATTTTTGAACCTCAAAAAAAGTAATTTATAACATTTTTTTAGAAACTCTATCTATGACATATTACTATAAAATTAAAACATGAATCTTTTCAAAAGAGGATCTACTGCATCTGTCTTTGCGAATAATATACTTTTTTTACAATGCAAATAATATTCATATCACATCTTCTGCTCTAATAAAAAAAAACAATTTTGTTTTATCTTAATCCATCATATTAATAACAATAGTTGTACACTAGAATTATTGTTAAGTTTTTATAATTTATATAAGCACATGTTTTAAGATAAAAAAAAATAAATAAAGATTTTAAAGATTTTCAATACAATAATATTTAATGATAAAAATTGTTACCTTTTTATTTCAGATATAATTTGATCTTCGATTATAAAACTTTTGTTCTATAACTCCTATTATTCTATCCCTGGATTTTTTAATGTAATTAGTATCGTATAAATAATTTTTCGAAATATTCAGAAAATATTAATTTCCGGATTTCTGCAATTTTATACTTGACACTAAAAGTACCATACATTTCAATACTTGCATTTATATACCATAATATCCAATATCATTTATTTATAAAAACTATTATTCTAAGCAAAACGCTTTGATAATTTACAAATTCATTATTTTAATAAACTATTTATAATATATAGTTAATAATTTATTTTATTCACAATAATTTTTTGAAAGTACTATACTAAATAATACTTCTGTCCAGTTCGATAAATAAAACTTTAATCATAGATAATTATTTAGATAGATTATTTATATGTATTAATATAAGGTAAAATAATATGATAAAATACTTTTATGAATAACCTTAAAAACAAGAAATTTTTAAATATCCTTAATAAAATAAACAATTAAACAAAAATCATATAACGGCGATAAAGATAGGCAATATTGCTACATATCTTCATTGTTCATTGAATTTTGCCTACGTCGTTTCTTAAAATATAGTGTTATTGCTAAAATTACATTAGAATTTTTTAATTAAACATAATATGGCTTGTACTTCAATCCATACATTCAAATTTACATTAAATTTAACATATAATGAAAGATCAATAAAGCAATAATTTATATTGCAAACTTGTAAGTTCAATTTATGACGGTTAGATAAATAACGTGTTAAATACCAAATATTTTTGTTTATAAAGTATATTCTGCTTTTTATTCTTGTACAATTATTTTAATAGCAGTAATATATATGATGTAAAATACGTATATATTAATTCACTATTCAGAATAGTTGTATATTCTGTTAGTATATAATAATGTTTAGAGTTTTCGTATTTGTTAGTGTTTTATTGGTTCAATAAATCGTATTTAATAATGCATCTGATGATCATGAAATATATGAAACATTTAGTATAACTACAATGTTATCGATTTTACTTAAACATAATTTTATATGATATATAGTTACAAATCAAATAATAGGAATATTAATTAGATTTTAATTATATGTTTCTTATCTTATTTAATTAATAACTTATTGTTACGTTGAAAAAAAATGTAACGAAAATGCATTTATTATCTGCAAAACTGCTAAAAGTATTTATATTTTAATTTAAAATGGAAGAAATTCATATTCACATATAAATAATATTTTGATAGAAAGTTTTAAGTTTGCGAGATTAAATCATTATATAGTACAAAAAGATTAAATCAAAAAGAAATAAAAAATAATGATATTAAATATAAATACATAAAAAATGTATGTAAATAAATGTAAAAGTGAAAAGCATAACAATGCTTTTTGCTTTTACTCTTATATTAAGTGATATTATTTAAATTCCTTCGTTTTTATTATTATGCTCAGTACATCTATTTTATCGTTTTTAAATATATGTATATCGAATATGTCCATTTTGAAAAAATATATCGTAGAAAAAATCGAAAATCAAAGAATGGATGTATCGCATGACACCAAGTCGTTTGGTTGACTAAAATATATCTATGATATAACATGTATTATTGGTGTGTGAATAATATACAGGATGTTTTAATAATAAAACAATGTCAATAAGAAAGAAAAACAATGTGGTGGTTGATGAAAAAAAAAGTTTTTGAAATACAAATAATATTATAGTAAATACTCATACACCACGCATATATAGTATTTATATATACTTTTTTTAGGGTTGATATCTTTATTTATTTAGTGATTTCTTAAAAGTCACCCTCCTCCTCTATGCTTTTTCAGTGGCATCATATCACTCGTAGTATGCAATTTTTGCTAAATGCTCAATTACTAAACAATAACAACTGTCAGTAATTTAATACGATGTCTATTGATATAGTACATCACGCTTGTGTTGCATTGCATTATTGTTTTATTTTATGTTTATTTTCTGAGATTAAATGTTTCGAATAATAATTACGTGCAGGAAAAAAACCATAGTTTTATGAAACTAGAGTAAGATAGGAATTATCGTGGAAGTGAAAAAGTTTACTTTTGCGAATTACGTGGACATTAATAAAATAATTTATGATAATATTTGTTTTTTTTTTTTTTTATCGTTATTAGTTATATGATGAATATTGTAAATATTTTTAAACACTGTTACATTCTTTTATCAATTTTTGGTAAGAAAATTTGAAAATGCATGATTATTTTTGTTATTAGTTTTATTTCTTCAAAAGAAGTTTAATTTTATTTTCTTATATACTCATAACACGCACACTAATTTTAAATAATGGGGCGCACAAAGCATCCAATACAGAACTTGGAAGTATGGGTGTCAGTTGGATACTGTCGTTATGTCTCTTATAATTTACACACATATACGTATATCCGTCTAGAGAGTAATATTGTCCAGGCCCAAACATTTCCAGTTCACATTTGTGATTTGAAAAGTTTCCTAAACATTATATAATGACTTCTACAAAAATAATATAAACGTCACTGTTTTAAATATAACGCATCTTTCCATAGACAAATATTTGTCTGCACATGAAGGTATTTACACAAAATAAAAATATAAGTATTTTAACTTAAAGTAGTACTGAGTTAACTTAAAATAAGTGTAACTTATAATCTTAACCCATGGGAAGAGTGCATGATCAAAAATTGCCGAATGAAAAATAAATAAATATTTACAAAATAAAGAAATATAAACGTCCACAATATTATTTTAATATTTTTTTCCTAAATACAACAGATTTAAAAGTTAAAGGAGTTATAAATACAACATTTTTTTTTATTCTTATTATTTATTTATTTATTTTTTTGATTTTATTGTTATTTTTTATTCTTAATACATTTTTCTGTTTGAATTGTGTTATATAGAACCACGATAAAGTAACTAAATATAATACTACCATTTATATGTAAGTAAAAATATAAAGGTATGAATAATACAGCATACGAAGTTATTATTTATTTTGTCATTGTGGCCTCTTGCCTGACCTCTACTCCTCCATCCACAAAGTGATGATAAGACGTAACAAGACGCATCATTGTTATGCAGCGTATAATTTGTTAAACTACACATTAAGTTATCGGATGGCTGGCCAGCAGTTATTTGCTAGCGACGCGTCTTTGCCTTTCAATGATGTGCCAATTTTTAGTTTACAAACATTTATAGTATCATTTCTTTGAACGCTTCAATAAACTTTCAGAAAAAAAAAAAAAAACCTCGTTGGTAAACACAAAGGCCGTCGATAAAACAGTAATATAGTGAAAAAAAAATAAACATTCCTTACAGTTTTATACAGGACATTGTTCAACGAGAGACGAATAACATAGGTATCCGTCTGCTGGAGAACGATTAAATCGTGGTTGGGGTTGGATACCGTAAAAAATTTCGTAATAGAATTAGTAGCGCGTGACGGCCATTTTCATACGTGTGAAACGATATTTAGATAAACTGACGACAAGCTACGTGTCGTGTGATTACTCGATGACGTAATATGTTTCGTATGAAATCCGGCACGCCGATGGCGTTCATCGGGTGGAAGTGATAACGTCCATGGTTTGATACAAAATCTATCAGTGTTGGAAAACGTTATCAGTCGGTATGATGATACATGCAATAGACCACTGACATGCTATAGGGTTATAGTTAGCGTGTAACTTTTATTTAAAAATGTTATGGTACAGAACGTAATCTTGAAATTATTGTTTTTAAGATTATCGATATTAGTTTGATGTGCAACATGCGCAGATTATGGCTCACAGTTGAATTTTTCATTCATCTATCGTCTGGATGAAATGATATTGTAGTCGTTGGATATCATTAAAATATTTATTGAAACTAAAATTTCAGATATGTCAGGTCATTTAACGAATAAAACATTCCATAGCGTGACAATATTTTAACGAGATAGTAGAAGAAAGAGATAATACTATGATAATTATTTTATGGTTTATTAAGAACGGGTTTACTTTAATTAACGTTTTGGCAGAAAAAATAAATAACTCAAATATTTTAATTTAAATGAGAACAAATATTTATTTAAATAACTTTTGATTTGGTTGTTTTAGTTTTAGACAAATTAAAAATTAAATATCTAAATCTTAAATTAATGGCATGTTGCTTGATTATATTTGTTAAAAACAAATTGTTGTATTTTAATTAGTTACCTAATTACCTAGGTATATTAATACACCATAAAAAAACACATTCATTTAACTTTATTTATAATTATTATTGATGAACTGAATTTGATATAAACACTTTATTCAAATTAGTAATTGTTTGTGATTACCAATACAATATAGTGAATTATTTTAAATTTAAGTAAACTGAAAAAAAAAATGTTGTGCTCCAATTTTTAATTAAATGTTTTGATTTAATATAATTGAGGTTCATTAAATTTCAATTTTTAAATGAAAAAATCGTTTATCACCATGAATACGTGTTTGATACAAAATCAAAAAGTAACAACAGCTGTGTACAAAAAAGTGAAACTTTTCATACATTCTTTAACAAAATAGTATATACTATATAGTATACACGCATATAACACCTAGTATTATCTGTTAATAATATCGAAATGTTATTAAAATTATTTAAAATATTTTAAAATATAATAACATTTTTGATTAAATAGATTTTAAGTATTAAAATATACTTAATTAATTTTTTGTCAAAGAACTATTTTGTTTTTGTTTTAGTTTTTTACTTATATTTATTTAATATTTTTTCAGTTAAAATAAGTAAATAAAAATTATATTATAGTTTTATAATTATTATTATTTCCAATGTTTCACTGAAGAAATTTCAATATTTAATTAAGTCAAACCAAAGTATTGAATAGTACTAAGTGATATAATAAAACTTGATCTTTAACGTCTTATAGGTATTATAAATATACGTATTAATAAAACGGTAGTTATTTAGTTAAAACAGTTTAAATAAATAATTCATTTTACTATGTAAATATTGTAAATGCTTTTTCATAATATTACTCATTTATAACTTTATACTTTGAACCTGTTCATCACATTTTTTATGATAAGTTGGTATTAACTCATAAGTGAGTAACAATAATATATTTTTTATATGGAATAAATTAAATTTATAATTAGTATGATAGTTGAAAACTAATAATATTATAATAAATGTATTTTTTTTTTCGGAAAAATGAAATATACTTACCATAATACTAATAGTAAAATAAATAAATTTGACAATTACGTAAAAAAAAAAGAAATATACGAGTATACTAAGTACATTATAAAATATACTTAATGATATAGATTGATAGACCTTTACTCAGAATCGTTTATTGTAAACTGCTGTGATACATCATTCAATTAAAATTTAACACATATATTACAGCGACTTATTTAACACTCATTTTACATTCCCTATAAAGTAATGCAGTACACACTTCCCATCTGTTTATGTATTATGTTTAAATTGTTTAATTCAATTTGTAAAAATTCAAAATTTTTTATTATTTTTTAAAGAAATTGCAAAATAAAAATATTTGCAAGATTTATTGAGAGGTATAAAAATCTATTAATCCATTAACGATATTTTCTTTTATATTTTAGTATTCAATATGTTTTTTATGAAAGCTAATTTAAATTTAACTACGATAGTTAACCAAATAATATTTTGTGTGTTACAAAAACTTAAGAAAATTAAAAACATAATAAATGGAGATCATTATTTTTATCATTACCTACTATTTTTTTAGTTTATGCTTAAAAAAAAAAATAACACAATAAAATGTTATATAATTCGAAATGTAAATCTTGTAGTATGCATCATGTTTGTTTAGTTAAATTTACAACTCTCTGCACAGCTGTGGTTTACTCACGTGATTGCCTTTTTGGTTTCACAATGTTTATTGCTGTGCATAATAATTAGTACATTCTACGGCTATCTATGACTAATGTTACTCTATAGCGTCTGTTAATACAAATCCAACGAATAAAAAAAAAAATATCACAATATTGAGTAAAATATAAAATTTAACATAAGTATTTGTGAACAAACAATAGTATATTATATATACAATGTAAATAACATTATGCGTCGTTCAAATGGTGTTATCTCCAAACTCATTAAATATAATTTAACCAAAATAAAATTACTTCCATATTTTCTTTACGTTGTAATAAACGAATATAATTACAACAATAACAATATGCAAGTAAAATACTTAAGAGTATTGTAATTCAAGATGATCAAAGTGATTTAAAGTAAAACGATGTATTTAGAAATATAAGTTTAAAAGTATACCTGAAATAAAATATATTTCACCCAAATGATTCTCATTACGGCATAATAAAATGTTTATTTTCCAATACTATTGAAATATTATAATAACAATAATAATTATTATTACTACAATTATAATTACTTAAATACGTATAATGTAAATAATAACAATGGAAAGAATATTGTATTAAAATACGAGTACTTGTCGTTATGTACGAGTATATTATATATTGTGTGTATTTAACAACATCATCAAACGATAAAATTAAAATAATAAAATCATTTTAGATAAAGCAAAGTAAATTAAAATTATAATATAATTTGTGTTTTGACATTTTGCGGCGAGGTAGTATAAATTGAAAGACTGAAAAATGAAAGGTGAACTAAAACGAAATATAATTTTGTAAATGATTTTGATACCGGAAAGGTAAATTAATCACGGAACCCAACTGTCGGGACCAGGGTTATGGAAATTAGACAAAATCGAATAGATTTTTATATTTTTATAATAAAAAAGAAGTACTATTAATTCATGGACCACGGTGCTTTTGAAAAATCTTAAATTAAAAAAGACAAACGCCACTTGAGACAATCAAAAACACATTTCTCGCCAAAGGCGCCGTTTTCCACGAATAATTATTTTACGTTAGTGCGTAGTCTTTTATTTTTTTCAGGCGGGTTTTTATTATTAAGTACATGTGGTTATGGTGTGGTGGTAATTACTATACCCTAGCACATCACCGATTAAGGACGTACCCCGACGCCCATATGCTGTAAGTGCTAGAACTTCGGTCACTGTATCATAATGTAATAGTTATATCATTATTATTATAATCATTATCATCGCCATAATTATTGTTGTTGTTTTAGTAGTATAATAATATAGCGAAGGTTACTCGGCACTTTCTCGGTCCACTGATCGGTTATCTTTAGTATTGTGCCGAATGCAAATGATGGATAATTATTTGGCTGCGGGTTGGTTACGCTGGACGTTATCAATGCGTTGTGGTGGGGGAGGGGTGGCACAGGACTGAATTAAAATCTGGCCTAGTGCCATTTTCTTTGGAACGATTTATCGGTTTCCGTACAAAAAGAATCGTTTCCGTCCGCCGTTGCCTCCGGAACCGAACGCATACAGGCACGCACACGTACGCCAGTCGATTCGCGTACGGTACATAATAATATTTTATGTGTATAATACGTGTGCACGTCCGTGTAAGTGTACACGGCGGCGCCGGTCACCGGAGATAAAATAATACGATTTTCCATAGTAATATATTATCGCGAATGACCTCGCGCCGCCAATTTTTTTTTATTTTTAAGGTATCCTCCCATTCGATAAAATATCCCGGCAGCACACAATATTATTACTACAGCGTTCAGCGTTTAGGCGCGGCGATAATTTTATTCCGGTTTAAATACAGTGGTTATTAATAATGAAAACAGTTATTGGATTTTTCTCCAGACAACGAAAGTCGTCTCGGTTTTTATTCTTTTCACCTTCGATTTTCGCTGACAAGCAAACGCACACCTCATTAAGCTATTGCGTCAGCTATTATATGTGTATAATAATGATAGAAATAATAATATAGGTACTCGTACTTCTTTTTATTTTCTGAAACGTGAAACGTGCAATTAAACTTTAAGTATCGCAATCGCTGTAATCACACGTTTTAGACATTTTGGAATACTGTTTGTGTTGATTTGAACACGCTATACCGCCAAGCGCTCGTTATAACTTATATTACTATATTGATATCAAACCGTTCTTTGATATTTTTAAAATATTATTTTTGGATATTATATTTTTATATCATAACAAATGAGTTATTATAAGATGAAAACAAATTTTTAATAGCAGTAATACGAAGAACATTTTAAATTAAATTAATTTATAAATACACAATTATAACTATTTCATCATACTAACTGAAAAATAAAACGAAAATACAGTGTAGTGTAAAGTATAAAGGTTGTATGATCATATACTACGTTATTATACCGTCAATGAATACCAAAATCGTGAAGCCTTTATAAATAGTAAAATAAACAATATAAATATTCTAATATCAAACTTTTTTAACATACAAAATGGAATATATAAAAAATTATTTTTGTTTCAAGATACGTGAGTGGATTTAATTTGTACATTAACATGCGGAAGTTTTTTTTTCAGTCAACGGAATAATACTATTTTGGAATGCATATGAAAAGGTTAGGTTTAGAATAATATGTATGTGTAATAGAGAAATATATTTAACAACATATGTCGTTAATTTATTCATTACAATTGTATCAAATTTAATAATTAATTGTAATAAATAAACAATAAAATATAAAACATATTATAGAACTATTATTTTCAATTGCATAATTGTATTATTTTTTTTAAATTCAAACAATATATTTTTTTATTTTACATTTTCATCAAACTTGTCATACGTTATATTATAACAAACCTAGTTTAATAGTTTTAGATAGCATATAAATGTATATTAAAGCTATTTTTATAACTATCAAATATATAATTTATTTTACAAAAATTCTTGATTAGGCGATATAATATTTGACAGTCATTTTTATTAAAAATTAAAGAATTTATGTTTTTGCGTTGAGTTAAATTCAACGGTTTACAAAAAGTTCTAATAATAATTTATTTCATAGAATTTATCATTTAATTCATTTCAAATCATAAAATTTGTAATTCATGCTATGTAATGTAATTAAATAATATTTCTCACATAAGCTATGACGACAATAAAGAGGTTATTAATGAAGAACTGTGGATAGTAATTTATTTTTGATATGGTATAATATATATTTTTCTTCGTTTGAAAATAAAATAAAATATATATATTTTATTCCCATTATTTGACACTTTCAATTACAGAACATGATGATATTTCATTGTCCAGTCATTGTATTGTGCACTGTTCCTACCCCATACTCGTTGAGAAAAAACCTGAAGTTTGTAATAGAATTATTACCATATAGGTAACCAATAATATATTTTTTAGGATTATCTATTAATTTTTTTAATTGTCGAAATATCACTCAAACGGCTTAGCACACGTCCTATAGAACGAACGAAGGAAAAATATATTTTTCAAAAACACTGCTAACATTTTCATTTTTAGCAAGACTAATTTTGTCTCAGTATTTTTGATGAAATATTATTTGATACAATATAAAAACAAAATGTTGTCACCACCATGTCTTTTAATACATAATAATATTATTCTCGTCTATTTTCTAATACCACACAACAGTTGAATCGTGTATTTTTTATTTGAAGTAGGTAGCAGTAATGTTATAGTCTGTTGAAGCAAATTCTCAAAAATGTACCATTTATAAAATCTAGCTCTAGGCATAGTCACTCCTACTCCATATCCGTGTGCCAAACGAAAACATTGGCTGCATGTTATATAAATTAATTAGCATGAAGGGTACGGCGGCGGTGTCAGTGGCGACGCTACTAAAACGCTTGTGCGTGCATGGTCGTTTATATGACATCAACAGTCGTAATATACCCTGTTTTTGCGGTCGGCGGCACCATCGTTCTTCCTCTCTGTCCACGACCTACCCTTCAATGGAGACATGTGTTTCTAGTTTTTGTGCACATACGAATTCATCCAGTCGTATTACATTCGTCCGCACCCAACGCGCAATGCTTGAAAACAGTAATAACCGTAACCGGATAGCGTGAATTAAGGACAGTCGCTGTATAATAATAGTAATAGCGGTAATAACGGTTTTCCCGTCTCTCCAATAAATACATAAACTTTACGCCGATAAACAAACGCCTTTGGGTCACCAACGCCCTATAATCAAGAGGTATACGTTCAGCGGTGACGATTCTCATATCTTTTAGCCTCTCGTTGAAATGCCCGATCATCATTCCTCCCACCACTACTAACCGCTATCCGTTATCATAACAGTGGTCGTACATAATATATACTGTATAGATGCGAATATACACTATACACACTTGCATAGTTGTTAAGTCGTCATCGGCCCATCACAATGGTTAATTTCTCAAACAACCACCAATTATTATTATTATGATTTTATTGTTATACAGTCTCGCACACGACAGATATCCGTAGCGTTCGTTCCCTTTCCGGCGATAGCGTAGTTATCCGAATTTACATAATATTATAATATAATATTCTGTTATGTTCTATTAGTATAAAGCAACGACCGCAAAGTTATTATTATGTTGTTAACTTATCCTCCGGCAATGTCAAATTTTTATGATCGATAGCGAAACTAACAGACCCGAATGTCTCCATTTTGGCGTTGATTTGTGGACAGACATCTGTGCCTCTGTCACTTAACTTTTCCTATATCAATATAATCTCGCTCAGTGGATCTTATAAAAATAATTTGTTTTTAAGCCAATAGTAATTTCACAAATATGAATTATAGAATTAATTCATTAGTAAATAATTAAAAACAACATACAATTTTCTATCAGAAAACATCACATGAAGTTGATGACTGGAAATTTTTTCTAACAAAAAAATTATCTTTGACACAAATATAAAAATAAATGCATTGCTCTTTCGCTCAAAACCTAAAATTTATAATAGCAAAGATCATATATTGTATATAAGTGCAAACAATTGTTAGAAAAATCTCCTTGAGTAAACCATAATTTGTTATGATTATTTTTTTTTTTTGCTTAAGATTATTTGTTGTTTTTAGAATTAAATATAATCTCTTTTCAACAATTTGTATATCTCAGTTTTTTATCTTAATTAAAAAAAAAAAAAAAATCAAAATTCAATATTATTTGATGATTTTGCAATTTCGCTATTAAAAATCAATAATTTATAGCGTCGTATTTTTTGAAGCTTTTAATTAATTATTAAGCTATTACGTGTCTTATATTTTATTTAAATACAATTTTATACAAAAAAAAAAAAAAAAAAAAAAAAATGATTTACTTTAAACATTAAACTACTCGTATTATTACTCAATATCGGACTGAAAAGTAATTCATAATATAAAGAACAGTATTATTATAATATAGCATATTATTATTATGCGTTGAATATATAAATAAATATATATTATATTTTAATATGATGTCACATATTGTCATAATAAATTGAAAAGAAGTTTTTAAAATACTTGATATTCCATTATTGTCCTACTCTAAAAGTGTATACATAAAAAAAAAAAAAAAAACGGTTTCTGAACAAATTATTTTTTTTTTTTTTTTTTTGTATTGTAATATAAAGTATAAGACGTTATGAAACTTGAAATGAAAAAAAAAATGTTTCATACTCTTTATACTTAGTACTTTTTTCAAACAAAATAACAACAATATTACAAATAATAATAATAAAAAAAAATTGAATAGATAATTGATTGAAACTTTATTTTTTCCTCTATGAATACAAAGTAAACGAATTTACTAACATACAAAATACAATCAACCCAATCAGGTATAGCCTGAGTATCTTACTCGTTTACTCAAAGTGGCGCAAATAACACAAGACAGAAAAGAATATTTGTTCTGCAATGATATTTTTTTCATTTTTTTGTTATCTTTGGATAAAAATATGCACACGAAGTCAATTATGATTGGAAACGTAATTTAAGAGACAATAATTATTAATATGTGCACGCTGTAATTTGTTACTTATATAGTTATATATTTTTGTTATACTCCAGTTTAGATAATTAAGTTATGATATTAAAATAGTAATATTATATTATACTACTTTCAAAAGTATTAAAACAATAATTGTAACTAAATGTAACAATTGTAAGTGCACAATGCTGAAACCAAAATAATTAAAATTTTAAGATGTGATAATAATATAATAAGTTGTATTATAATATAAAATAAAAAAAAAAAACTTCTAAAAGTTGTTACTTTTATCTATGGCCGTTGAATATACATTGTATTATAATACTATAACTATCGTTGAGATGATACTTGAAAATTCTATCTTACAACCTATAATATAATTATAGATATATCAATAACTTTATTCATTATTGTATTTTATAGTAAGCTATTTACAAATATTTTTATTTATTAATAGTTTTAACACACCTCATAACTTAGCTGTGAGTAACTTCCTAAATGACAATTCGAGAAAATTTTTCTCATGAGTAATCAAATACACAATCAACTGTTATTATTTATAATACATTGCTATATATTAATAATTATTGTTACTTATTACTATTTATTTTTAAATTTAAAAAGAAAACTCTAAAGCTGTTAGAAACATTAATGATATTAGACTAAATGGTGCCGTACGAGTATACGACTGACACAAGGATACGCATATTATTAAACGCAGACCTTTGAAATTAAAAAAAAAAAAAATAAAAATAATTTAACAATTAGATTTACATCTGAGTTGTTTTTTCGAAAAAATCATGATCATTTACGATAAAAAAAAAAGAGATAAATGACACACGGCATTGGTAATAAATTATTAATAAATCACAAAAAGCTCGTTATTAATATTTAACTCTTCGCAAAAAAATATTTCATTTTTTTGATTTTTTTCTCTAATGCGATATATTATATGTTCTTCACTGTAAGCACGAACGGTACGTATATAATACTTTTATAACTATTTTTTTTTATGAATTCAATTTCATTTGCCCTGAATACTTGGATATCATCTCTACGTGTAAGGTATATTTTAAATTAAGTAAATAAATTTAATGATTACAGGTATTAGAATATCTTATAGATTTTACTGTTGATTTAATAAAAATTTTAAAACACTACTTAATGTAATACAATGTAAAACTCCATGGCTATATATTTTTATTTTTAAATACAAATAACTATCCCTTAATAAAACAAAAACTTTGACGAAATCGGCATAAGATGTGATTATAAATAAAATGAGTAATAACATGAAAGTGTCATATTATAATTGTAAAAAAAAAAATGCTTTTATAGAAAGCGTAAATACAATCAAAATTAATGTAATAACTATAAGACAAAAATAACATTTTTAACGAAAAATTCAAGTTTTCGATTGATTAAAAACAAAAATCACAAACCTGACGTATTATCGTCTTTGTTCTGATATCCTCATACTTCCAAGGATAGGTGTGTGTTAAATGACTAATTAGATAACGTGAAATCGTCATTAATTGGAGTTAAATAACGTTTAATAACGTTGATACGTTAACTCAATAAATAAGTAGATTTTTTTTATAAATATCTATTACAGAGATAGTAGGTATACCTGTATAATGAACTTCTAAAAAAAAATAGTGAATACAAAAGAAAAGTATGTAAAAGTCAAAAGCAAACATATTTGTATAAAAAAAAGATTTAATGAGAAACAGTGCTTAAAATATCAAATCTATGAAATAAAAAACTGAAGACGTAATCTGAATCAAAGTCTCAATCAAAAACTAAAAACGAATGGATAAATCGTTGAAATAGTATTAAATCAAATAATATTTGACCATTTAACAAAGTAAAATATTAAGAATTTTATTAGAATAACGTCGTTTCCTGGTTTCCTGATAAATATTACACTTTTGATAAGATACATTTTTTTTAGTAAACAAGCCGATTGGAAACTAAAATGATTTAAAGTTTTAAAGAAGATAGACATTATTCTACAAAATATTATATCATTTTGTTGATTTAATGTAAAATTATAGTTCTTCTAAAAAGGAAACATTGCATAAATTACTATAATAGATTCAAATATAAATTACATAAACACTTTTATAATTAAAATAAATTATGGTTAGTGTATAATATTTAACAGGAATATTATTAATTTATTTTACATACAAATAAGTTTTTATATGCATAAAAAATAATTTTCAATTATGTATGCAAGTGAATAAAAACAAAAACAAACAAGAGACTGGATGGTTTTTATTATTAGATATTTTAGTAACACGATTAAAATAAATTACCACCTATCTTTATATAGTATCTACTCTATATTCTATAACTTATGCACTACATTGTTTACTTTCAGCTGACTAATATACGAATTTATAAAAAGCCACAGAAGGGGAAGGAACATTGGTTTTCAAACAATTAACTCTATTTTTTAGAAAATACTAACTGGGTTCATTGATTTCCTTCGTTAAACGACATATACTATTTTGAAATTTACTAATCTACAGCGCTCGAGTCTTATCCATTGTTTTATATTTAGACAAAGTTTGTTCTAGTATTTTATTTTCAGATAATATAGCATGGAAAAATAATTTATCAAGCGCACTTATCAATAAAAATATCAGTTCGTAAGTTTCTATCAAACTAAACAATATATAAGGTCGAGATTGAAATTGGAGTACTGCTGAGCTCAGTTGGATAACAAGTACAAACAATGATAGTATTTAATGTTTGAGAATAAAGATTTACAAGTACAGCAATTCAGTTACATAAAAAATATATTAGCTAAATGAGAACAATATTTATTTTATAACATTTTAATAAAATATGATGGTTTCTTTAATTAAATATATAATTTTATTTCTTTTAAAAATGGTAATATTATCTATTATATATAATGTAACCAAATATTAATGATCAAATAGTCTATTTTTATATAAAACTTGGTTAAATTATAATCGTTAACAGTTATGTTTAATAATAACATATTAACAATACTATAGTTATTAAATATACAATTTTTAAATTTATAGAGATAATATTTTAACAAATATTTCATATTTTAATTAAAATATTTTGCATAATGTCAAAAGAAATTGTCAAATTGAATAGTGAATAAAGAAAACTATATATACGTACTTCAAAAAATAAAATATATTTCTACATTGTTGATTCACAAGGGAAATATAAACAATGCAAAAATATTCTTAGATTGTAACT
Organism: Melanaphis sacchari; assembly: GCF_002803265.2. NCBI lineage: Eukaryota > Metazoa > Arthropoda > Insecta > Hemiptera > Aphididae > Melanaphis > Melanaphis sacchari. The sequence goes on along the minus strand of NW_020271665.1, from coordinate 802,074 downwards.
AAAATTACCTTCATAAGAATAAAATATTAGTTTACTGATATATAATTTTAAAATTTTAAATATTGTTTTTGATCACATTTTTTAAAATGATGCATTTTTTTCAATTAATTTATTACTCATATATTTTACACTGAAAATATACAAATTATTAGTCATTCCAAACGACAAAAATCACAATTATTTTACTATGAATTATTAACTGATAATATTTTTGTGAAATTCCTTAGTCATTTTAACAATAATAATATATGAAATCCTGTAATGGTGAGTTAGCGCATGAAAATACCTTCAAGTTATAATAATAATTCTAAACAATCTTACGTAAACTTCACCGGTTAAGTTATTATAAATTCATGTAAATAGTACGCGATACCATTTTTGATTTTTTCAAGATACTATCTATTTATAGTATAAATATATTTTTACTATATTACGGTATTAACAAAAAGAAAGAATTACATTTTAAGTTATACAAATTGATATAATATGTTATTAATGTATGTTATTATAATAATAATTGAACACTAAATTATTCAAGAAAAATAAAATCAACCTACCGTAATAACAAAGTAAAATCAATATTACTTAAAATAGCTTTATCAAACAAACGTATCACGAATTATACTTGGTGATATAGACTGATAGACCGTCTCCACTCAGAATCGTTTTTTGTATATAATTATTAATTATATACCATTGCATTCAAATTTAATGTATCCACAATAATGACCTAATCAACACCCATTGTACAGCAAAGCGGTACTCGCATGCCTTTCTTTTTTAAATAATTATTTCAAATATATTAAATTTAACATCACTATCTATAGTTGTCTAATATATACCTATGAATAATTAATAATATAACACCACCTCTAATATTATGCATTTATTTTTCAAGATTAACTTAGTTATATACACATTCAGGCATGAAATGCAGTCGTTGTATACACAACTAATATTATCTTGGAATTACGGTTGTAAAGGATAATTCAGAATTCACGGGGGGTTGGGGAGGCATATTAAGTCATGTAGTAACCCCTAGTAAATTCCTCGGCACCATACAGGCTTTTGATTCAAAATTCAAACTATTCCACGTATAAAGTGTATCATGTACTAATAAAATAGTAATTCTGTCAACTTTATTATCCAATAGGTATTTTGTGACAGAGATTTAACGTTGCTACTAACGTACAATTTGTCTTGAATATCAGATTTTATTTTAGTTAATTACGATTATTTAATTAACGTAGCTTGAATATCGAATATTTAGGCAAAATATTCTGTATTTGTTATGTCTTGTACTATTATATTTAACTTTACCACATTTTAAACATAATGTTTTATTATTATCAGTGTCCAATGTCTTTATAGTTTACTTATTCAGAAACTACTAAAATGTTGTCACGTAAAAAAAAAAAAACCATTTATTCAACAATTGAAAAACAAAAAAATACAGTTATTACGAATAATCAGAAATCACTCCTCACATGTCATGAAAGGTCTAAATACCAAGAAATTTACTTGAAAATAATATGTTTTTCAAATTAAATGGAAGTTACATAAATCAGAATTTAAATATACTTATTAAAGGACAAAATAGAGGGGAGTGGACCTAGTGAATCAGCCTGATGAAATACAGAAGTATTACTATTACCTATTTTATACATTTAATTTATCTGTGAATAATATGTTTTTAGAGCCACATAATGTTTTATTCCATTATTACGCGATAAAAAAGTATTATAATTGTTATGTCGTTGTTCGTACCTTGTACCGACCTACTTTGGATTTATATTGTAATGCACAGAAGTATTACGATATAATACCTGATTTCTAATAATATCTGATCTTCAGCCATGCAGCATAGTTGCTGTTGCAAATCAGATGTGTGATCAATGATGAAGATTGCAATGCAATATTAGACTACAAATAAAATATTTATAAAATGTTGGCATATACCCACTACCTATAAATGATGTTGGTAATTATCTAAACGTATAATATAAATGTATTATCTTTTAACTTATATAGGTAATTATGTTATTACTTATTACTTATCTAATGTTTAGCTTAATTAAAAATTGGATATATTTAGATAGTTAAAATATCATAGTACCCCTACGAAAAATTAAATCAATAAACTATACATTTTTTTTTCTAATTACCTACTAAATTACAATTTTATAAACAGGAACTATAAAGATAATTTTACAATATAACTCCTTATCAATATTGTTAAATAAAAACCATATTACGATAACAGATGTGTGTCGTGTACTCTACGAGCTATAATTAAATATTAAAATATTAGATAATTGTGTATTGTCAATTTACTTTAAAAATATATCAAAATTAAATTACTAAATGCCATTAAAGTTCCGTTATTTGATAAATATATTATGTACATATTGCATACATTACTTAACTACTTATAATTGTTAATTGTAAATTATTTAGTATTAATGCGTCTTAAATATTTAAGATGAAGTTTATAGCTCACCTTTAGTAGCTAGTTTATTATAAGTGACTATTTTATAATATGCATAATATAGACATAGTATAAGATGTATTCAGAATTATTTTTCCTTGTAAGATATATTGAGATCTTATAAATTAATCATTTTTTTTTTTTTTTACTTAATTTGTATTAAAGTGTATGAAATATTGTAGGTTTACGTATATCTTTGTTCATTTATATCATAAATAGAATACTATCACCCTTAATTCCATTATAAAATTATACAAAAAAATATAAAATGGGTTTTTATCTAAATAATTATATTTTGCCACAATTATTTTAAATTATTTATATTATTGTACTGTTAATGAGAAACTATCGTTTACTTAATGTTAAAATTTATTTTAATTATGTCTACAGTTTTAATTTTTCTCGTATATATTCAATATATTCATATTTGGTTGTTTACTTAAGGTCCACGGCCATTTTTATTTAAAAAATAAACAATTATTTAGTTATCAATTTATAACACTGCTTAAAGAACATTATTGTAAATATTATAAATAGTAAATACAGTACGCAAACATATGCTAAATTTTGATCTGCCATGGTTTTCAATTTTTTATTGCACGTTTCGAAAAAATCAATTAAAATACATAATATTGTTTTGAGTCAAACTTGTATACATACACAGTATATAATTTCATAGTCCTCATGGCCCCAGATTCGCATATTCGAGTAGGTACATAGCGACAGTAAACATTAGTTGAAGCGACACAGTATTGTACTGTTATATGCACGTGTCGTCCGATTCACATTCGGGAATCCGTAAGGATTATTGTCATGTCTGGAAAACGATTCCAAACAGGATCGATACAATATCTGTCAACCCTCTTTCATGTTGGTAGGTTGTCTATACGGTTAAGTTAGGTTACAATTCTCAAATAAAAAAAAATAATAAAAAATAAAAAATAAAAAAAATTGAATAAAAAAAGGGTAATTAGAAATATAATTCTATATAATGTATAATCATAAATTATTGTCATTGATTTTCATAATTTAATTTTTTTGTTTACAGGTAAGTTTATTGTTGCATCATTTTCAAATAGGATTATTCATATTTGGGCTGTTTCTAATAAGTAATATCGTATTCACCATTAATATTCAAAACGCCGTCAGTGATAGATACGGAGATGCATTATCGTCAAACCGCCTATAAAGGTATAATATACTATGTTCGAAATACAGCCCATATACGTATTAATAATTAATAAATTATGATACAAAGTTATCTAAATATTATTCAATAGAAATACAGTACAATAACAATCGCTTGTACCTATTATGTTATTAAATTATTCATCGCAGATGAATATAGCTTATATATAGTATAAAACAATAAATAATACAGAATATAGATACGCAGAGAATACATTAAAATAGTGTACAATAATATTAATGTTTTAAAATTAAATTAATAGTAAACAATTTTAAAAATATTGCTGTTAATATGGCTATTTTTTTGTAATTGCGTGATTGTTTTTAAATATTGGACTTGATGTAAATTCACCTTTTAGCTTAAAAACATTTTCTGGCATATTATATCTAGTCAAGTATATATTTTTTGTCTTATAAATACCGTAAAATAATTTTAAAAAATCATCACCTATCATAATAATGTGTAGTTCTTTGAGTTTAATAATAAATTTATTTTTGTCATCATTATTTACCACGATTTATTATTTACTGTTATGGACATGAATATCAAAATAACATTATACTCTTAATATAAAATATATTTCATAATTCAATACGAATTTCTAATATCATCTCATCGATTCAGAGGAATTATTTAATCCTAAAATATCTGAAATTCCTATAAGTACTATATTATTAATGAATGGTTTTTATAAGAATATTTAATATTTTTATAAATTTACCTAAATATACATTGTGTATTACACAACTATAATTAAACAATAAAAGCCTTACCTTTTTCATTATTTTTAGGGACGTTATAATTAATACATATAATATTATCTCGTTTAAAATGGATCAGTAAATAATACGGTAATCTAAATGCATAGCAAAGTTATTATAACGTTGGTCATTTGAAGTAACTCATGCTTATATTTAGCATAGAACGTATAACAATTCTTGTTTTCATTACATCAGAGTTGGTAAATTTATTATGCTTAATATTGCATTAGCTAAATGTTTTAAAAGAATATTTATTAAGTTGAAATAATATTAGAATTTACTTTCAATACACGTGCTGGTGTTATTTCTTATAGGAATTTAAATTATTACAATATTACTTTTTTTTATTCTATTTGATGATATTTTGTTGAAATTATTACACTACTATTATCATACATTAAACTTATAAAAAATTGAATGGCTAAATCAATGTTATGATAAAAATATATTACAAACATCAGGGCTTAAAATCGTTATTGTGTTTTTTATTTATTTTAAATTAAAATTATATTGTTATGATTTTATAATTTTATGATTTTAAATTGTTACAAAAAAACAATTAGATTTCTTTCTGATAACTAATTTGATATTAATTATAACTTATAACTTAGAATTTTTTTTTTTTTTTTATGGTTTTAAATATTTCTTTTAAATTGTTACGATTGCATTATGATTTCTATTAATGAGCCATCGTGTAAGATAAAACAGGCCTATTAAAATAGAATATTAGTATAGTTTAATTAATATATATAAGTTATATTTTTTCAACATCATATCGGGATTTTCTTTTATATAAGCTCCATTGATTGGGATTTAATTAGCACGCAATAACACAAATAGATATTTAAAGTGGTTTACCAATTATTTAACAGTACCAATTTAATGAGAAATTATGGATTAAACACCAATTTTCTGTCACAAACTTAAAAATTATAAGTAAAAATCAACTATTATAACAAAGCTACGAATGTTTTTACCAAACCATCATTAAATAATGTATAAGTAATAATACTGTGTTAGTTATTTTTTGTAAATTGTAAGTCATTATGTAGTAGGTTAGTAATATTATTTTATTTTTAATAAAATATTTATCTTTAGTTATATTTTCACAATAATTGTTTATAAATATAAAGATATTAAATAATAAATCTAAAAACTTCAATGATACAAGTCATATCGAATTATCAATATCATTGGCTAATACTAATTACGTATAATATAAAATACGTTTTTTTGTTGCAAATTTAATAAAGATATGTGACCAATCTCTAATAATATAATGTAATAAAGTTAGATGCGTACTTTAAATGGATGCAATCATCTACTCCTAAAGTTTGCTATACGGCTGTAAGTATCTATATAAGTGTTATGTGCACCAAACAATAAGACTCATCAGCTATCATTAAGTAGGCGTTTAAGGGACATTTCCCAAACAGCGTACTATAAATTGTAGAGATTAATAAATTTGAATAATACAAATATATGCTAATATTTTGTTGACTTGGACTTCGTCAACATAAAAGACAAGTCCCAGTAAAACCACAATATTCACATCATAATTTAATTTTCTTAAACCTAACTAGATAAATAATAAATGCTCAATTGTATAAAAATTATAAATAATTTTGTCAAACTACAAAGCTAATCTTCATTAAGACTGGAAATAAACGAAAACTCTGAATCATTTCACGAATAATTGGTATAGACAATTCTCTTAGGACATTAAAGGATATATTATTTATTAAATTTATATAGATTTATCATACTTCTACACGAAAAAAAAATTATATATATATTCATATTAAGCGAGAATTCATAACGAATTTCTAGTGCATCCGTTATTATTTTTAGAATTTAATAATAATTGTCCAGAAATTGATGTATTGAAATAAAATATAAACATCTTATATTAATTCTGAGTTCGATAATGTAAAATCTTAAACAAGATGAATCGAAATTGGTATTTATATAAAATTAAAATAGAATATATCCATTTATAATTACAATTATTCTCAAATTTTATTTAGTCATAGATAACAATTAATATAACTTCTTTAACATAAAATATATAAATTACACATATTTGTGATGAACTAATTTTTAATAATAGGAATTTTTTATATGGCTTTGGAAGAATCTCTTTCAAATGTCCATTAGTGAAAACTTAATAAACTGAGTCAAAGCCTATTTTATTTTTGTGTTTAATGAAAGAATATTTGAAAATATATTTCTTGTCAAGCCTTAGAAGTTAGAATAATCAGCTTATAAACTGACGTATAATTATAAAATTAAAAACGTTCAAAGATAAGACCAATAATTTTATTTTAATCTCGAGTCTATCAATCGAATATCAAATACAGCAAGTCAAAATTAAATACATTCAAATTCAAATATATGAGTAAGATAATTAATTATTTATTGACGCTATCAAATTCTGTATTTATAGGTATTCGCTATATATTTTATTAAAATTAAATACGAACATTTTTTAGAATATATTTGTGGCAAAAAAAAAACAATAAATAAATAAATAAATCATAAAAATACCATTGTTTTATTAAATAATAAATAAATGGTGAAATTTGTAAATGTTTTGAGGTTATAATATTTGTATTTTCATTCAACTAAAAAATGAAACATTTTAAAGAACAGCATTAAATAGTCATATAATATTTGGAAAATTATGTTTATTTTACTCTTATTTTTATAAATAAAAAATAAAAAAATATAATAGTTGTAGTCTAAGTGACACCGTGTACTAAGAGAATTGATAAAAAAAAAATAAAAAAAAATACAGTATAATAATGGAAACGAAATGAGCTCATAGATAATAATCAGATATATTTATTAGTAATATTAATACATATTACTAAGTTTATACAAGTATAATTAATATACTATACATTAATTTATAATTGTAGATCATGTATTATACATTTTTAATATTAGATTAAAATAAATATTATGTGAAATACATTTATTCAATGCATTATCGAGTACACGAATTTGTGTCTAAAGTTTAAGATAACACAAAATCACGCATACAGTTGAATTAAAATAAATAAAGGGTACTTAATAGAACAAAAAAAATTAGTTGGTAAAGTTTTCAAATTCAAACTATAAATCTATATTTTTTTATACCGTTTAAATTTTATTACTATTTTTAAACTAAGTAAAATGTTATTCCGGAACAATAAAAAGGGAAAATGAAGCTATTTTACACATAATCAAATACTCTGTAAAAGTTTTAAGCTTTTAATATTATTTTCTATACTACAGAAAATAGCCAAAATTGATTTTGTTGGATAAGGCGTATATGGACGTATATGTAATATTTATTCCCAAATGTTGGATTAGTTTTGCTCTACGTATAAGGGGGCTAGTGTTAAATGAAAAAAATCACTCTTTAAAGTACCTTATTAGATGCATTTTTTATAAAAAAAGTTTCTGTATGAAACTTTTAAAGCATTTTTCTATTGCAAATAATCTTTTACGTAATAATAATAAAAAACAAAATACAAGCAGTTCTAAAATCAATATATTAAAAACTCCATTCAGGTTTTACACATCGCTATGCATATTATTAGTGATGTATAATATTAAATACATATTTTAGAAAAAAATAAAATTAATTTTATTAACCATTGTCTCATTAATTATTTATTGTTTATAAATATTTCGTTATAGTATTTTAGTATTTTACCTAAAGTGGTAGAAGTCTCTTTTATATTAAACTCTAGGAATTAATAATTTAATATCAGTTTTATAATATAGACTAAAGTTACACAAAATCTATATCCGATTTCGGATAAAATTGTGATCGACATCTTAGCCTGAAATAATAATAACGTATAGTGTTATTATTGTGGTCATATTATGTATAAACCATTATGCTAAATACAATTGGAAAAAATCAAAATATTTAATATTTTTCAACTGAATCGTTTATGGTTCAATCATAACCAAAACTGATGAATGACTATTGGCATATTTATATGATAGCAATATTAAATATTCATTTCTGAACTATGTGAAGTAATTATTATTATTTTGTAACACATATCGATATTGAATACAATTATATTTTATAATTATCATTTTATTAAATATTTTCATTGAAAATTATTAAAAATTAGTTATACAAGTAATTTTTAAAATAAAAATAAATGAAAATTTATAAATTGGTCATAGCTATAAAATTAATGATACAATGAAGCTTATGATACATTTTTTTTAACATTTGATTGTATAAAGAGGCTTGATATTAATTCGATGTAGTAAAAAGTAAAAACTGATCTTCAGCTTAAAAGAAAAAATGCATTTAAAGCGTAATATTTAATCCATTATTATCATGTTATGTGTATGAGTAGTTACGATAAAACATTTCGTTACTAAAAAAATTTGATTGTTTGAGAGTAATATTTACTTACTTAACATATTTTATTTGCGCCATTTCATGAAAATAATATCGAGTTGTTTAAAAATATTCATTATAAATATAATTAAAATTTTTTCAATTCAATGATAATTTTAATACTCAACTATAATATTAATACCTTTACATTTGTTTGAGAAAGTACAATGAAACAAATCATTAGTACATTTGGCAATTATTATGTTAAATCTAAAAGTAAATAATTATATAATTGTGTTATTTACAATTTTAAAAATGTATAGATATTCAATTTTATAATATTGTATTTATTAATGAAATGTAGAATAAAAACTTTAATGTAACGAAATACTATTCGTTTATTTCATTAACATGAGGCAGTATAATTTGTATTGGTTTTAAAGTACGAGTGGAACTATATTTAAAAAAATTAATTTCTTGAAGAGCTGACAAAGTTTTCTGTTCTTGTATACTGTCCAAATCGTTTTAGGGCATCGTTTAAACGATTTACGTTATTTCCTCTTTTATTTCCATTAATTTATTTTTCACAAAGCTTGTTTTTTTTACAAAATCTTCTTGATACTACGCCAAACTTTTTTAGTGTCTTTTTTTTATCACAAACGCAATGGTCAACTTAGGTTTATTCCTAGTTTCTTTAATTTTTATTATAGCACATATAATCTTTTGTAAATATTGATCCTTAAACCTCTTTGATATGTGTGGTATGTCAATTATAGTTATATCATGATATAAAACAAATAATTGAAGGTACTTACTGAGTAATAATATTTTGTGTAATATGCATTTACTATTGTTTTAAGAACATTTTTGATAAAATATTAGTTTTATTAAAATTAAATTAAATGTTTCATTTTATTTTCTATTGTAACTGTAGAATAATAAATCATTAATTTGATGAAAATTCAAACTTATTGCACTTTTTTTTTTTAACGTACACACTCAAATTTTGCAATAATAATTATTTTAATTGGAAACTATTAATGTGAATACTAATAACAAAGACCATTAAATTAAACTGTGTTCACTAAAAACATTTTAAGTTGAACATCCATTGTCCCTTTATTTTAAGTGATTTTATACAAATTTCAATGATATTTTTTCGATGGTTATTGTACAAACAATGTTGATGCTTAGTCAGATGAATATTTGGTAATATTAGTGTTAATTAGATAACACTTAATGTTCTTTGATAAAATATATTTTGTAATTTCTTCATAGTATTTACTTTTGTATAATATATCTATATTTTTTTTTTTATATATATATATACAAAAATAATAAGGTAGTACATTAATTTGTTTTTATTTGTATTTCTTAAATTATTTACAATTTTTATAATTATAAAGAATATAAAAACTAAACTGTGTTAAGACCTGGTATAGATAAAAAGATAGGAAATTTCTAAAAATAATTCAGTTAAATTACACGATGCTATTTTATAACAGAAAATAATTGTCAAAATATTCTAGTAAAAATAATCTAAATATTGAGAAACTCATATAAATGTGATTAAATAAAAAATAACAAAAGTGATGGTAGTACAGTAAAAATAAACCTTATTTAGCTTTATATAAAAATATATTAATCGTAATAGAACAAGTATTCTAGATTCTTAAATTATTTAAAAACTAAAACAATAAAAAATGATTTTAATGAAGTTGACATGTTTAGGAAAATAACACAGGAAGAAGGTTTTTTAAGATAAAAATAATTTATTATCCAATAAAAGTATGATATTATACGTGAAAAAATGGTATTGAATGTAAATGTGTTGTGTGTGATCCTATAAAACTTGTACAATCGGTCTAAAAAATAAAATAAAATTATTGAATTTTGAAATGCGATGACAGGTACTGATAATTTTTTTTTATTCATGGGTAGAAAGAACAACATACAGGATATTATCATTTCTGAAGAGAATAATGGAAAAACGAGGACTTTTATATGATATCAAAGTCAGAAACAATGAAAAGATAGGTCATCTGACATCTACTGCGCCACAATAATTGCTTAAAAGAATACGTTATAAAAGGTCATATCGTAAGATGAAGACTAGACCAAGAACGGAAAGTATGAAGATAGACATAGATAATGAAAGTCACAAGAACTTAAATGAATTCATTTTGTGATAAAAAAAAAAAAAAAATATAAGAATAAGAATAGAATACTTCAGAAAAACAATAAAATTACTAAAAATACGAAAAAAGCTATCAAACTTAATTTCGTTAAATAAGTATTGGTTTTGGAGAATTTTTAGTAATATTGGTATTATTTTTAGTGATGTTAAGAATACCAAATAATAAAAAAAAAAAAGGTTATTATATATACTTTGCAATAAATGTCTTAAATTATTATTTTATCGTTGTAGAAAAAGTCTTATAAGTTATAATAATATTACATGAAAATTGTTTATACATTATTAAATTATTTTGAGTTCAATATAAATATATATATATATATATATATATTATGATTTTAACTAATCTGTATCATAATTCATAATTCAAATTTAAAAATTAAATATGATTACTTATTGCATAATATTTTGGTTATAACTTAATTATTTTTTAGACCATACAAATATTTATCTAAATACAGAATAACAAAGTAAAATATAGAAATATAATTGGATTTATGTTAAATGTTTATAGATCAATAATCACCGAATATAATACTGTATTACTAAAATAATGTCATTGTAATAATGTTATTAATGGACTGTAATTATCAATTGAGTGTACTAAATTTGTACTGCCAGTGGTTATGTCATTGATACTAATTTTAGTTGTCAGATTTTCTTGATTTATCATATTTCCTTTATTGAATTAATTCTTCAAACTATGTACTGCGATAAAATAGTCCGTGATGGGCAAATATTAAGTTAACGGTCTATGAGGTTTCATGTTTTGTTTTCGTGATAGGAAATGGTTTGCTTGTTTTTAGAAATGAACTTTATAATTAATAAGTAAAACAAACAACTGAAATAAAATCTATAAAACAAACTATAAAGATTCTGTATCTAAATATTATTTAATAAAATACTATTACATTGTTGGGCCAAGATTATCATGGATTACCATTACATAAAAAAAAAAAAAATATTTGATTTTATAAAAATAATTTTTACTTTAACGTAGAGCACTTGAGTAACGATCATAAAAATATAAATATTGTAAAAATCTTTAAACATACAATAAAAATATTTCAGTATAATAAAGCATGTGTATATGTATATTATAATGATTGTGAGTGAAAAGTTATTGAAGAAAGGTGATTGACTTAACATCACTTTTTTTTCGGACTCAATTGTATAAAATATTTTATTGATTTGAAAAAGGAACGTACTTAATAATTAAATATCTTATTTAATGAATTATATTGCTAAAATATTGGCATAATTTGAGTATTTCAGTCTCAGAATAATACAATTAAAAAAAAAAAATATATTCCTGATAATAATTGAAAAAAACACAAAATACATTACAATAGTATATATCAGGGGTGGGCAACTGGCGGCCCGCGAGCCTTTTTTATTTGGACCGCGCTACCTTTACAAATTGCATTAGGTATAGGTATAGAATTTTAACCTATGTCCTTTTTCATTTTAAACAAAATAAATGCTATAAAACATGCAAATTATAAAAAAAATATTTAGTCGAGTCTATAATATTCATATTTAACTATTTGTTTAATTATTATTATTTATGTAGTAGCTTGAGTGTCATGAGGGAAGAACCAACCAGCGAAGGCGCTTTGGCAAAATCAAATGATTTTATTTTAATGAAATGACATACGCAAAGTTTGAATCCACATTCCACATAAAATTATTTATAGTATATTAATTAAATACCTCCAATTACGTCCCATAATTGGAGATAGTCATATTGTTACAATTAAAATATACGTTATGCAATTATTATGCATGGTCGTATTATAAACAAAGAATAACATTATTATGTAATGTGATTCACTCGTTTTAATATTTGTTTATATATTTTTTAAACCTTCTTTAATACCACTTTTTATTACAGTTACTTAAATCTTAATAAATCCTTATGTAATTATTGCAGAAATGGTATTTATTTTCCGTTTGAGTATGGATTTTATACAACTGAAGACGTCTTAACTTCATAAAATCAAATGTCATACATTTAAATACTAAATAATTTTATTGTTTTAAGTATCTTTATGATTCAACGGGTAGATACAAATGTAAAACAAAGGCTTAATTCACAGAATATAATACTATATCACAATAGAACACCATGTGTTTTTTTTCTAATTTTTTAGTACATATCTAATGCTTAAAAAAAATGAACGCTCGTAATTTAAAATATTAATTATACTTGACGTGCATAATACATATATATATATATATAAACCACAACGGTTTTACGTACCGACGACGATTCGTGGATAGCGACTATTGACTATATTATTATTATTATATCTGGAAAACGAATCTAAAACAGATCACCGTGCAGGGCTGACCACGTCGATCTGATATTTTGTAGCACTGATGTACCACACGTTTTCGTGTTGCGATGAATAATCGTCAACATTTATACAAACGGCGTTACGACAAGAAAAAAAAACCAATAACGACGATATGTCCCCGCGAAAAGACCATTCGTACACACAGCACAATAATTTTGATAAAACGTATTACCATTGATTATATATAATATATATAATAGTATATATAATCAATGGTATTACTCATACGACGCGATTTGAGGCGCAGATGGTTTGTTATTGTGGGCGTGGTCTCGTCGGCGGAGGAACGATGTAGGATGTAGATATGTTGGACAACGGAGCTCTTTTGCAATCGTACATACCTATTATTATTATATCAGACGACAACACGGAATACGCATTGTAGGCGTATATACATTCGCGGACGAGCTAATATAATGGTATAATGGCTATTGCTTTATGCATTACGAACTCGAATATTGTGCTCCCGCAGTAGATGTTTCGATTTGGTATGTGCAGAATTTTAATCCGGCCGATATTACATTTCTACATTTCGAAACGCACAATAATATGATGTATAAGAACTACACGCTTTTAATAATAAAAATACTACAGCTCTATAAAGTCATTGACTTTCGAAGCATGCAAAAAAAAAAAAAATTAAAATATATCTGTGCTGAAATCGATATAGCGTTCGACTCGTTCTCGTTTGTGCGCTGTGATGGTTTTGTAGAACATTTTTATCGTGTTACTAGGTTTAATGCACATTTTCAGATCTATACGTACTAAACGTTTTGCGATCGAGTCATCGAAATGTCTACGACGTATATTAATCTACGTCCGTCCAGTGCGGTGTAATATCCAAATATAAATAACTACCGCGGAGATGCTGTAGTGGCGGCGGCGGTAGCCGCCGCCGCAGCAGAAACGTCTTGAGACAAGTCAGTAACAAAACGGTCCGCAATCGTGACCTTACCTATTATCGTCAACTCGGTGAGTCATTGATTAATAGTCACAGCCAGAATATGGAGGCGGTGTACATTTATGAATAATCCACTTTGCAGGAATCACGACTGCCGCTGATGGATTCCATTAGACCCGAATCATTTACATGCTATTGTATTTGAAACCTTATTCCTCGCGAAATTCGTTGAATTAATTATGAGCCACCTAGATGATACGCAGACGGAGTTGTATCGGCAGAGAATAAAAATCATTTCTTCAGATTTTTTTTGAGGGGTTTTTTATTTTTTTACGACGTTCTCAGATGTTTTTATTAGATCACTTTGTATAAATTATATATTTTTAAAACTTAAGATATCATTAAATACCTATATTGGACAGTTTTCGTTTTATACCGAAAAATTATAAATAAAATAAGTACGGGCTTATTGCCTACTATACCTCATGTCATTCATGTCATCTATTATCTTGAACCAACCTAGGGTGTAAATTAAATTTATATCTTGATCAATAATAAAGTAATTTATAAACAAATGTATATAATCTATGTTTCTATCGTATTATTTTGTTTTAACTAAAAAGATAAATATTGTATATATTATATGTACGTAATTACCATTTAGATTAACTCATCTACGTAATAAAAAAAAAATTTTTTTCAGTGAATAAAAATAAATGTTCATATTTTATTTTAAATTGTAAACCTATTTTTATGTAGAATTGATACATATGATTTTATAATGCACCATTTCTACAAGACTGGGTTAGTTGATGCAATTTTTAACTTGATTAATTTAAGTCAACTATTTGTTTTTTTTTTTTTTAAATTTAATTATTCAATTAATAGACATTTTGGACATGTTAATGATATTGAAAATTAAATTAGCAAATATATTTAATTTAACTTCAGTTAAATAAAAATAAAAACGAATCATATAAAACTTAGATAAATGTTATCTGTGGTAAAGTTCAATAAGATGTAAATACGAAATATCAACTGTTATAGAAATAAATAAATAAATTATGGTGATAAAACAAAGATTTATATATTATCAATTAACTAACAAATCGTGGAAAATAACTGGTAAGTTAAAAGCAGTGAAAATGAATACCAAACAAATACTACAGAAATGTAATAAACAGGAAATGGAAACATTGTATAAATGTATAATATAATAAGATATAAGTATTTTACGGTTAAAATATTAAAATCAAAATATCCATAATTCAAGATAATAAAATTCTAACCTATAAATAGGTATTATGAATGTAGTTTATGGAGAATTAATGTTTCCTCTATGTTATTAGTTATTAATATGATAAATTAATTTTTTCAAATTCTTCATAAATTTACTTTTTTCTAATAAAAATGTGCATATTATACAAGTTTATAATAATTTTAACGATAATAAACAAGCTATTTTTTGAATGATATGACAATTTTAAGTTAGTGAATATTAAAAAAAATCATAAGTTATTTTACGTTAACTAATGTAGGGGTAAATGTGTTAAAATAAGGTTAAATAAATTAAGATTTTAAAGTACTAACTAAACTAAATAATTATACAAAATGTACTTACATTTTTATTTACCAACTCATTAAAACCTAGCCTTTAATTTTTTTGATAATTATGCATACATATAACAAATTTCTATATATTTATAATATAATCTTTGAAGTATATTTGTTATATACATTTGAGAATTTAAATATTCAGATTTCTCATCAAAACAATTTTTAACTCATATAATAGTCGCAATGCGTACGCTGTCTGTTACACATGTGTCCTATTTCATTTCGCAAAAATCTTTTTTTTTAAGCCCATATTTACCGAAAAATTTGATTTTACCACAAATTATTACAGGAAAAACTCTGTTTCAACTTAAATCTCCTCGTGTAACATAAATTAATTCTTAAATAGAAACCTTCAATAAATTGGTAATTATAATAATTAGTGTACAAATTACGATACCCCTCATTACCGCAGTCGACTACGATCGTAATTTTTACTTTACGTGACCCGATAACGAACAATGTTTATTTTACTTAAAATATCCGACCATGGAAATGTTAATATAAATCGTAAAAACAACATACCAAACAAATCTAACTCAAATATACTATGTATACAGAGTATTTCAACGGTTTCAAGTAATTATGCATTTATTGCATTTTCGAATTTATTCGAAAGTTATACAAATGATCTCGAATTTAAAATGTCCAAATTCAAAACTAAATGTATTCTACCCACGGACAGTTCATCGTAAAAAAAAAAAATAACAATAAACCTATTTTCGCATCAACAAATAGATACGCCGTTCTCAACAACGTAAATGATGAAATAAATAATATGGAAACAAATCAAACAAAATCTGATACAAATCAAACAAGGATTTAGACCAAATCATAATCAATCCACTTCCACTTATTTTGGTCCACGGAATGTTGAACTTAAGCGAATTTTTGTACTTATATAATTGATTTAATTGAAATCAACAACTATCCTATAAAATAAACTTCCAAAAACTTAAATAATATAATCCATTAACTCCGACACTAATAGATTAATTAGAAGTTTATAATATACTTAAAACAAGCTAAATCTGATTTTACATATTTCACTTTAATGCCCGTGAACCTATATTATTTTGTATAGTTGTTCCAAATTATCATTCATTTACTCAGTAAATAATATATGTATTGCAATGCAAGAAATTGGATACACAGTTTGTAGTGTTACAGACGTTTTATACAAAATTATAAAAAGTTATATTCCAATCTTCTTTATTTACTTAGAACCAGCCAAAATCAAATATGAGTCATAGTATTATATAATTCATATTGTCTGTGAAATATTTCTCGTAAACTAATTATAAATACGAAAAAAAAATGGATGAACTATATAATGGACGTGAAATTATCCAAAAAGCGTGAATTTTAAGAAGTATGGACACTTTAAAACTTATTGTGCAAATTATTCGAGATACGTTTACTGTGACTTAAACTATACAACCTCAACTTACGCCAAGACCTACGAAATAATATCTATTATAGTGTCTTCAGTGAAGAAAACTACATTGAAATTATCCCAGATGTTAAGTTTACAACAATCACAGAAATTACCTAGTGAATTCATTTCAAACAATAAATTCAACAAAAAAAGTAATATTGACTATTGTACTATTGTAAAAGAGGAAGGCGGTAGAAATGATAAAACCCATATGTCTCTTCCAAATTTAACAGACCCTTCATTATTTTCTAACTTAAGTTTAAAATCTTCTCAATTAAACTTTCAAAATAACTCTGCAAATTTACAAAAATCTATAGCATCATAATTTATTATCCTCGTTCATTTCTGAATTTAAACTGATAATCAATCTTCTTATATCACATCTCACAGAAGTTATAAATAAATTCTAAAAATATGGCCACTAATTAATTAAATTTAAACGTACTCAAGTTATTATTTTGGAATATCAATGTTTTGTAATAACACGGATCAGAATTTTTAAATGTATTACTAGAAAAACTAATCGATTTATACGTATCTCGAAAACTAATTGTAAAACAAACGATATATTTTTTTTCTGGTTTAAGTTATATATAACTAATCATCCTTACAACATTGTTCGTACAGGACATACTACAAACATTTTATCTCAAATCCAACTCCATTTACTCTCTTCTAATCAGACACTTATTATACAAGAAACTAATACTTAAATAACGTTAAACCATACACCAATTAAAATATCTTCAATTATTTATCTTTCACTCCATGCTGATATTAAGTCATGACATCTAGAGGAGTTTTTTAAAATCTCTCGAACAAAAGTTTTTGACATAAAGTGATTTTTATGTTAAACACTTCCAATGGGGTTTCATACCTGACAACTAAAGAAGAAATATACTTATTATTCGAAAAAATCTCGCACTATATTGAGTCTTGGTTTTATAATTGTTCTAAATACATTTTTAATAAAATGTATTAAATTAATATTTTTATCATGCATTATAATTTGATGAGGTTAACAATTTATGAATATAAAAACATATCAAGTAATAAGTATGAGATTTAGTCATATTTTAACAATTTACATAATATTTTCAAGTAAATTTAAATACAATAATATGTTGTATGTTATTTAGTGATTACCTACTTAAACACTCATTCAAATATTTTAAGTCAAAATATAGCTTAATGTCTAATTACTTAATATTAATATCTATTAATGTTATTATTTTAAATACATGCTGTATTATCTTTAGGTAAACCAATTATTGTTACGTTTACTAAAAAATACGTTGTTAATAATTTGAAAATTATGAAAATTTTGAGATATTGGTTCTCATAATTTATTACCAACGAATAATAAATTACATGTCTATAAACAAAGTATTTAATAATAAATAAAAATCGCTATAGTTATCTGTTACCTTAATACAAATTCTTACCAAAAGCTCTTGTAAGTCGTTTTAGGACTTTAGATTTATGCTCCTAAATCCATTGAACTGAATTATATTTTAATTTATTAAATAATTATCTATTTTAAGCTTCAAAATAATCCTTAAACTTTAAAAAATGTATTTACAATTCTAATTATATATGTGTAGAATAAATTATAAAGTATATATGCACTTAACATGCTTAAAAGTAAAAAAGTTTTAAGTCTTTATAAAAAAATTAACCATTTTTTGTGAACATATTATGTACTTTTCGTAAAAAATAAAAACCAAATTTTGAACTAATTAATTTAAGTACACATATTTATAAACTACATAAAACTTAAGTGGTAGAGAATATGTAAAATAATATTGATAATATTAATACATCCTCAAGTGCACGAAAAAATATTCACTGACAGAAGTAATTGTTGAAAAAAATTGAAACAAAATGGAGAGAAAATGAAAATGAAAAAATCAAAATTGAATTCATTTGTCACACGATTAAAGATAATTTTTTTTAGTTTTATTGTACCTTTACACGTATCTATATGACTTTTACCGTCCATCGATCGATTTTAATGTATATCAGTCGTAGCACTGTCGATTGTCGTCGTGTCACGGACAAGTGATAATTATTGACAGACTATTAACGGACGAGGCAGCGTTCAATGAACGCACACCATAATACGGAATTCTATGACGGGTTGTTGTGTGTTGAGCGTTTAATTAAAAACGCTGGTATTTCATCATATCAGTGTGTATTAGTATACGTACGTATGCAATATTAGAAGTCACGGGGATAAAATATGAGTTCAAGACCTGCGTTGCGCGTAGGGGAAATATAAAAGCTCACGATGCATACACGCTTATTATACGTATATATAATAATATGATACATATTATGTGTACACGCGTATGGTACATGAACAATAAACATATGTATAAAAAAAAAAAAAAAATGCAAACAAATAAACAAAAACACTCTATTTGTGTTGAAACATTATTGTACACGTACTGCAGGCATTATGCGCATACGGTCACATGTGCATTATAGGCACGTAGAGACATATTGTAAGCAAGATACCTGATGTAAAATTCCTCCGCTGCTGCTATCCGGAGATATCGATTAGCGATTAATTATTTTTTGGACGCGACGGTTGATTGCTGTAGTTTTTAAACGAAACCAATATTAAAATAGGGTACCGTGAGCCATTACGTGGTCGGTAAAAAACGTTATTGTTGTTACGCAAACGATTAATACTTAGAATAAATTGCACTCTCCGGCGACATAATAATAATAATAATAATAATAATAATAATAATAATAATAATAATAATAATAATAATATTCTAAGACGCAATGTTTACTTATGGGTTGATTAAATTATTATGACTGACCCACTCTTTCTGTGCAGTACAGTACGAGTATACACAAAAATCAAATTATACATAGCTTATTGTATTCACAGTGTGGTACTATATATACAAGACGTATATAAGTGGACAATATAAATTAAAAAAAAAAAAATAATAATAAATATTAGATTAATTAGTGACATACGTCATTTCCATTATTAATACGATATTTTAAATCACCGGAAAAAAATTGTTTTGCCGTATTGATGTGGACATCATATTAGTGAATATGAATACAAGGTCAATTTACTCGTAGACTAAGCCATGAAAAAAAAAAAAAAAATAGTATAGCTTTACGTTAAATTTTAATTACCAGAATATGGCTGAATATGGCTAATGGTGATTAAATTTACTAACTAATTTTACTCTTGAATTTAATTGTCATTATATTATTGGCTCTTCTCTCTTTATTCATTGAATTTCAATAACTTCTTAATTATTACACGTAAAAAGTATTTGAAATTCGTGGAAATTAAAATAAAATTTAATTTATATTAATTAGCCAAGTTAATGCTTTTAATAATTAAACCGTTAAAAAAAATATATTCTTTGTTAATTATTCATAACTAGTTGCCATATTTTATTTAAAATCAATGTAATCAATAGTAATGGAATATAACTTATATCGGGACGATTAATCATTAACATTTGTCAAACACTCAATTATTGATCTCATTTTAGATAAGGAATGAAGATGTTACTAAACTTATTTTCTTAGAAAAGTTTATTAATCTGATTTTTTTCTCATTCTAGATTCTGAGAAGTAATAAATGTATAGATTTTATAAATAATTTTACCATAGTAAAAGTTTTCGTATATTTTTTGTATTTGAATAAACTTTTTCCTAGAAAAAATGTTTCCATTATCAATTTTGGAAGATCTTACAGATAGTCTGTACTTTGGTGAGGTTAAAATAAAAAAAATTCTTAATATTTTATTCATTCAGAAATACTTAAATTATATATATATAATTTTATGTAATATTGTATTTTTTCTTTTAATAGTTTAATATAGTTTATTAAGTAGGCATTAAAAAACATTTTTTTTTTTTTTAAATAGCATGTCATATTCATTTCATGAATAAATAATAAAAACTAAAATTTAATTTATAATATAATTGTATGATTAAGTATTGTTTTTATAAAAATCATACTTTTAAATTTAAATAATATTCCCCATTATTATTATTATCATTATTATAATATTATAGTACTACAAGAAAAAAAGAAAAGTTAAGTTATTTTTAAGCACAATCATAGATTATGTGTCTAAAAGTAATAGCATCGATAAGTCTGGCAAGTTTGTACTAATCTTTTGTACATTAGATTATTATGGGAGTCTTGATTTTGAATTTAATGAAAAATCATTGTATACAAAAACGATTTTAAGTTAAAACAGTTTTTTAGCCAGCTATATCTTTAAGTATATTTCTTAATTTGTATTTTTTTTTTTTTTTTTGTATGTAGTTAACATAAAATAAGTATATATTCATAACATATTATTTTATTATTGTTATTAACTTTTGAATCAATCCATGTTACTGTAAAACAAAGTGAATAAGTTCATGTTATAAATAGGTAGGTAGTATTATAAAATTAACCCACATACTTTTAACATTTAATTTGGTATAATTGATAATATACGTAAAAAATTTAAGATAAGGCTAACCGTTAAAATCTATTATTTTATTAATGATATTGAATTTGCGAAAAAATTCCTATTTTTTCTTAATTTTTTGTTTTTTATTTTAGATTGAAAAAAAATAGTTGATATTTTTAATTTTAACAAGTTTAAAATATAAACAAGATCCAATTTACTATTTAAAAAAATACTTAAAAAGTTTGAAATCACAACCTTTATTTGACTACTTATTGTATGCATAGAGAAAATAAATCATATACTCGGAATATCAATTGATTTACTATTTCATTCAAAATCTAATATATTTAAAATTTTGTGTGAGTTTTTTTCAATTAATTAAAATTTTAAAATGTAATGATTTTAGTAATAATATATAAAAAAAATAATGTTATGTTGGATAAGTTGTTTTCAGAAATTTATTCAGAGTTAAATTTTAGGTATGTAATCAATTTAACATTGTACATGAAAGTATTCAAGAAAAAAATAATCGAGAATACTGATATAATAATAATTTCAAAAATATTCATTAATATTTTTGAAATATGCAAATACAAGTTAGAAATTTCACAAGAAATTTCATTATGATATTATGCCCCTCCTGATTGAGTCAATAAGTTTGTCGATATAAATAAAACAGTTTTAATTTCAGTATAAATAAAAATGTTACAAAACATAAATATATAAATTTAAAATTTTTCACTTATCGTTTTAATTTTAATTGTAATTTAATAAAAATATTATAAATAAAAAAATTATTAAACCATCAGAGATTAAATTTGGATGTAAATAAGTCATAAATTCATTGACTTTTGGTATGTGCCTTTTTTATTTATATTTTTAGTTTGACCGTAACAGTGTTTGTAAGTTTGAAAGGGCACTTTTAAAGTTTTTCTTAAAACAATTAATTGTAGAATTTTATAGTTTTTGAAACAATTTAAATCTAAAAAAAAAAAAAAGTGAGACAAAAGAGGTACTATCTAAAACAAATTATATTCTGAGTTTGATAGTACTAGTATTATGCTGTTCTTTTCGGAATAATATTTCTATAGTCTTAGAATTTTGAATAATATTTTTAATTTGTATTGAAACATTGAATTTACGTACGTCATACATTTGGAAATGTCAGGTACATAATATATACGATAAACATGAATTATAAAAAATGAATTAATATGTAACAGCCAATCTATTCATTTATTGTTTAAACATGCAACGATTAACATAGTATGCGTTTACGATCTTCAGTAGATTTGCTGATTTATCTATTATTTGCGTGTTGCAACTTAATTAATTAATTAATTTCGTGAACACAACAAAATGGTTGTAACTTCGGAGCGGCATGTTGTGATTTTTCCACGGGATATCATTATTATACATTTCATTGTGTATCTAAAGTAATTATTACGGACAGTAAACAAAAAAATACGTTATTTATTCTGAAATAATTTTCGAAAAGTCTTAGCTTCATTCCTACTAATCATTAATAATCTATAGGAAATAAATCATGTGCCTCCGTGATAAGATAATTTACGAACCGAAAAAGAGTGTGAACATATTGACTGTGGATATTTAACTACTATAGAGTCCATTGACGTTTACAGTGTTTCATATTATGATTTTGTATTAGTATGATTTTTATTATAATTATTCCGAACACGGAAAATACTATTTTCCCAAGAAATTTTCGCAATACCTGATGTTACATATCGACTATTTTTTATCATGGCACTAAATTCTTTGGATGCGTGTCTACGTTGGATGGAATCTCAACAATAAATAAACAATAATAAATTATGTAATGTTTTACGTGTAACTACAATACTATTACTTCTGTACGTGGCATACAGAGATAATTAAAAAACTTAACAAAGGTTATGGTAGAAATGACCTTTTAGTTTTGGAATTCATTGATCATATGAGATTTTCTAGACTATAATATTAATAGGTGTCCCAGATTCATCATGTGCAAACGGCAAGAGACAGACAAAACATAAGTAGAGTTGTTCGAGACAGAATCGTAATGCAATTGCTATCTTGACAGATACGTTTCACTAAGCTTATTCACTATAATCGAATTCGCGTAGGTAGGTTAACATAAAAAAAAAAAAACAAAAGTAATAATATTTCACAGCATTTATGTATATATTTAAATTTTTAACATCATTCATTTTTATGATTAGTGGATTATGCTATAAAAATATTAAGTGTCATAGTAATGGTGGATATATAATACCAATGTACAAATAAAAACCATGGAATGTTTCTATAGTTCATTTTTACGTCTTAATACTAAAACCATATCGTCACACGTCACACATTTTATTGTAATTTAAGTCTATAGATGGTTAATTATTTTTTTTTTATTTAAAAGTTTATAGTTCTTAATAATAATAGTCAACACATTCAAGCATCAAATTTAAATTTTGATTACTAATTTTAATATTATTAAAAATCAATAAAAATATGATGCTCTATATATCTCTCTCTCTCTATATATATAAAATGCATTCTATATCTAAAAATGTATTTGAAATATAACTTAACTTTTATTTACATAATAAGAAATTTTGTATGTAAACAATTCTCGTAATTTAAGACAACCGGGATAACATTATGTTATTTTATTGTTATCATAATATTTTGTTGAGTGTAAAATATAATTTCATTATGCACGAAACGGTAGTGAACATTATTAAGCAAATAACTCGACACACATTTTTTGTCATTTCATTTTTTTTAAGAAATATTAGACGTGGTTGAATATTAATATATTTTGTATGTCAGTAAACACAAATATTTGATTTTTTTAAATCAAATGACATAAAAATTAGAAAATATACTACGTCATGACTTGTATTATACATGTCTGAATAAATTAAGTTTCAGAAAATCAGACATCAATATTTATCCTTAATAACTATAGATATTAAAACAATTCCTGTTCCATAATACATTTTATTCGTTGTTAACGTTTATGTTGATTTTGTTATGTTTTTTTTTTTCATTCTACGTTTTTTAACTAGTTATGTATATTCAGTCTTTATAAATTTTCGCATAAATAACCCTTTTGTTATAATCGTTGTTTTCAAAGTTTTTGTCCGTAAATTCTATGTACCAATGTTTTTAGTTATACGTGTGGTTTTATATGTATATTTTTTATGTGACAGCCATTTACAGTATCAGTATTTAGTGTAGGAAAACATAATTTATTTGTTGTACTAAAAGTATACTAAAAATTGACAAAAAATAAATATTCCCGGAATAATCCTATGTTATAATTTTGAAATTAAAAAAAAAAAAAAAATGCAAGTTATAATGTAAGATATTAAAACGTACAACTTATACGTTGACTAGAAAATATTAAAAACAAAACTACGTACTGAAACTATCAAACGTATAAAAAATTCTAATGATTTTTAATTAAAAAAAATTATTTTAGTAATGATTTGTTGAATATGATGACAGTTTTTCCTGATTATGTATCTAAAGATAATTTAATTTAATTTTTAAAATAAAAATAATTGTCAATATTATTATTTTATAGATAAAGATAATTTAATATAATGATAATACGAATGGAACCGTAGATGACACTTCATTTTCTAGCGTTAATTAAATTCAAAAATGACTAACTATTAAAAAAAAAGTAATAAAATATTGCTAAGTAATACATCAAAAATAATAAAAAATATTGAAACCAAACATTATTCGTGCGAAGTATAGTAATTATAAATTAAAAGATTTAATTTTTCTTCTGTCAAATAAATGATTATTTATGTATACAGTTATTTTATTTATTATTTATTATGTTAGCTGTTAAATAAAATTAATAAGCATAACATGTTATCCTACCTTCTGTCTAAATATAATTCATGAGAAATAAATATTGATAATATTAAGGAATTTACAATTTAGTGTGAAATGTAAAATTTTAAGATTTAAAACATATTAAAGGAAGCAAATGTGTTTTATTTTTATAGTACTTATTTATGAAAAATAAATTTACTTAAAATAATTTTTTTTAAGTCAAAATATGCAATCTATATTAGATGACAAAATAAGTATAAATGATAAGTAGAGTTAGGATGTTAATGACTTTTGAATTTTTTTTCATTTGATTTCATATATCCTAGCTAAAAAATTGTATTATGCTTCCTTGATATAGAATATTCTAATTTTATTTTGCATTTTTTTAATTTTAAGACATTTGTAGCTATGCATTTTTTTTTTGTTTTTTAACATTATTTTTCAACATTTTCAAGTCATTATTTTTATCTTTTAGGTCATTTTTGTAGTTTTTGAACAATGTAGGGCATTTTTCCCAGATTAAGATTAGATTTTATTTCTTCATTTATTTTTAGTAATTTTATATAATGCTTAAAATGTAAATGTATACAGGCTATTTTTTATTAATATTATAATTTATAATTCATATTTTAAATTACTATTACAACTATTATCACACCCATATATCTAATAAAAATTATTATTCATAAATAATTTTTTTTCATTTACTTAATTAGTTTTTAGATCATTTTTAAGGTAATTTTTAAAAAATTTTAGGGCATTTTTGTGTGTTTTTAGATCTTCAACATCCTAACTCTAATTATAAGGGACAAAACATGAGTATACGTACGTACAAAAAAAAAAGAATAAGTAAAGAAGTCACCCAATGATGGCACTTTAATGTTGATTTTTAAAAGTTGTAGGATTAGAATTTTGGTATTTGGACTTAACTTTAAATAATAAAACATTTATTTCTGTTAAAAATTACATATATTAGTAATATTCTTTAATAATACATTTAGTTTTTCAGCTCTGATATTGTTATTGAATTATCTATCTATACTAGATTGAGTTACGATTTTTTACTATCGTTCATTTTTTAAGTTTTGAAATTTCTAAATTTAAAAACATTTAAACTTTTAGTAAAAGTTGCCTTATTTAAAATTGTTTCAGGAACTTAATATAATGTAATTTATTCTAAGGTATAACACGATACACAATGTGAGTAAAACTAGACAAAAACCCAAATTAATTTATCTGTATATTGCTTAAAATTAAATAGAATAACGATTAATAAAGTATTCAATTAAAAAAAAAAAAAAGAAGATATTATTTAAAATACTTACAAATCAATAACAAATTATTAAAAATAAGTTATTATTGTATTTTTTGTTTTTTTTTTATAATTAATTCAAATTCACCTTATAATTTTTTTAATTATTTTAAATTTAATAAATTATATTTGTTTTATTTTTAACATAATCTTATAATTTATTTATCATGTAATTATTTAAGTAGTAAAATAAATTATAATTATTTCATGATTGGTGAATTCAGTAAAATTGTAGAATTTGGGTACACCGGGCAACTATCATTCTATACAATTAAAATGTAATTTAATACTTTTATTGATTTTAATGATGTCATTTATTATTTTTTTTTTTTTTTTAAATAAATATTTAACAAATTAAACTTTTGCATTGATTTATTATTACCATAAAATTATTTACGTGTTTGTAAAACATAATGTAAATATCTAAAAAAAAAAAAAAAACAAGTTTAAATTTATTGATTTTCCAACTTTGATAGAACTAAAGTGATCGGACATTTGCCAAATATAATTTTAATCTACCCTTTGATTTTATAAAATTAATGGTTAATAATTTAAATATTTAATCTACGTTAAATAAAATAAATTATTAATGTAATATTTAAATATTACGGGTCAATATTTACAGCGTTAGAGCACTTTGATTTGTTTAAAATTATTTAGGACATTAATTATTAATATTATTTTTAATTGTTGTTTTGTATTTTCGTTTTTAATTAGTTTTAAAACTAAATAATTAAAAATAATAAATTATTTTCATTTGAAAAACAATATTTCTATTTATTAATTTTACTGGGCATTCGTAACAATAGTATATTCGTACGGATGAAGAACAAAAATGTAGTTTTAGATCCATTTTCCAGTTAATGTTCTGCTACAATGCAATTCTTGTTGTTATTTTTCTGTAATTAGCATCAATTTATTAGATTATTGTATAACTTTACTTTAAGTTAAATTGAAAATTATTTTTTGTTATGCTATCATTAATCAAAGGATAGGGTTATATAATTCAGATTTTACTTAGCTTATAGGTAGAAAATATTTTAACATTCTTTAAACATGTTATAACAGAGGTGGATGACCATAAAACATATTATGTAGTATATTATTTTAGCATATTTTCTTCTAATTTTTTAAAAATCTATAATAAAAAAATTAACTTTTCTCAACTCTTAGTATTACAAGCCGATTATACGTTCAATATTTGCCAATATAAACCGATAAAGATTTACATCGATAATGGGATTTTTTGAATTTTCTCGGACATCTATAATATAAAATTTGATATCCCACCAGACACATTCATCATACAAACGGTCATAAAAATATAATATAAAACAACAACAACAAAACGAAGAATAATAGAGGGATAACACACACACACGCATTTACACACATACGGGGGATGATCGATTGAGGGCGAAACGTTATATGTCCGAGCACTTTCATTTTTGCCATATTCCACTACCCCGATAGAATTCGAATTTCCAAATCTGTTTGTTAATCTCACCCGCCCACAAAACGATCATCGTCGATACGTCATATATTATTATTATTATAACTTTATCGCTATTGTTGTTATAATGCCGTTTTGGAATTACTCGCGGTGGCAGTCTGAACCACCACTGAATTCACAAAATGTAATCCTACACGTGTTATGACCCGTCGTTAATTGAACGTTAACTTAAGCTGGGTACAGATAAGGTGAAACAGTAAACTAATAAACGTAATTCATGTTCATAACTCGATTGATCAACGGAGTTCTATAAATCGCGTTCACTGGTCACCTCTACATAAAGACTTCGAATTCTCGTTGTACCGCTACAATGGTATACGTAACCTAGCGTCAATCCCAATCCTGAGGTAATGAACGGACGAGTTATTCTACTCTCTATAAAATACTTGTATTTACACGAGTTTCAGTTTAGTCGTAAATCTTGTAATTATGATAATATTTTACTTGACTGGATAATTGTAAGTATTAATTATATTTTCTAACTGGAACCGATCAGGCATTCAACATAATCTGTGGTGATCTCGAGGTATTCTATTTTAAACAATATCGTTATGATTCTTATTCTAAATGTTAGGTTCTTAATTAACTAGTTCACTTTTACTTAAGATGTATGTGTTATATTCACCTAGCTATGTAATTTTACGTTATTAGTTGTCATATATTAATATTAATTAATGTTAACACTACATATAAACACAAATGTTGGGAATCCAAAACCATCTGTTTAAAATCACTATTAAGCATATTATGGTAATGAATAGTCGTCTTAAGTATTAAAATCGTTTGGCATTAGCCGACAATTTTAGCTTTCAATTGTATATCTACAGTATACTTGCAAATACAGGTAAATTTAAACAATCAAAATGTAATTCAACATGCTTAAATTAATACTCAATTTTATGTAAGTGTGTGTGTATGTGTGTGTGTGTGTGTGTGTGTGTGGGCTTATACATTAATACCAAACTGAATTAAATTCAATAAAATATTGTATATTTTTTTTAATTAAAATAATAATACTGGTATGTTTAGTATATAAAAATATAACATATAGTTTTTATTTTTCGTTAAATGTTTTAAATCCGATTATTAAAACATTTTAAGATTTAAGACTATTATACGTGGTTATATTTAAAACAGGGCACTACCAATAGCATATATTTAACCAACTTAAATTTTGTTAAAAACATCTATGATTTTTACCTTGTGAGTATATGATGATATTTTTGAGTTAAAATAATTCAAGGATAAGTGTAGGAACATAATTTATTTTATTAATATAATTAATATATGCATATATATATATATATATATATGTATGTGTATATGTAACATGCGTATGATGGATAATAAATCAGAAAATGTTAGTGTTCATGTCATATCGAGTATCTATGTTTAAATTTATATTTTTTATAACAATTATATATAATACGTATATTATAAGTTATGTAAAGCACATGCCCAAATGCATAAATGGTATAAATGTATACCTGTCGACAAGAACAATAATAATAATGAATTTACAAACTTGAACATAATAACACAAAAATAGCATTATTTCAAAATCGTCAAAAAACCTTTAATTTTAAACCGAAAACTACACCTAATTAGATAATAATGAAGATAAAATAAATCAATTTTAAAAATTATATTATTCTCTTTTATTTATTTAGGTATACATTGTAAAATATCTTTAAATAAAAACTTAAATTTTATCACATTTTATAGTAAGTTAATTTTAATCAATAAAATAAAATAAATCTATAAATATATGAGAATCATTTTTTATTCATATTATTTAACATATTTGCATGCTAATGTATTAAGTAAAATAGTAAATATTTAGGAATATAAATGTAACATAATCTTAAATTGAATGATAATATAAAACTCATTAAAAATAAATTGAGAAAAATAATAAGCACTTTTAAAATTATAATAAATATTTTAAAGTTAGAACTTAAGAAAATTAGAAATCTGTATTAAGCATTGATAGAATCCATAATTAACTATGGTATTTATGTGTGGAGAAGTACATATGAAATTAATATTGACAGATTTTGAAAAATATTAAATATAATACTAAAAATTATTCTGAAAAAAACACAAGATACCATACAAAAGTCTAATATAAAATTATATGAATATACTACTATTAAGAAAAATATTTTACAAAGTTTTAGTTCTTTATATAATTAAAAAATAAACGTACTTTTTTAAAATGATCATGAACAAAAATTAACACAATCCACATAATTTTATACTTGTCCAACAACTTACAACAATCAGCCATTAGGAATAAAATATAGTTATTCATTAAAAGTTCTGTGAAAAAATAAATACACTTTGGTTACTTCAAAAATATATATATATATAGCTCTATGAAAGGTTTATAGAATAACTGAATTACTATAGAAAATTATTATTTTAGTATCTACTTTTAAATAGTAATATTACTTTGTATCATATTTTTTTACTAATTTTTTAACTGCACGATTTTATTTATGTATATAAAGTTACATTCTATGAATATAATAAAATGTTATTGTATTTAATTGTATTAATTTTACCATTTATTTATTAAATATATATTTTAAAAATTAAATTCATAGGCCCCCACACAAACTCTTTCAGTGGATACCGTTATATTTTTGAAGATTGAATAAAAGTAAATAAATATAAATTACGTGTATTAACGTTTTAAAAATTATAGTAATTTTTCGAATTTAATTGCCAATAATAACAACATTACTTAAATCTATAACCGTACTGGATGTTTATTATATAGTCAGAATATAATTACATTTAAAACCGTATTTATTAACCTAGATTCCAGTAAATTCACAACCAAAAATTTCTTCGGGCAAGTTGCAACACAAATGTACAAGTATAAAATATAGTGACTAACAAATCCGAAAAACAATGTCGTACATAAGATTCTTACGTTCACAATCTTAGACTTGGAGAATGGTCTAGTGTACTATAGGTTAATTTGACGTTTGGCGCAGCGATGCGTAACGTCTGATAAGTGCCAGTTAAAGAAAGCGCCAACTTCAATCATTGGATTTTATGAGCTGTTGTGCCACGGCCCTGATACCGTCTCTATATAGCTCTAGGGAAATCATAAATGAGAGTTCCCAATTTGGATGGGCAATAATTCCAAATCATACACGATATATTATAATGTCGCGTATAAACTTATGGCCTATGGGACTTTAAAAGAAATCGTATAAACAACGGTTCAAACTGTACACGACTTATTATGTAATTTGTTTACGATGCCAGTGAATCTTGTAAGACATTATAGTATTTGCTTTCATGGCGATTATCTCAATAGTAAATACATGATATCTCAAAATATATAAAAGTTTTTAAAACAATTTATTTTATGTACATTGCATTTTATATACAATTTCATTAATTTATAAATAATGTATAAACAGTTTTGTTTTGTAATAGTTTCAACTGATGTTACAAAAAATTATTAGAAATTAAAGTTTTTTTTTTTAAATAGTGAGGATTTTTTGTAAATAACTAAACGCTCAGTATGTTATAAATGTATAAACTTAATTAATTCAATTTAAGCAAATTTGAAATTTTTTCGTCCATAACAGAACTAATCTAATATCATATAATATATATTTATATATATATATATATATTACATTAAAAAAAAAGTAATAATAATAATATTCATTATATGCATAAAATTTAAAATTAATTTTATAATGTATTTTTACACAATTTTAAAATACATACCGTTAAACTATTTAATGAAAAATTTCATTTAACTCATACTATTTTTGAATCTAATTATTTAGATTGCGTACTTAAAAAAAAATAAACATTGTAATTTAATGGCTTGGTAAAATGTGTAACACAATAAAACACATAATACGTATAAAATAATTGGTAAACATTGAACAAATTTTTGAATACAATTTAATTTATGACCCTAAGGGTAAAAATATATTTACATAATTATAATCGAATTTGATCTCTAGCTTAGTTTCAGCATCGATGAATTTTAAAATACTTTCCTATACCAAGATAAACATCTGTAGTCTTTAAAAATTTGCAATTTGCTAATAAAAATTCAATTGATTACAACTTATATAATATTTTAATAAACATAACTCGTTAATATTATTTGCTTTTATTATAAATATACTGCTCAGAATTCGCTAGAATAAAAATACTATAATTCCTAAGAATAGGACATTTTATAACACGACCCATTTATGGAATATGATTTTAGGATTCTGTGTTACAATTTCGGAGAAGATATCATACTTTCAATCATTACCATGGAAACAACATCAGTATTTTTTTTAAACTTAATACCTTTTTTTTCATAGGTTAAGGATGGATCAAAAACAAATGTTGATTAATGTCTTGTAAATCAAATCTATGGTACACTGGTAACACTTAGTTTTAATTTTTAATAAACGTAAAATTAAAAAAAAAATTCCTTTCTTACAAATTCATATTTAAAGCTTCGGACTTGATGGTTGTTGTTGCATTTAATTAATGTCACTCATCATGCTTTGAACACTTAAAACAAGAAAACACTGAGGGAAATAAAATAATTATAATTTAAAAATGTTAATAAATTTATAATATTGCATAATGTGATTTATAAGTCAACAACTATTAAGTATACGGTTCATATAATATATGCATGTACATTCATGCAGTACACGTTCTTACTTTTTGAAATATAATTCAAATTATATTGTGACTATTATGATAGTATTTTACAAGAAACTGGTTATAAAGTAAATTAAGTAATATATACGTATATTTAATATAATACCTATTATTTTCTTATTATGTTAAATTACTTTTTATTTATTTAACATGAAGTTATTTAAATTCTCAAAAAAACAAGTGTTGGATATATTTTATATTTATACCTAACATAACTATTTTTAGTTATTAAATAACATTTATTATTATATAACATACATATTTTTTTTTCATAGCTTTTAATTTTTGATTTAAATCTGATACCTATATAATTTAATTTAATATCGTATTTATTATTTTTCAATTTATAAAAAATATATTATAAAAACTATCATCATTTTAACGCTTTGTTGATAAATCTTAAAAATTTACGATTTAAATCAAATTATTCAAAGAATGATTACTAAATATATTCTCGTTGTTTCTATAATTAATGCCCCTTTCAATGTATTAGATTAGAGGTTAATGTAGTTTTCGCACGTTAAGTGATAACGGCTGTTGTGTTATTTATTGTTTACTTAAGGTACGAAGATTAAGTAGACGAGTCACGCGAAACTAAAATGGTTTTGTGCATGTTGATAAAAAAAAAAAAAAAAAAGAAAAGAAAAGAAAAAACAATTGATTAAATGAATTATTATACCTATTATATGTATTACTTGAAATACAGTGTAATTTAGATTGGTTACAAAAAAATATGTATACATGTCGTTCATGACTAAAAATCGATTAATTTCATAATAATATAATACAACAATGAGTATAGTTTTTTTTTTTTTTTTTTGAAATATATTAAATTAAAATATAGTGTATTGTATGCAATTTGTTTTATTTATTGAAATATATCATTTTATTTTTTTTTTTAACAAATATTTATAAAATATGAATACTGAAATTAAATGTATACCCTCGAACTATATTTTGAGTGAACATAGTATATTTTTATTGATAATGATAACATTTTCGATATGGTATGAGACGTATGAGACTCAAACATCATTATATTAAATGTAATATTCATTCTATTTTATTTGGTTAAATTATAAAACGTAAATTAAAAAACCTTTTAGTTTTAGTATATTGCTAGAATTTTTAAGTCAAGAATTTTAATAGAAAAAAAAAAAATTTAAAAAGTTTTTTTTTCATAAGACCAAAAAACTATCGATTAATTTAATTTAATTTTTTTTTTTAAATTTAAAACATGTAATATTCAAAAATAAAAATGAAATTTAAATTTTATTTTTATAAATTTGTATGTTATATATTTTATTAGATATTATTATTAAAAAAAATCAGTGTTAACTCTATAAATATTTAGCAAGTATAAAGTATTAATCTTATTATCTTTGATACATTTTTGTAGTCAATCAATCACTGTCATTTAAAATATATTTTCCTAGATAGAAGATTTATCATTAAAATGCCATTTGATTCATTTATTTTTGAAAGGAAAATCGTGGTCTTATGTAAAGGTGTTGCTCCAAAATTATAATTTTTTTTTTATTATTTTATTTTTTTTTGTTTTTTACAATAAATACAAATAAAACTGTTTGATTATTTTAAAATTCAATAAAACATATTGACGATAGTTATATTTACAATAAATTTTATTTAAAAAAAAAAAAAAAAAAATGGAATTTTGTAATCATAACAATAACATTTTCCTAAGATGTTTTTGATTGATTATATTAAAAACGAAAAAACATAATGAAAAAAAAAAATGGTAAATTATTAGGTACCACTCTGCTATACATAAAGTATTAAGAAGGTTACTATTTAAAGTGTGTTGCATTTGAATTCAATGATAAATCCATTGTAGTTATATAAAAATGTTTTGAGTGGAAAAGGTCTGACAGTCTATATCACCAAGTGATATGATTTTTTTTGATATATCTATGAAAGTTTTTTTATTTTACTTTTAGTTTTATAGTTTAACATATTCCAAAAGTATTGCATTTGTTACATTATCAGTATTTAACTATTCAATATTATATCAACTTATTGAACACAACATTTAACAACATAATTCTGTAACCTAACCGTATTGAAGTTAAAATAAAATTATAGTATATATAAAATATAAACAGATAATATTTAAAAATAAATTTAAAATCTAATTTAATCATTTGGTAAAATGCATAATAATATAAAATATAAATATTTCAAGTTGCCTTGAATAATGCTTTTAAATTGTAACAAAATAATTAACACATCGTATTTATCTTTAAAATAGGTAATTTCATCTAAATTGGAAATACATTAATTAGACTTAATGGTTTTATTATGAATTGTTCATAAAAAAATCATGTAAAAATAGTTTTTTATGAATTTGAAACAAAAAAGTTTGCAATTTTTAGCGATTTTAAAAAATGTCGTCAAAATTTTAACCATATAGGCATATATAAATGTTGTTAATATATTTTAAATGTTTTTACACAAATAGAATAATAAATTTCGTGTAATCTTGTATACAATTTTCAAGAATTTTCACTGTGTGAATATTTTTTATAAATATTTATAGAAAAATATTAAAAAATTGAAAATGTTATATAATGCAAATTACAATATAAAATTTAAATTTATTATTTTTTTGAAATACAATAAAATTCCAAACATTTTTTTGAGCAAAAAAAAATTATTATACCTATGGGTAATTATGAAATGTCATAAAAATTTGGATTTGAAGTATTCATAAAATAATTAATTTGGTTTTCCGGTAGAATTTTTCATTTATTTTGAAATACTAATAAAAATCTTGTATGTATTAAATTTTTAAATGCTAGATATAAAAACAAACATTTTTGAATATTTAAACTACCCAAATATGTATTTTACTAATTTTTGAAGTTTTTATGATTTTTTTTTTCAAATTATTAAGTTTCAATGCTTATAAAACTATTTTGAAAATATAGAGTTTTGAGGTTTTCTAATTGAATAATAAATTAAAGCTTATAAAGAATTTTTTATACAATTTTCAAACATTTTTTCCAAGAAAATAATTTTTAATTTACATATTCTATAATAATAAATTAAAAAAACGCAAACATGTTTAATGCCTATAAATAGCTCAAAAATATTCGTAATATTTTTAAAATTTTATCGTAAATGAAAAACAATAATATGAATATTTGGTAAAAATTTCAAATTACTGTAGTTAAATTAACTTCAATAAAATAAAAACGATTTTTCCGAAAATTGTATTGACATTATCCTTTTTAATTTTTTTTTATCTCGATCATAAAAATTAGTATTATAATTTTTAAAGTTTGAATTTTTCGAAGTACAAATTTGATCCAAATTTTGGAAATACGAGCATTGTAAAATCAATATATTCATCGCTCAACTCAGAATCTAAAATATTATAAATCTTATAACTTATAAGTATTTATACTTATACATATTTAAATAGAAAAAAAAAATTTTAATCTTTTCGATTATATATACTTTGCTTTAATACATACAACATTTTACTAAATATTTATATCACAATCTAAGTATTAAAATAATAAAATAAAATATATTTTGAAATATTTCATTAAATTATAATATTCTTTACGTTTTTATATCCGTTATTATCAATTGTATTCTCATAAACTAAGGATGTTATAACAACATATGGTTTAATTACTTAATTTATTATGGAGCTTTTTCCATTACCAATTATATTTATTTTTAATTAGCCACTAGAAGACAATGAAATTAGTTTATATTTTTTTAATCAAATTTTTTATAAACTAACAAAATACAAAATATAATAATAACTATAATAATAATAAAAAAAATTCCCACAATATCTTGCATCATAAACTTCAATCACTTCACTTAAAATATCTTATATTATTATTCTTAGTATGATAAATGTATCGCATTGATAACATTTCATTTGATTTGAAAACTTTTATATGTTTTATATGTTACATGATAAAATATAATTCGGTAATAAAATTTTAATTAAAAAATAAGTGTATAAATAAGTATAGATTCGTTGACTTGTGAATCAGTGATGGAACAAAAATATGTGCAAATTTATAACCTAGGTAAATTAATATAAATAATATTTAATCAAGAAGCGATTGCTAGTAGATAAAACAATTTGAATTAATAATTTGTAACATATTATAATATTAATAAATTAAACTAAATCATTCATTTAGATACAAAAATATATGATATAATTTAATAAAATAAATATTTAATCTATTTATAATAGTTGGTTATTTAAACTGTTTTAATATTAAAACAAACAAATAAACAAAAAAAAAAAAAAAATCTGAGGTAACAAGAATGACAAGGTACTTATAAAAATGATAATGTTTTGCTTCTAAATTATTTAGACACCAATTATATTAATCCGTCTCACAACGGAGTTTCTTATACAAACCTTACATTTGCAACCACTGCTTTTGCAAAATGATAACATAACAATAGTCCTATTTCTATACAATAGCAGTGGCCATTTTCAAATTATCACCCAATTCATACCTTGGTGTAACAATGAGGATAATACAGGAGCTAGAGTACATTAAAACCACAATTTACACGTTTTTCATTTAACTTTTAGAAATAAACATAAAAATAATAATAAATAAAACAAAGAAGTCACTTTGTTATATAAGACATGACGAGTGTATCTTGTAGATTTTATGTAATAGATGTGTTAAATATTTTAATTAAAAAAAAAAACTCATCATAAAATTATTAGAAAATATTCTGAACGGAGACGATATATTAGTTTATATTTCTTAAAATGTTCAATAATATATATATAATATATATTGCTATTTTTGATTTATTTATATTTTAGTACATAATACAGTAGAAAAAAAAATTATATTTAGTAAAAACAAATCGCATAGATTAAAATTTATTCATAGAGTATTATTTTTTTATAATATTCTAGCAGTTATTAATTTATAATTCTATATAAGCTTAACATATATTCGCTGTAAAAAAAGCTAAAAATGAATCTCAGTATTTTAAATATGTTATTGTAAGTAGTCAATAATAATATTTTTATTGGTGATAAGTTTCAAGTAGTAATTATTGATAAAAATTCAAAAGAATAAAAATAATTATGTCATATAATATTAACCGACTAATACGTTCAAAATTTATTATATTTTAATATAGTAGTATGTATTAATGCTGTTATTATGTGTTTTTAAAAATAAATTTGCAAACATCTTTGTTTTAAAATTAATGTAAGGAATATTAGTGAACTTTGATGTAATTTAGAAAATATTCCTATTTTACATTTATTTTTAACACAATTTATACATTTACCTAATAAACTTTACTTTATAAGCAACAAATGCAAAGTATATCAAGCATACGTGTATGCTAATTAAATACCATAATTTTTAATCATGCTACGTTTAAAAATAATTAAGAAAAATTTGTATGCATATTATACTAAGTAACTAAGTATTATCTCATGCTACTAAATTATTATTATAAATAAAGTACTTAGTAAATTATGGTATATAAAAAAATAATGTTAAACTGTATTAGTTAAATTTGAATTTATCTATGAATATTAATTTAAAAAATGTATCACATGAGATTAAATTAATTTTACTGTTCACTATAATAAAACTCCTAATGAAATTTAATATTTTTGTTATTCATTTTAAAATATTTAAAACAAATAATAAAAATAATTCATTATGGGCCTTAATACGTTTCAAATTAAGATAGAAATTCTAAATATAACGATTATTATTTTTTTAATACTCTGAAATATTGCTTACTAAAAAAAAAAATAAGGAACGCATATTATACCTTAGGTATCAAATATGTTGGAATATTATCGTTTGTAACTTCAACTAAGTTTATCTAGATGTTACATAAAATATCATTACTCTGAATGTATATAACTAACCTATATTATTGTAATAAAATACTAAAATATCACCGACAAACATAGTTCCCATTTATGCTTTTATATTATGTATTCATATCCAATAATAAAAAACATGATGTGATATGGTACATCATGCGTAAATAGTAATTTATAGGGTGTCACCGTTAACATAGTTTGAATGCAATTCTCATTATCATATGGAAAACTTAAATGTTTGTTGGACCTTTTTTTTGCTACATAAGAACAGTTAATTGAGCAATTATAATGGTATGCTTAATATATATTTTAATAAATTCATGATAAATTCGAAAATAAATAAATATTATTTACCCGTTTAAATTACATTCGTAATAGAATAATAATTACATTTTTTAAATTTTAATCCTCAAAAATTTTAGAATATTATTTTGAGTATAATTTATTTGAATCTATATAATTTAAAATGTGTATTATTTTTGCTGTTTTATATAGACTAAATGTATAAAATTCTTACTGAAAACTACAGATAATATAATATAAGTAATAAATTCGTTGTAATTTTAATAAACTAAATTTAATTTTAGTTTGTCCCTCACTCAGATGTGAATTGTATTTGTTTAAATTCTGATTTAATATTACAATATAAATAGTAAATAAAATATTTCATGAAAATATCCAATTTAGCAATGTGTCAAAGTTATGATTGTACCTTATGGTTCTGGCGCTATTTTATTAACTAATTTTAATTAAATAAAACACGCATCTACAAAAATAATCTATTAGGTAAATTTACTTATATTTACTTTATTTGTTGTGTAAACCAAAACCAATGAAGATAAGTATTTTTAATGAAAGTTAGGATTAAAAATTATTTATGATTCATTACAGAAGTCATATCAATCATATTTTTACGGTTTAAATTCAAAAACGTTCTTGTATGTTTAAAATGTTCAATTATATTTTTTATTTTAAAAAGAAATAATGTTTTTTACCCCATATGAATTTATAAACATATCATAAAAATATAATTTATGAGTGATAAAAAAAAACACTATCATATAATATCTCCATTTACAGACAAAAGACGAATGACAGTTAATAATACTATTTCGACCTAAATAATATAAACGTTCTAATTATTACAAATTATATTTTTTACAATTTAAATAAAATATAGAAATGGCATAATATTTCATTGTCAGAGTTCATGCGTTTCAACTTCAAAGGTAATTCAATAAAACAATAACAGGTATTTAATAACATGTTATACCTCTTGAATTTGATACTGTGAAATAATAATAATGTACGAGTAGATGCAACATAAGTACTCTCAAAAGTTAAATATACGTTAAGTTAAAATTTTTGGTGATCGAATGAAAATCCAATTGCATGTTTAATTGTATACGTCCGTTTAAATTATTATGAAAGCATCATTGTAAAACCCTCGGGAGAATAATAAATAACATCACTGACAATATTGTATTTATTTTCCCCTTCGTAAATTGATTTGCCACAAACCTAGAATAATACCGCGAAGATTATCAAAATATGTAAGTATATAATACACAAGATATATTTTTAAGAGCTATCCTTAGGTTTAATATAAATAATATTGTCATGGTTATATTATAAATAATGTTTATCATTCACAAAAATTGTATCCGTAAAAACGAGTTATCAAACATCATACATTAAAATACAATTATTTAAATTAATTACAAACCGTATGTTGTATGTTTATAACATTATTACTTTAATAATAATATAAAGAAATAACAATGATTTTTTTTTTTTTCTTAATTGCACATAAACTAATATGTTCGTATAAAAATATAGTTTCGTTGTCAGGTAGTCTCATTTTCATGTTTATTTGAATTATACATTATTAAAACAACGTAAACAAAATATGTATTTTTTTAGAATTATTTATTCATTAAGCTATAGCGTTAAATTTATACTGATTATAATGTTCGTTATGCTGATTTGTGTGCACTACAATTCATTTCGTAGCGAGTTTATACCCCTGTTCCCATAGTATGGGATAGTATTAATATGGTCGTTTATTATTTATTCCATGTACATGGTAGTTGACATGCAAATACTTTAT
The DNA here is from genome assembly GCF_002803265.2 of Melanaphis sacchari. Taxonomy (NCBI): domain Eukaryota; kingdom Metazoa; phylum Arthropoda; class Insecta; order Hemiptera; family Aphididae; genus Melanaphis; species Melanaphis sacchari. Next base: position 760,955 of record NW_020271665.1, on the reverse strand, counting down.
AGATAAGATATTTTTAATAAATAACGTATCGCTCTTTTTATATTTTAATGTATCACGATAAATAGTATCGATTTAAGAATAAATAAAATGATAAAATATTTTTTTTTGTTTTAATAGTTGTTTATTTTCTAACTATATCAATCTCTAAAAAACAATTCTGAGCTCAGTAGTTATCCGGCATATTATTTTACTGTATTTTATACTAATATGTTTATGAAATTTAAAAATCTTATATTTATTCAATCTAAAATAAACGCATTTGATTGTGAAATTCAAATAATTTATAATATTTGACATTGTTTATGATTATAAGCTATTATTAACTAAATTGCGCAAACTATACTTCAATTGCACCTATGATTAAAATAATTAAAGATTAATATAGGAGACATTAAATTATAATAATATCGTTAAAGTGAAAAAAAAAACAAAATTTTTTCAACATCGTATCATTCAAAAAACAGTAAAAGCAAAATATAACATAATGATTTTGGATATTATATCACAAACGAAAAAAAATCTACTTCATAATGTAGGTACTCTGTACTTGGATAGACTATTATGACGAGCATTACTACAATGTTCATTCCTCGACATATTATTATTATTAACGTCGTCAACGATTGACTCTTGTGAAGCTACTTATATATGAATCACTGAAAACATTAAATTGCCATCAGTTTATACGCACAGAAAACTCAGATTCAATCAACAATGTCGTCTCCGTGTGCCAGATTTCCATTAGCGATATTCGCAGAAGTCTCGTTTACGAACTAATTACCAACATAACGGCCATTTTTGCTATAGCTAGTAACAGCAGCGGAAATAATATATATATATGTAACGCTAATTTCACACGGTTACACTTATTTTCCGTTACGAATGTTCCTCATTAACGTTTTCGCACTTGACAGTTATGACATGATTACTATTATTTTTCATCCAAGCACCACGGCACATATACGAATATTGTTTGACTAAAATGCTAATGATCAAATCATCGGTTTATTTTCACATTTATACCAAAAATCTTTCAAGACACTCACAGATACTCAATGTTTAATTTCGTTGTTCTTTAATAAAATACTTCACAAGTCATCAGAATTACTGTTATACACCATTATCCATTATATATCGGATAATTATAAATGTGAATATGAATTGTATTTGTTCGCATAAGCAATAAAAATAAAATTGTCATGATATAATCTAAATGTAATATATGGGAGTCAAGAGCATACAGAATATGAACAATTTTATTTGCTATACAATCTAAAAAAAATATTAGATTTCTAGACTTCCATACAAAAATATTGTGTTTTTCTATTTTAAAACAAGCAAATGACATCATTATTAACATTCTTAAAATTATTTAAGTTTACTTTAAAAACTTAAAAAAATAATAATAACTGATAAGAACTACCCTACCGTAAACTCTTTAGTTATAATTTTTTTTGTTTAAAATTATTATAAATCTTAAGTAAATTATTAAATACTATACGGTAAACATAAAATAAGAAAAAAAATTATTAAGTTAATTAATAACAATTCTAATGGATAAGTGAATCAAACTTTCTTTTTCATGGTTCAGTATCAAATAACATGAGAAGACTCACTTTTGGTTTGGTCCTTGGCCAACGAGGCAAAAAAACCTACTTAAATTTGACTTATCTTGACATTCGTGACATTACTAGGTTAGTTAGTCCTTGTACGTTTGAAAGCTTCTTACATATATAAGTTTAGTCATGATTATAGTTTTAAATTAATTAAAATATAATTATATAAAAAGAAAAAAAAATATGCATTTAAGTTTTATAATAATTAAATAATACAGAGGCATAATAGAAAATGCATTCAAAGATACATTACAAAAATTGCACTTTTTCAATTTCTGATAGTCTGATCATAATTACTTTTTTAATATCAATTTTAACATCATTGTAATACAAATGTCTTATTTGTTTTTTCTATTATCGTTTTAGCTGAATTATAGTGTTTTACTCACCGTGGTTTATTATTATGTCAGATCTATCCACTCTTTAAGCGATTGGCTAAAAACAACCAAATATTCCATCTATGATTTTGTAACCGATAACCATGTAACTTTGGTTTCTAGGGTAATATAATTCTTTCAACATCGATTTAAATGATGACTTGCTTAGAACTGGTGGTAATTTTATTGATTACATGAATTATACGTTAAGATTGCTGCTCTGATTATTATTATTGATAGAAGCATACATAAAAACAGAAACAGATTGTAACAAACTTTCGCGTGTATTTAGTAACAGGAAGACCAGTAAAATATATATCGTAGTATTGTATACTGTTTGCTGTTGATTGTCTATTAAAATTAAGCTTATTAAGCTGTCAGCTTGTAAATAGGCACGGCTATTTTTAGTCATCTAAATTAACACTACCAACGTTTTAACCTTCGTGTTCATCACGTGGTTGTGGGAATAATAAAATTATATTACTACAATTTTTGGTCGTGATTGTATTATATCCTTAGGTGTTTGAGGTCTAAGTAATCTAATTAGGTAGTGATAAATATACACTTGTATGGTTTTCGTGTGAATTTTGTCTGTATCAAAGCTTCAAACACTTACCTTTAGATTTATCATTATTTCACTCCAATCATTAAGTATTATTATTATGTCGTTCACTCGTTCATGTAAGTAAATGTATTAATGATCTTGCCCTTTAAAGGTCCTCAAGCACATTAACTATCAGTTTATACAATGACCTCAGAATGTAACTTAATTCATATACCAAAATTCAATTTACAACATAAATTATTTATATTCAAAATTATAAATACATTTGTTCAAATTAAGTAAAAAATTAATTAACTTATAAAAATTTAAAATAAGTAAATAATAACTATAAGTTGTCAATATTATAGTGATAAATTCAAATTTTACATTTTCGATTAAATAATTTTAGCATTTCTTTGAATATTAAAAAAATATATACATAATTGAATATTAAAAACAAAAATTTATATTTTTTCATACACTAAATGCAATTATGTATAAATATATATAATAGATGTTATGTTACGCATTTTTATACAAAGTTTTTGAAACATTAACATAACTAAAAACAATTTATTCCGAAAAAATTAAAATATTGTTTTACCAATATTTATGTAAATTCCTCTGCAAAAAATTATTTAAAAAATAACTAATGATATAATATTTATTTACTTTACACATAGGATAATTTCTTTTTTAATTTCGTAGAAATTATAAAAATAACAAACTTTATTATCTCATTGCAAATTCTACGTAATACATTAATAACTATATTATATAAATATAATAGATTGAGAGGGTTTTAACTAATATCTCATTTTTTAAACCACTAAAACTATACAGTGTATATTTTATAGGCAATATGTACATTGTCAAGTCAATCTGGTCCTGCTCGTGCTATGTGCAATTGTGAACCACGAATTTTTATTTTTAAACCAACTTATATAATTTTTTATTTTTATTATAAATTATAATTTATATATTTATAATAATTTATAGCATTGATTTTTTTTTTTTTAACAATGATAATTTATTTTATTTTTATATCATATTATTACAAATATTTTGACGGAAAAAATATAAATATTAAATTTATTTTATTATAAAATGATAATAATAAAATTATAATTTATGATAAAAAATAAAAATAAAAGTTTATGGTTCACAATTTTACATTGCTCAGGCAAGACCACATTTCTCGTAACGTACATAACAATAAAACATGGAAGTAATTATTAATATATTTCTAACTAAACTCGAAGTTTAATATTATTAATAAGTTTAACTATTAATATTTAATTTAAATAAAAAAGTAATTTGATATTTACTAAGAACTTTATTTACAACTATCTTAAGCATATTTTCAAACAAAGGGTGCTTAGTTATTCGTTTCTTTATTTGTAAAGAAATGTAATATATTATTAGATACTTAACAAATACATAAAATCAAAACCAAAAATTTTATACAAATTATTCGAAAATTTAATAATATATGAGACACAATAATGGAAATGTAACAATAAGTCTTTTGGATGATAAATTACGTTTCATTGTTATATATTAGTTTAAACTATTATTATTATTTTTCCATATAAACTGAAATGTTATTTATACTTAAATTATTTATAAGTTACATATTATTTAATTGCATTTATGATAACGTCGTCAACTTAGTTATAACTTATAATTGTATAAAATAAAATATCCGATCAATAAAGCTATAGTCAAAACACACGTTTCAACGAATTATTAATAGGTACTAAATTGTTTTTTATTTTTTAAAATAATAAATCATATAAAATATACGAATCATTTATCTCAATATAACTAAATATTATTTAAATTTGTTTGGTTAGATATATTAGCATCAATAATAGTCAAATAAATCTTACCAATAAATACATAATTAAATGTTGTCATACATAAAATTCTAATTTAAATAGTATTTTATGTAATTACAATATTATAGTACATGCAATACCAATAAAAAAGATTGCTGAGTAAATATTTTTGATTTTTGTTAGTTGTATATGTATGCACACTTGAATCGAAAACCTGACCAACAAAATTGTTACTATGATTTGATTTTTCAATTATTTCTGCTACCTATACAATATTGAGGTTTACGTATAAAATGTAACAGAAATATTCATTTTCCAGATGCTGTTTGTAAATTATAGCAAAAAAGAAATTGAATGTTTAGAAAAAAAAATACAATATACTCGAGATATACGAAAATATATTTTCTAAACTTTTTTTTTCTTATTTTTTAAATTTAAGAAGCATCTAAATTATTTATGAAATTATTCGTGTTGTCACATTGTGGCTCACAATTTAGGGGTGAAACATATTTTAGAGGTCACCAAATCATTGTATTCCTTATTTGAGATTCGTTAGTCTAGAAAATTTGATAATAATTTTGTTTAAGGAGATTATAAGTATCTTTAGAATTACAATAGGTTCTTGTTTTTTCAAAATTGTGTATACATTTATTTGTTAAAAAAATTTTCTTAAATTGATCGTATACTTATGCCCATATATATATATTGTTTTTTTTTTGTTCGAATGTAATGAAATAAAATTGGAGTCTTCTTTCCATTTTTTTTTTATTGTTGTTAGATTTAATAATTTAAACCATCGTACACGTTCCGAATTTTAATAAAATGCTATTAATTTACAGTGGAATATATATTTCTTTCAGCAAGTAGTTCAGAAATAGGTATGCCTATATGTCCACCACACCTAGTTCGGTTAGTTTGGGTATGAAAAACTATGACGACTGGATTTGTTGTTATTGTAATAATATAATATTCTATATTACCAACACGGTGAAAAAAGTTACGGTTTGATTGTTAGTTTGGACCGTGGATTCGTAAGAAAAATTACACATTTAAACGTTAGTGAAACGTCAAATATCACTTATACGTAAAACAATGCACTACTGCGGCGGCGTTTGCGTATTTATTTTTTTCGTGTCAGCTCTATTGGTCGCACCGCCGCCATGTCACGCGTATCCGGCACCGGAAGTGGACGCTGATTCAGAAGACGGATACCATTTCCGGGAAGACTACCCGGACGCGTTGCAGATTACATGCACGGCACCGGTACGATCGACGCCATGCGCAACGGGACCCGCAGACCGGAAACCACGTTGCCAACCGTCCGATTGTGGGGCGGTGAGGCGTCTACGTGCTATTCCAAAAGATGATAATACGTCTATATTTTAAAAATGTTCGTAAAACGGATGTACCTATATGTCACAACTATCATCATTGCAATTGTTATTAGTATTATAGTTATTATTGTTTTATTTGTTACTATTACATTACTGCCGCATCAAAATTTCTTGGTATACAATATAATATACTTTTGTTTTAATAATGATTAGTAAATACCTTGAAAGTTTCAAGGACTTGATAAAGTACCAAATCACTTTATTTTTATCGTTACATAGTTTATTATTTTAATTCCATTATATAATAATATATATAGTATATTCAATAGAATATACTCGTAAATAAATAAACAAATTTGATATTTCAATTTTAAAACAAAATAATATATTTTATTAATTTATCATTTATAAATAGTCTTTCTAATTTAAACAAATATGTCGGGATAAAATCAAAAATAAATAATAAAAAATTCTACTTATCTACCTCAATATACAAAACTGTGACAATCGTTAACAAAATACACTCAACACATATTATACTGCACAAAAAATTATTTAATTTTCCCCTTTTCTTTAGTATTAATGTGTATTTTTTATTGTTAAATTTTATTTTATCCCTGAAAAATGTATTAAATCATATTAAGATGAAATAAGTTTTCAATAGTCAATTTTATTACATAAAAATAAATATTTATTTAATTTTTTTTTCTTTTAGTATTGATTAATAAAAATCTTCATTGCTAATTTTTATTTTTGTCCTTTTTAAGTTTAAGGCAACGAAGTCATACCCAGTTGACTTCCGATAAAAGGAACTGTGGTGCGTTTGATGTTTCCCAACGTTCCGGAACGATAATTATGGTATTGTTAAACATTAATAAGTATTCAATATTCTTCGATGTAGAAATGCATGCATCAATGATTTGAATTATTCTCGCGCCAAAAATATATTAATATATTTTGATATTTCTATAACAATTTACCACTGAACATGATTAGTAGTCGTTAATTATAGTATATAAAAATAAACATGCGTTTAAATTGCATCATTTGGACATGTTTGAATATTGGTTAGGTTATTTAATTAATGATTTTAATAATTGTTTCCCGTTTTAATAATTATAGGTAAAAAGAGTATGGTTAAAATAAAATTACTCGATTTAACACGTCTCGACTATTGAGACTTCAATCTTCACTATTTTTTTAAAATAAATTCTAATTATATATAATTTTATAAATATTATAAATCTTGTACGGCGATTATAAATTTATAATATTAAAGAACAAGAACAATCTCGTACAAGTATTTTAATTTTGTTTTGTGACTTGGTGAGTGGAGTCGGATGCTTTGGTTTTATCTGTTAAATTAACGAATTATTAAGGTTAGGTTAGATAGTGCACACAGGTCTGAAGTTAGGTCGAAATACAGTTACGTATGTGTGAAACTGATGTTTATGCCGTGTATGAAATCTTAGTTATAAGATTATAGTGTAATTAAAATACACTGAATTAATTCTCATAATATTATCTGAACAATTTATTTACAATTCCCAAATGACACAATTGCGAACACAACTTTCACCGTAACCCGATTGTGATCATAATGTCACATTGTCGAATAGTATCATCAAAATGTTTGATCATCCGACAATCATTCACAATCATGTTACAAACAAGATAAAAATGAGTTAATTTACCAATTTTATTTTTTACTTTGTTTTGTGAGGTACCTCTGAATATGAGAGGTACCGTTTTACATTACCACAATAATATTGATGTTTCTCTGAACAAAATTCATGTAGCTAAATTGCCTATACAGAACGCCGCGTTACCGTAATTTTATTTTAAAATGCGTAAAAGGAAATGCGTAGTTTTATAAAACATTGTAAAAAAAAAAAAATTTTATCTATGACAATATGAACGATAATTCGAATATTTTGTGTATAATTATGATATAAAACCTAAGTAATATGTTATTTTGGTTGTACATTAAGTGTTTATAAATATGTATTTTATTATATTTATATTATTTTTGAATTTATCATAATTAAAGTAAAATTATTTAACTAATTATTTAAATTTTAATAAATTTATTTAACTTCTAAAAATATTAATTATTTTGTAAAAAAAAAAAAAAAAATGTTGATTTTCTTGCAATAGAGAAATCGCATTATTAGTTAATTAGATTTTTTTTCTTACACATACTTTTAATTGTAACGAATTATTTTAATATTTAAATTAATAACGTTTCGTGTTTTGATTTAAAAATCAATTTTATGTCCATATTTAATCTCTTAAATATATCGAAATAAATAATTTAAATTTTATATTCAAAACAGAGCATGTTTTTGGTATCTTTGATATTTTAAAATTGAATTTCAGTCTAGGAGTTAATTATTTAAAAAGATTTTAAATTAAAATGAGTAAATATTGTTCTAATACACACTATTTACATAACTTTGTGTGTTCATTTTGAATTTAATTTATTAAGAAAAATAATATTTATATTCAATATTTAATAACTATAATAAGTATAATAAAAATAAAATAATATATAAATATTTGACTTAATAAAAAATGGGACACCTATTTAGACATTATTTTAAATTCTTTTTTGACTGATTAATTTTTAGTTAAAAATAAAATGTAGATACACAAAAAATGTTCAAATATATAAAAATGTCTTAAGGGATATAGAGTTATTAATATTATACGTTATGGTTCTTAAAACTAAAACTTTATATGTGTCTATAGTTAAAAAATAGAAATATTAAAAAAAAAATTAAAAATTCTCAATTTTAATGAGTTATGATTTCACATATTATAAAAATAATATTATCAAAATATTAATAGCATTTTTTTTTAAATAATTTACGCATATTAAAAGATAGAATCAATTTTTAAAAGTTACTGCACAGTTATTTATCTTAAATTAATTGCATTTTTGATAGTCAATTTAAATCATTTGTTTTTATTTTTTATTATTTCTAATTGTTTTTATGCTCTATACAAAAAATTGCAAATTATTATTAAAAAAAAGATTCTAATCTTAAAACACACTGTTAAAAACTACACACTTAGCTTGGGCGAATACGAGAGAATATAATATATGTATAAAAAAAAAAAAAAGAATATTTAAAACCAGAATTATAAGATTGATAAAAATTAATAAATCAATCTAAAAAAAACAAAAAATAATACCTAACTAATAATCGTATGTAAAAAAAAAAAAAAAATAGTTTTAAATAATAAAGAATTTTCCAATGTCAACACACAGACAAATATGTACTATATTTTTTAATACTCGTTTACTTTAAATTTTAAATGTTTTACGCTTTTAAATGTTACGCATATTTTCCAATGATTTATTTATTTTCATAAAGTTATAATATATAATATTAAACAACTCAATTTATATATGTTTATGAAATCTAACATAAATCATGTTTTATGGGTGACTGTCTAAAATTATTACAATGTTTTAAATGTTTGCTAGGAATGTTATTACCATAAAAAATCACATTAATAATACTAACAACTTCTAGTTGCTATTTGATGTTTTGACATTTATACCATTATATTTTCAATTACTAAATACTATTTTAATATTAATTACTAAACATTATTTTGAAAACTATCAACTAACTGATATAATTTAATTAAATTTTAAGTGAAATTAATTCAAAACAATAGATATTTTCGAAACAGTTAAACTTTAAAATACATAAAAGAAGGTTGAAAAATGTTCTAAAATGTTTAAAAGTTTATTAAATATGACTAATATTTCTATTAGTTTTTAATTTAATTAAATTAACGTTGTAAAATAATTGACAATAATTTAATGGTTTACACTCAAAAAAAAAAAAAAAAAAATAATAATAATAATAATAATAATTATAGTTATAATAAAAAATATTAATTTATATCAATATATCTAAATATATTTATTTAAGTGTGAATCTTAACTAAAAAAAATTGCGAAATAAAGCTTTGTAGTTTTACTAATAAATATTATTTTAATTAACTATTTTTATTTATTATTGTATACGTAAAATTACAATAATATTAATCGCATCAATTACTAAAAAATTAAATATAATTGTATGACATGTCATAATTTATAAGAAATTTAATGAATCATTATGATAGTTATTTTATTTTTGAAAAAATAAAAATTTTTAAAAAGTGTTATTTTTGTTTTTATCATTTTAGTTAAATATTATTATGCTTAACGAGAAAGTGATATAATATATTAAATATTCTAGTTATAAATTAAATTTAAAATAATGTTATACTTACTTAATAAAATATTGGTTTATATATGTATGTATTAATGTATTATAAATATAATACAATTATCAGTGCTACCGAGAAAATAATGAATAGTGATATAATTTATTGTGATAAATAGAATATTTGAAATAAATTACTATAGTAGACATTTATGATTTACAAAAAAAAAATACAAAATACCTGCCAGATGAAAATTGCGTTATTGGTACATCCAACTAATATTTTTATAATATTTAATTTTAAAATGGACCGAAATTTTTATAAAATTCATTCATTTTTTTTTTTTTTTTTTTTTTTAACAAGAATAAATATAATATAAATAATGTGTCTAATTAATTTTGAATTTAATTTTTTTTCAGGTAAGACTAATCACTGACTCAATAGTTATTGGCGTACAACGAAGGGTTTGGTAATATTATTCATACAACAAAGTTTATTAAGAAAAGCATTTTAAATAATACGTTTAAGTTATGGTTTGCATTTGTATTTATTGGTATATTTTTATAGAAAAAAAAATATCGTTATTATGCAATTTTGGCATGTTATGATTTAAAGACACAATTTACCATATGACTGTACTCCTAAATTTCAAATAAAAAAAAACAATTTTAAATACCATTAAATTATTTAGCTTTTAACGTAAAATATTTTAATGTGTTTACTTAAAGTGTAAAATTAACTTCTGTTATAGAATGTAAAATTACTTAACCTATGAATTAAACATATTTGAAATTCTAATATTTAACATCTTATTAGGTTTGTTTGTTATAGTATTATATTTATTATAAAGCAGAGACAAATTATTTTTTATATGCAAGCTGAATAGCCTTTATAATTCCATATAAATTAAATTAGTTAATTAAAATGTTAATAAGATTTTTTTTAATAATATATACTAACCAAATTGTTTTCGTAGTTAAAAATGTAGTAACAATTATTTAATGTACAAAATTAAATATCCTAATGTTTTTAAGTATAACATAATAGCAACATTTCACAATCAAATATATTTATTTGAAACAATAATAATTATTTTTAATTTATAGTGGCAATAAAATTATTTACCTGTAATAATAATAATAAAAAAAAAAAAAAAATAAATAAAAATGATAAATCACAAATAAATTAGTTAATATCGATTTAAACATAATATCTGAATGATTTACACTATAATTACATTTTTCATTTATATATAATATATATCTCACACTTTCTTTTGACTAGAATGATGTACGAATATAATTGAATTTCACAAATTTAAACAAATAGATAAATCGTTTCTATTGATTGTCGTTATTTCTTTGTAGATTAGTAAATAAATAAAAAATATAATAAACATTTATTTTTAACTTATAATATTAGCTATTAAACAGAAATCTTTTTTATATTCTTATTCTTAAGAACTTATGGATTAACTATATTTTTTTACCAGAGAAATATTTTTTTGTGTATATTTTCTGCGTATTTTTATATATCTGAAATTATATTTTTAATTGTTAACCATAAATAATAATTATATAGTTATTTTTATTATGTAATCATTAATTCAACTGAATAATTAAAAAAAAATTAACTATTGATGTTATATTATTAGATACTAACGCTATTGTATTCTATTTATATATAATATCAAATATCTCCGAAAGATAAACAGTAGTTGTAATTTAAACCTGTCTTGTGGTTTTATTATATATATATAGGAAAATATAAATCTAATTGATTAAAAAGAATAATATTATTACTATTAAAGTACGACCACATTACTTGATAAAATCTGGTTATCGTTAATGAACTGTCAAACTAAAATCGAAACGTTTACTATTTATTTTATATTTATTAATAACTGTGTCACTACAAGATAAATTCAATATATAGTCTCTATTTATTTATTTTATAACTTGTGTTTAAAATAATCTTTAAATTATATTATAGATAATATTAAGTTAATATAGCTGTTCATTAAAGTCGTTTATTCTTTTTATTAATATAATGGTAAATAAAAAAGTACATTAATAACCATAATAATAAATTATAATTTATTTTTATTTAATTTTCTGACTGACGGTAATGAACACGAATATTTTAATAAACATAATATTATATGTATATGTAATATTACAGTAATAATTAGGATTTAACATACAGTTGATTAAATTTAATTTTTGGTTATATGTTTAATATAAATTACAAAATGTACAGATGAAAGAAAAGTGAAACGTGGATGCAAATATTAAACAATTAAATGCCTAACCAATTTAAAATAATTTTTAGTTTATCATAAATTGTAATAGTAATAACAAAATAATTACATGGAAAAAGTTTATCAAAATTAAAATTTCTATGACATAGATAGATACAATTAATTCATTGATTATGTAAATATATTAATAGTTATATTCATAGTTTACATATTACGCAATCTACATAACAAATTAATATTTGTGCATAGAAACAATATTTTATGTAATTAATTGTTTATTCCACAATAATTGTCTATACTTCTTACACTACTTAATTTTTTTGAAAATATAAGCATATAAAAACAATATAATATTTATTTAACCTAACCTAATCTATACTAAATTCTGTTTTAAAATAAACAAAACAAATCTATTATTTCAATTGATAATTTTTAAAACGATTTGAAGCATTTAATTGTATATTGTCCAACTTAATGGGAAGTAGAGTTTCATTAAATCAAATCGGTAATATAATAATATACTGTTCACAGCATTATGAATATTCAAAACCGTCCAAATGGTTACTATTCGGAAGTATTTTGAATATTTATCGCGAATTATGTAATGCGGCCAAATTTTCATGTTTATGATTCAAACATTTCCGATATAAACTTGATAATAGCATGCAACATAAAATGTACTATTTTTACTAAAAATAACATAATAATATGTTATTTAGATGTATTTTAATGACAAATAATAGTGATTTGGATATAGTCTTTATTCATAAAAAAAAAAAAAAGAAGGGAAATAAGATTTTCTAGTAATAGTATTAATTTACACTATGTAGTATCTAATACATTCTCATTTTTATAACAGTTAATATAATGTTTTTCAATTTTAAAATACGATGATTAGATAATTTGGGAATTTATACGACGTTTACCTGTTTCATTTAAACTGTACAAGGATTCAATACATTAAAAATCAATAATATGTCCAAAATATCAATAAATCATAAAATAAAAATTTAATTATTTCATTAATATTATTTTAGTATTGAAAACAGTATAATAATTAATAATTATAAACGTTTACACATTTAAAAGCAAAATATGTTAATGGTAATTAAACATTTTTGATTGTCGTTAGCTATAACATTAATAATGTCAGAATTCTACCATTACGTATTTAATTTATGTTATCAAGATTGAAAATTACAATGTGACTTTAAAAACCTTTTTATTTAATTTAATATTGTAGGTATTCGACTAATGAATATATAGGTCGTAATTTTTCAACTCAGAATACCTAGCTTATGATTAATTATCCATAATTTGTATTGATTTTTACTTAGTCCATTTTATTCAAAACAATCTCATTGTAAAGAAATACAATTAATGTGCAGTTTTGGAGAGTAATAAAACTATCCCATAGAGATACTCACTGGTCGTTGAAAAATAATTATATTTTTAAGCATTTTGAGAACATTTTATAATTTTATAATAAACCTAAATATTAAAATCTGAACAGTATAATAAACTTTAGTATACGAAATTTAAAGAGAAAAAATTAAAAGCGCACAATTATAATATTGCAAAGGTTTATAATTTAATTAAGCTCAGAATTTTTTTTCCATACATTAAAATAGTAATAATTTTGTTAGCATTACAGCAAAAAAAAAAAAAAAAAGATTCTAATTATGCAGTTATGCTAAAAAACACATAGTATAAACATTTTTATATTAAGCATGCATCACAAAAATGAATATTTTATTATAAAATTATCAACACTTATATGAAAATATAAATGTCTTTTTCACACACTTTTAAAATATTGGACCATGTTAAATTGATCATAATACCTTCAGTTCAAAATAATATTCTAAATCACTTTGCACACTAAAACTTCCTTATTTAATTAGCTTTTATCATTACATGTATTCATCTAAAAAGGAAAGTTTGATGTATCTATGTAAGTTCATAATATCATTGTTGTAATAAAGAACACGGTATAGTGACATGATTAGTATTTAGTGTCTCAAAATATGATATACATACTTTCTATTTAATGTTATAATAATAATTATAAATCATTTTATGTAAAAGGATATCATGATAAAGCACTTACCGACAACTACTATAAAGTTAACTTTAACTATAAATATTATATTTTAAGACAGTGTAACAAATTATAATAAACTATTTTTTTTAAACCTATTTTCCATTAATATGGCTTAATATTTAATGTTTATAAATTAATAAATATTTCTAAGTTATGGTTAAAAATAATAAATTAAAATTAGTTATTTAAAAATTAAAAAACTCAGTAAAATATACGCAGTTCATAAATATGTTTAGTATATTGTGTTTCTGTTATAACTTAAGAAGAGAATAATCATTATCATTCATGATTGATAACTACAAAAGTGAAAGCTTAAAAAATTATAAGTATAACATGAAATAAAAAAATAATAGTAATAATAATAACAAATACAAATCCATTGTGTAACGAAAGAATTTTTTGCTACACCTCAAATCCAACTTTTTTCAGCAACGTAGTTATGAATAGCATAATTATGTATTATAATATTAAAATTTTCTAGAGGATAATTAACTTTACGTAATTACCTAACCATTTTGAAAGTAGCTTATAGGAAAAAAAAATTGTTTTACACACACTATTTTCATTACAAATTGTTCATTCTAGTAGTAAATATAAAAATATTGTATACAATCAAATTAAAATGATTTTTCGAAAAACAAGCCTTTTTACATTTATTTAGTAATTGGTAACATAACCATTTTGTGAAAATATAATTAAATAAAAACGCAATTTATTTATATATAATATTAATTTGCAAACTGACAGTATTATCATAATAATAATTTGTACATTAACAATGGCAGTTAAAGTAGTTTTAATAATATTATTGAACCGTTGAATTTTTTGTGATTTGAGAAAATTGAAAAAATAGCAACCAGCCCTAGCGCATTGCATTTAATTACAATTACTGGAATGTATTTACACGGTGATAATTTTTTTTTAGATATCATTCGTCCATGCGGATTGCGATGCTCATTTATGAGTAGTACGTATACGTTTATTGTAATATCGTTTTTAATCCGTTGAATTTATGACGTCCAATCGGGCACGCACGTATCCATGTAAAGTATAAATAATATAGTCACCAGTGGTATGGGGCGTGTGTTTGGTTGACTTGGGCAGTGGTAATAATAATTCCTACCGTCCAAAAGTGACCGAAACTTTACAGGCCTGGTGTCGAATATAAAACAGGCAGTATCTATATTGTGCACCCCATCGCTTAACCCTTTGGATTCTAAAACCAAATAACCGACCGATATTTATGAGCTAAGTTTAGTATAATTATTTCTTTCTCTTTTTTCCTTATTGTAATATATATATTAAATAGTATATTGAAAAGCTCTGCCACCGTTCGAGGCTTATCTAGCGAAGATTATGGTGCTTTGCCGAGACGGGTCCTGAGGATTAAAAACAGTCTACTGCTCGAACGATGGGGCACATTAGTAGGCGCTCCGTGTCTCAAAGACCGTACCCTTTTGATGTGTATATTCATTTATCGAGCTTTCAGAAAATTCGAAGTATAGAAATAATAATAATAATTATTATTATTATATAAAATAAAAGGAAATACCTGCAAACCTTGTAAAAGTGTACTGCAGACCATGAAATCGATTTTGTATTTATTGCAGATGATACATCACCAATACTTGATAAATATTTTCTTAAATATTATCGGAAAATCCCTTCTATAATTAGATATTTGAAAATATTAATTAAATAAAATAATTTCATGACCTACAATAGCAAATATTTTACGTATTACGTACTAAGTTTTACACAATCAACAAATAAATAAATTCACATCATTCATAAATTATTTTTTAAACAATATGACATTTCCATTATGTTTAAAAATCACACACATTTCATCTAGCATAATTTGTATAGTTTTTAGGTTTACTTAAAAAAAAAAAAAAACAAAAAATAAAAATAATAATAATAAAATACGTATATGATTATTATAAAAGTAATTGCAAATCCTCTGTTTTTTTTCTTTTTTTTAACTTAAAAATTGATTTTTTTCATTTATTATGATTTTTTAATAAATTAATATTAAAACAACATAAATGTATAATGTTTTATTATTTATAAAAACCAAAAAAAAAAAAAAAAAAATTGTAAGCTTATTATATTTATCATTATAAAATAAACATATAGTTTGAATTGTAATTAATTAACAATTTACTCCATTAAAATAATTTTGGTTAAAAAACAATTTAGAAACAAATAATTCTTTGTAGTTTAAAATAAATAAGCTACATAATATAATAATAATACGATTTAGCACTCATAAAAATTGCACATCTTCTCTCTGTTAAATATTCATTAAATTAAAAGAATTATTTATGCAAACAGTATTTAATTAAATATACCTTGATATACACCTTTGTACGTATGGAAAATTTATTACGCTTCGTGCAAAAAATAAACTGTATACAGTTAATGATAATTAGTTTTTGGAATGAAAATATATGTGTGTGTGTGTGTGTGTGTTTTTCAACGTTCAACTACAGTGGTAATAACAAAATTGAACGATACATCAACTGTGTACAAATATCATAATTTATATCACAAATGATGTATTCATATATTCAGAAACTGTTAGCGTAGGGAGAAAAATACCTAACGAATGTTTAATTAAATTGAAAATATTATATTTTATGATACAAATTTTATCGTGTCGTAAATATAGTAAAATCTAGTACAAGGTTTGAGTTGTCCAATAAAACGATTATATACCATGATAACTATCATTAGTTGGTTTAGAAAAAGATAGGTAGTATTGAATATTCACGATAAACTTGTTATTCTAGGTAATAACGAATTATTCATATCATAATATTGTACTATTTCATAATTTTATTTTTATAAGTTCTGATCTTTGAAACTATTTATTACCTCGTTGTGCAATTTAAAATGTCTTGTTAATATTTCATTACAACATGCTTATGGTTATTAAACCTAATAAACGTAAGGATTATACCAGATGGTAATAGAAATAATTAGCATTGACAAAATATTCTTTTAAATATACAAATATACAAATTCATTGTTTTAAATACATTCCATACTATATTATAAATAACATAATATAATTAAATTGATATATTATCTCAAAATATATTAATATATCTACGTGCAAATTTGATTTGGTTTTCATAGTGATAAGTTATAAAACGCTAGAAAAAAAATGAATAAGCGAATATTATTTTTATGATAATTAATAATATAATATTTTTTTCAAGACAAATAGTCATCACTATTATCTAATAAACAGCATACACGTACTCGTACACATATCATGGCCCTATTTCAGGGGTCGGGAACTTTTTCGTAGAAAAGAGCCATTTTTTCAAAAAATTAGAAAACTATGATATCCAGGGAGCCGCACAGGTTTAATCAACCTTTTTTTGGTAGGCAATAAAAACATAATAATGCGTCTTAAATTTAGAAAATATAGAAAAACTTTATTTTATTAATCCATTATTATTATTATTATTGTTGTTGTTTATACAAATATAATATTATTTAATTAAACACAAAAAAACGTATCTACATAATATTAGTGAGATTTTCGTCACTGAATTATCCAAAGAGTCGCAGGTTGCATGTTAAAGAGCCGCAGGTTCCTAACCCCTGCCCTATATTATAACAAAAATGTATATCAATCATTTAATATTATATTTAATTTGATATCTTAAGTTTATTTTTCGTTTCATCATTCTAATTGTTTTTTCTCTTAAACAAAAACATAAATATATAAATAATAATGATGATTATAATGCATTTAAGTTAACTGTAAATTTTAAACATATGTGTTTTTTAGTTCTCACTAACGTATCTATTTTAAAATATAATAATCTTATTACAATACCTAAATATTTAATTATAAGGAACTACTACTATAAATAAATATAGGGAGATCACGAGAATAAGAATAAAAACAAATAGACACTTGTGATATTTTCAACATGTACAGTCATTTTATTTATATTTTATGCTAGAAAAATAAGTGCTATTTCAAGTTTAAAAAATGATATTAAGTAAATTATGTGCATCTTGCGACTTGTTCGTTCTGTTAGTAATACAAACCAAATTCATCTTAAAAGTTTGAGTACTCCACCACAACTACACTGTATTAATTTAACGTCATTATCTGATGAATTAAATACGCTTTTCCAGCCTGCTTTAGCTCCTAATCTCACCCTGCCTTAAGAAAAATCAATCTATTTTTTGATCTACCTTTTATACTATAATCTATACAATTTAACACATTTTTATTTAAAATCAAATAAATTTATCATTTAATTTTAATCCTTCACACTCGCTAAAAAAAAAAAATATATATTTAACTTAAAAAAGATAGAAACATATGTGTACTATTCTACTGTATAAGAGTCAATATCGTGAGTGTTGAATTTGAATTCAAAAATAATTTTGTATAAAAAACAATCCTGAGTGAGGATAATATGTTAGTCTATAGTCTAGATCACTAAAACTATTTAGTCATTAAATCCATTGCTTTTACTTTTAGTCATGACACATTTTTTTTTTCAAAAATACTTCATTCATTGTATAATTAGTATTTAATATATATATATATATATATATATATATTTACCCTATTTTATCAAATTATATTATTCAACGATTCGATTTTTAATAATGTATTTTTGTAAATACTGTGCAACAGCAAAAATATATTTTTGGTAACAATGCTAATTTCTTAAAAAAATTTTGTTTTTTTCTGATTATAAAAAAGAGTACTGGGAGTTTTTAATTTTAACATCTTGAATATATATGTTTCAAATAAGTTCATAAACTTCAAATGTTCACATATACAATTTAAGAATATTACATTGCTTTTAAATATTGATATTTATCAAATTCTAAGTCAAATAATATCAAGAATTACTTCTATAAGCTATTTTAAATCTAGTAAAATATATTTTTTTTTCATTTATAGTATTGCTTTTATAATTTATAAATTATGATATACCTACAATACATTATATTGTATTATTTATGAATATTTAATTGTTTGTATAGATAATCATAAAAAATTTATTAGAATTATTTGATATTTGTTATCAATGTTTATAGATTTTTTTTAATTTGTTTGCTTTATAAATTACTGTAATTTTTTTTTTTTTTTTTGCTCAATACAAATTACTTAATTACTATTGAGCAAAAAAAAAAAAATTACTTAATTACTTAACACCCAACACCCATAGGTAACTTTAAAATATCATACTCGTTATAAGTATACTTATATAAAACCAAGATATTAGTTCCATAAAATAACTATAAATATATTAAGATTAACTTTAAAGAGATTTAATGTATATAACTGCTGTGCACAATTATCTTGGAATATAGACACAATAAAATAAAAACATAACTTAAAACATATTTATAATATTTATATGGAAATCAAGTCCATTTGATATTTTAATTCTTAGTATTAAAGAACATTTACCTTAGTGTATTTCATCTGATTGATATATCCATCTCATTTTTATTGCCATTTTTTCAGTGTACGTTAAACCAGTATTAAATATATATATATATACAGGTCATATTAAACAAACTGAAATACAGTGACAAGTGCTTGATGTGGAGTACGTACCTGTGAATGTAAAGAATTTCCAATTACATACAAATTTATATATTTTAATATCAAACATGATTTACTTCTATAATTCATAAAAAGTAAATATGTAATAACAGTATAGGGTGAAATATATTATAAGCAAAAAAAATCAGTATAAATTAAATATTGAAATTATTATGAATTTATTTTATATTATATTTTCGTGAACTATGAAAAAAAAGATAGTAAGGTTAAGTTATTATATTCAAATAATATATAGGTACATATAATATATCTATATATATATATTTAAAAACAAATCTTTGAAATAAACTTATAAGAAATAATCTAGCATATTCTTTTTGATTAAATTTGAATAAGTGTTATAAATTAATTTAAATAGTATCACATATTAAAAAAGAAATTATGGTTAGGAAATTTTCATTCTTATAATTTCATCTATAAAATATAGCTTTTTATTTTATCCATAATATTATGAATAAAAATTTTATAATTTAATGCTTAATGATTAATTTTAGAATAGTTAAAGTTCAATCATAATTGAATTCCATAAATCTAATTTTACGTACACGCATTTTATGTGTTTAACTCAATTTAATTAACCAATTATTTACAGAACCTTGAATTGCATATTGCTTGTACTTTAATTTTAGCTAAAATTTATTCCAGTGTAAAATTTAGACCATTTACCTTGAAGAAGTTGTCGAAAATCTAGTCAGAGTTAGTAATGAAAATAATTTATAAATGATATAGTTTTAATAAAGAATTAGTTTGAGATGAAATAATTCGAGTAAACATTAAAGAGTTCTTATCTTATATATATATGTTAATGGTAATTTTATCATTTGGATAATGTCGACATTAGCCATACCTTTTGTTGAATGTTTAATTTATCGTTTATAAACATGAAATATCAAGATTATCTGAGTAGTGTTGACATTAACCAGTCAATAAGTCAATATTGGATGTTAAAAGAGTAAGAAATTTTGATAGCATTCTGTATACTATCACAATTATAAAGCGTCAGACTACCAGAGTATAAAACCTTATTTTATCTTAGCAATTAAGTGCAAAATAAATGAGTCTAGTACTATAGGTAGACAAAATGAAGATATAGTTGAAAAAAGTAATGGATATAACAATATTCAAAAATGTTGTGCGAAAGCAAGGCATGATAGACCATATGACTTATAATCGTCTAACATTTTGTGTAATTCGAAATGTCATCGAAGCATGCCATGTAATAATAAATAATACAAATTTAAAATTGTATACATACTTAGAATAATATTTAAAAAAATATTTTTTTTAACAATAATAACAAAATTATATAATGTTATTAATATTGTGTCTTAAATATATTTAATATTGTTGATAATTTAAAATTATTTTATCTTATTGTATGATACATTTTTATAATTGTAAAGACATTATCCAAAATTTCTTGGCTAATATAATATCCTGCCAACATTTTATAATATTCACGGTGGATAATGATAACGTATAGATAATATTATATTATTCATTTAATTTCGAGATTATCCAAATGTTAACATCACCTGTAACATATCTATTAAATAATGTATGCACTAGTCGATTGAAATTACAAGTCTATAATATATCAAATTAAATTCTATTAGCTCATTGTTGTTTTTTTATCAGTATTAATTCTCAATTGAAAATTTATACTTTATGGCATTACTTTGAATAATAAACAATCAAATATAAATTTAAATTCGGAAAAAAATAAATCAGTATGGTTCGATTAACATTTTAGATCCATCCTAAATTTATTAAAAATTTTAAAGGAAATTTTAAAATCAGATAAAATAGAAAATTATTAACACGTTTGCACAATAATAACCAATGCTTATGATACTCAATTAAATAATTATTTTACAATAAATCCAAACAATGTTATAATAAATTCAAACAAACAAACAAAAAAACACGTTGTTAGTAAAAATTAAAAAAAAAAAAAAAACATAACGACAGAGAGAAAAAAAGATTTGTAAAAATTAAAACGCATTATTCACATTTCCCTGTGCTTAGCATGTAAAATACTAATCCTCTACGGAATATTAAAACTATATTTGTATTCCAACATGTGCGGTGTACAGCGCAAATGAACTAGAACCCAGAACTAGTAAAAAAAAACACACTCGCATACACGTATTATATAATATGGATATAAAAATGAAAAAAATAACATGGGTGGCAGGAAATAGTACTCCTCTCCTATAATGTGAGTTCAACTCTTTTTCTAATTTATGAGCACACGTCATCCTTGACCAACAACAGCATTGCGTCAAATCCTTGTTTTGACATTTTTTCTTGTTCATCATCCAAAAAATCCAAAAGTTCTAACTTCGCGTTTTCCACTACTCCATGCTAATAGCCATTTAATTTCTCTTCTATTTGATCTCAACGTAATTTGCATTTATGTCAGAAATAAGAATACTAAAATAAATACGGTTCTGTAGTTTTGTGTGTGGCCATTAACGTTACGACTATTCCCGGAGGACTCAATGTAATTAGGGACGATGGAATCACTTTATTCGAGCATTGTATTCAAAGTTATAGCGCACGCTTCAAAAAATTATCATAATTCTGATAATTTTAGTTGAACGTCATACATTTTTCAATCTGGATTATATAAAAAAAAAATATGGGATAAATTTAAATAGTCAAAACAAAATGTTAACGTGTATGTAGTTAGTCTTAAATGCAAGTTATTAACATTTAGTTATAATTTTTAAATACCAATTTACTGATCACACAAATCGAATAAGATTTATATTTATATCACATAAAGGGTTGATACCTACTAATTTACATAAATAGAATAATATTACATAAAAATATACTATCATAGTATTTATAGATTACTATAATTGTATTTTTACATTGTGAATAATAACTTTTAAATTTCTTTGGAAAAACCAAATGTATATAAAACAAAAAAAAAAAATAATATTCAACAGAAATTAGTCAAATAAGGATAGATAAAAATATTAATAATAACTATGTAATTAGAAAATAAAAGATAAAAGCTGTGATTGGTAGCTTGATAATCCGTTATTTTAAAAGATAATATGTACTGCGTTTTGTTAAGTTAATTTGTTTTGTTGGTTTAATTAATATTGTGGTTACATTAAATAATACACAGATGCAAGTTAATAGCGCTGTATCAAAGTTAAAAATTAAAAAAAACTTATAAAAATGAATTCAAGTATATATTTTAGTGTTATTAAAAACATTTTGAAAATATATAAACAAGAAATAAAATATTATAAATATTAAAAAAAAAAAAAATTATTTGAACCATGTGTGTGGAATTTAAATACTGCAAATCATCTTTTAACACAAATTAAAAAATAATACTAAAATATTAATATTACTATAAATACAAATAAATATTTACAACCACTATTATTTTTAATATTTTGTTTTTAAAGATTATACAACTTAGAAAGATTTACTATATATTTTTTAATCATTGGTTAATAAAATGTTAAAAATTTTATTCAATTCAATGTTATTAAACGAGTTAATGGCATATTTTTATTAAATTAAACTTATTGAAATAATTTCCATTTTTCCATTTTTTTTTTTTTTTTTATAAATAACATTGATATTATACCAAAATTAATTTTACTGAAAATTATATTTTTATACGCATCTTAAAGTTTGTCTATGACTTAATTGATTTAAATAAATCTTATAATAACACAAGTTATGTAAGATATTTTAAATAATGTATCAAATTTTTAATGAGTGTTGAATGTTATAATAATTTGCAATGGCTTAACATTTCTATTGCTAATTAGTTAAATATTTTTTTTTTTTTTAATTATTTAGTGGATATTTGTTTTTAAACTCATTATTTATGTTTCAGATTTTTTTTAACTTTCATATACATTTTCAAGTTATTTTTGAAATAAACCTTTGTAATTTATTAACTATTTTTACTGGTTTATAATATTTGACATCTTAAGCATTATGTATTTAAATATAATCTAAAATTTCAAACTTGTTATTTTTAAATAATCCAGTTGTTTTTAAATTCGTGAGCCATTATAATAAACGATTTATTTTATGATTCTATAGCATCATACTAATTAGCCGTTTAGCTTTAAAAACATAAAAATTGATAACAGATTTTATCAATAACTGTTATTTTTAATAGTTGCATCCTTTACCACATAGAATAAAAGTATTTTTTAACTTAAACATTATATTGTGTTTTGTAATATACTAATATGGTATTAAGCAATAATTTTGTAATTTGTATTATTATGGAATTACTTAAGTGATTGTTCAATCAAAATTCAAAAATAATATTAAATATCTGTGAACAATAGGTATATAAAGTTAGTATATAGGTAATTAAGTTATTTTACGTAATATTTATACAAATTTCTATGTAGACTTAAACATTATACAAAAACTTCTACATTGTCAAATAAGAAATTGCTTTTAAACATAATTTTAACTAGTAAAATAACTGTTGTTACTACTATGAAATTTGAGATACCGAGATCACAATATCCTTGAATGTTGTGCTCTCTTTATAGTTATGACATGATGGTTATACATGTTTATATAATATTGTATGTATGGTGCTTAATAATGTCATACGACTAGTTTTTATGACAAAATGCCCGTTATGACACTTTAAACTAGGGTTATGGTACAATAATACTGCTGAACAATATAATATTTATTGTTATCATGGTAATATTACACTATGACGATTGAATAACTTTCAGACTAAAACAAAAAAAAATCGAAATGTTTTAGTGTTATGTAAATGTCTTCGAAAAATTTTAAAACCTTTAACTATTAAATTTTAGTAACTATATAACTATTCTAGATAAAAAATAAATAGGGGATATGTAAGAGGATAACAATTATATGTAATGTGATTTTATTTGAGTATTTATCAGTGGGTATTCTTTAGTTTAATGCTCAAGTTATCAGAAAAAATAAAATTTACTTTTTTATCGATGATCTTCGTTTCGGTGTTATAATAATTTAAGGATTGATCTTTTAGAGATTTCATAGTTACAATACTCATTATATTATTTTTTAAATGAACTCAAAATGGTAATTTTATGTTATAGTTAATTAACTAATAAACAATATGACGTTATAATAAATTATATGATGATAAATTCAGATAATCTGTTCAAATATTAAAATATATTACATATAACTTAATATTGCATGTTTCCACTACGATTAAATAAGTAATTAAAATGCTATCTCCGAATAAGTTTGTTACCGATACTTGGCAATAATTTGTTAAAATTGCGGTTACTGATTGTATATTATAGGATTTCATAACCTATTAATATTTTGATTAATATCAATAATTTTAATAAGTTATCTTGAAAGTGTAAATGATTTAACTAATTTGATGATAGCGGAGGAAAGTATACTAATTGCTCTGCTTTTGAATTGTGTCCAACGTATACCGTAACTACGTATTGTAGCTTAAATAATACATAATGATAGTAGATAATGGGATAATGTAATTAAAAAGTATATGATATTAATTATTTTATTTTTATAACTATATTTCTACAAACATAGTAAGGCTGGAGAAGTAATTAGTAATTTGCTGTATCTAAGCATTTAAATAGTAAACGTATCAAGTGACATATTTTAAATTATATAATATTATAGGTCTATAGTATGCATTATACAAATGCGGTTAACAGTGATTAATTATATACATAGAACATAATATGATAAATTTATTTGTTGTAATATAAATTCTATAAACTCGTTAAGTACTCGTACTTCAGCTGAACTGCCAAATTCTGAATATTTCAAAAATTCTTTAAATAATATATAACATTGAATTTTTATTTTACATTTTTCAAAATATTGCTGAAAAAAGACTAGTAGAATATTATACGGTACTATTTCTAAACTATCGCTGTTTATTTAAACTAAATTAGACATATATTTCATAAACATTCTCAACAGAATTTAAATTGTTGTTTATAATAATAATAATATTAATAATAATAATAAATTACTCTATCAAAAACTTATATTTTAAAATATTACTAAGTAATAATAAATATTTGTACGTAAGATAAAAATTATTTCATTTTATAAACACATTATAATATTCTGTATTTTATAATAAGCTTAAGGACGATTTATTTTAAGTGGTGCATTTATTAAGCTATTATCATACCAAAACAATTTATATTAATATTAAACGGGTATAAAATTGTGATATTTTAATGAAAGGAACTAAAAATTTCAAATATTTGAACCTAACCAAATGTCTAAAAAATTGGTTTAAAAATTAAATAAAGAAATAAAAATTCTTAGTGATTTTTGTGAATAATGAAAAGAAAAATCTAAATAGGATATTGTTAGGAGTAATAAAAGTATTTTTAGATTTTTAGTCATAGTTATTTTATTGATATAGTATTGTCTTAAGGTATTAAAATTTCCAATATTTCAATTTAAAATAGACTTAAAAATCTTGAGATTGGTTTGATTAAATACAAAATTGAAAAATAAATAATTTTAGGTATGGTTTATTTTTAAAAGTTCAGATTCATCGTAATACAACTTAAATATTAAACTATCAAGAAATTAAATGTTAAGAGGTATATAGCCTTTAAATTGGAGTCTTAGTAAATACAGTTTTATTGCCGTAATCCAGTAATTTGTTTTTTTCCTGTATGTATTGTGTCTTTAAAATAATACGTTTTTTGCAATAAGAGGTATTTCTATATTGAAAGTGTCGCATTACCTATTGTGCTTAACACCATTTTCATGGTACTATATGGCACATGGAAGTATATTATAATAATATAATATGAATTATGTACAAATTTATACTCCTTTTAACTATTATGCCTTCTACGTGATTTTACTGTTCCAATAAAATGCGATTACAATTGTGTTTTTAAATCACATGGTATGTATTTGCACTCTACATTATAGTGAGAAAGTTTATTACTTATTTATTTTCATAAAATTGTAGTAAAATTATACATTTTCTTTGTAAAGTCTTACCATTCCAATTACTATCCCAAAATATTCTTTTTTATTTATATGTTTCTCATATTTGGGTAAAATAACAAAATTATGATTTTTGGAATTTAATATTTGTGTATATGCTCAAGAAGTATATATTCATATTATTTAACATTTGAGTAGTGTTAATTGGTAGTACAAAATAAATGTTTTGTTTTTTAAATGAGAACCAACATTTTAGTTGTACATTTTTAAATATGTGATTTATTTTGTTTTTAATTTTTATGTTTCTAAATACAAATTAGAAAACACAATGTCTTAGATATTAAAATATACGAGAAAAAAAATTATATACCTTAAAAACGATATTATAAATATTTGAACAATAATTCAGTTATAATGTTTAATTTAATATTTATTAATTCATAAATAAGAAGTTTTTTTTTTTACGAAATATATATTTTTATTATATTGATACTTATTTTTATAACTTTCAAATCTTAATTCCTAGTCTCATAATATATTCCATGGTTATAACTTTGGATAAAAATAAAATTATTACATTAATGTTTAATTAAAATGAAAAATATTGATTCTTATTTAAAAAATAAATGTATATAATAACGGGATAAATTAAATACTGATATTAAAATTTTTTAAGTATTTGAAATTTAAATCATTGTTAAATCAAAAACGGGGATTAGTATGTTTGGTATTCACTCTGTGTAATATTGATTTGTAATTTTCAAATTAAAAAAGAAAATTCAATGATTACAAATCATCTATAAATAGTGAGCATTGTATTTTATTTTATTTGTTAGAAAATTGTTTCAGTTTATTTTATTTCACTTAACATTGTAATATTCTACAATCTAAAAGTTGTTCTAAAACTACTGAAATATGTATTTAGAATTTTATAGTAGTTTTATTTAGTTATTATATTTATTGAAACACACAAATAAAATAATATTTATAGTCTAATAAAAAAAAATATATATTGGTTTTTCAAACTTATTTGAAATAAATATTTGAATACTTTGAGAATTAAGTTTATATTTTTATATTTATTTTAAATTAACTTCTGACAATTCACTAATGTATTTTTATTTAAATAAATATATTTCAAATTAATTCTATTAAGAAATTTTAAGTAAAATTAGAAGATTTTTTTTCTAATTTTGTTCATAATAACAATTTTTTTTAGTCACGTGGTTCAGAAAGAGATTGCATGCATAATCTTATATCTGAGAAAGTGCTACTTAAAGCCGAATTTTGAAATTTGAGTTAATTAAACAAGGGTTCATTCTGATATTTTTTAGCCTACGATAAACTAATTTTTTTTATTTAAATAGATTTGTTATTAGTTACATAAAATAAAGTAATCATTAAAATTTAATATATTTTTAGACATCTTGTATTTTATATGTGATTTAAAACATGCAAATTACTGTGTTAAAAAAAAATGCAACTTACATTTAATGGAGCTTAAGAAAAGATAAATCTTCGGAATTTCATTTGTATCTAGTGTTTTTTGTAGAATCATCAGCTAGTTTATTTAGTATAATAAATATATATTTTCAAATAGTTTATGTTTATGAAAATTAATAAATTTTGTACAAAAATGGTACAATTTATAGGTATTTATAAGATAATATAATTAGAATAATGATCTATACAAAAATATACTATTTTAATCAATTTTATTAAATTATTCAGGTTTTACTATACCCAATAATAGCTGTCCTGAATAATTAAAAACTAAATTTGTACAAACTAATAGAACAATAACATAAAAAAGCAAAAAAAAAAATATTTTTTTTTTTTTTTTTAATAAAATTGTACTACATTGTATTCTGCTTAAGTATAATATGGATTATCTAAAATAAAAGTATCCTTCATCAATAGGCGTCCATAAATGGGCTGTTTTCTGAAATTGTAATTTTAACAACAATAATAACGCAAAGTTGACAAATCGTTGAGATGGTGATGGCAGCTGTGTGACTGGCAGTAACAACATGGTTGGCTATTACAAAGAAGAAAAAAACGATTTTATCATTTGAGAATAGGATGCTTTGCCGATGTTGTGCAATAAACATTTAGGCGAGCTAGGAGAAAAAATAAACCCCGTTTATAGTACGAAGGACGTGCCCCGGAGAATTCGAACAGAGATCGTGGTGAGAAAAAGGTGTTGGTGGTGGCGATGGAGGCAATGTGAGGTGGCAAGGTGGATTTAAATTTGATGGCTAAACCTGGTCAGGGAGCCGCGGGCCATTGGCGATTTAGTGTATTTTCAGTAGCGGATATTGGGCGTTTAGAAGGGTGGAAGCCAACGTTTAATTTATCATGTTTTAATATATACGAGGCGTCGATGGCGAGGCGTGTTCGTGGTCTGATGTTGATTAATTGAGGATAGGCTCAGGCAGATCGACTTTTAGACGTACACTTCTATTGCCGCGACCGAAAGATCGACCAGTGGCAATAAGGACCAGGTATACGGGGCAGAACATAGATAGCAGTGCAGCGGTGAGCGGTAGTATTAAGGCGGCCAAGAGTTTTCAGTTTTCCCTTACCGTCGTTCGCATCCTCCATTGTATATGTCTATAATATATACGAAGATATATATATATATATATTCAAAAGCGTCTTAATGAATAAGCAGACGTAATAGAGGGGTAAGTTGTGGCGACGAGAGGCACTAGTCGTGGGTCTTTGAATACTGCCGCAGGTGCGTAGCCTTTTATATAATATAAAATTCAATTTTTCCCATTAAAGAAAAATAAAGAGTGAAATTTGAAGCTTTCCAGATGAGCACCCATCAGAAAAATGTTTAAAAATACCAGCGGATGACGAGATGATTGGTGGAGAAAACCATATTCGATTATGGTGGTTTCTAGAGAATAATAAATTAATGACTGTGACTATTATACGGTTATCTCTGTATCAAAATCTTCATTGAAATAATTTTTTTTTTTTTTTTTTTTTAAGATAGAAGTCATTATAAGAACACAGTATTTATATATATATAATACACGTAGTATATTCGGCAAAGATATCAGTTTGGATAATGTAAACTTTAAACTCGTAAAAGTTTTGGACATGTCATTCTATATTTTTGTTTGTTATTCCACTGGTAATCATAATAATAAAAAAGATTGTTTAAATATATTTTTATGATTTATTGGGTATTAATGAGTAATAAATTTAAAATGTAACATTAAATTATTTATATGATTCAAAATAATATCCTACTTATTTAATTTGAATTTATTTTATATTATGTCATAATATACTTATAATGAAAAATGTGATATTTTAACAGTTTCTGATAATTATAGGATATTTATGAAATATTGTTTAAATATAATTATACAATATGAATAGTTTAAAGTTGTAAACTGAAAATATTCTATTTCCCATTTCTTACTAATTTAAGTTTAATGGTGAAAGTTATACGATGGGTTCAATAATGAAATATTTTTGTTTTCAGTAAACAATAGATACACTTAAGCTTTAGGCACATGCGGGCTTCTTATTTATGACCGTCTTGGTTCTGATTTTATTTAAAATAAAACTAAATTCCGTTTAATAATAATTTACTCATTTGATGTTTCCAAGTTTCTTAATTTCTTAGCTAGATCATTAATTTAGTCATAAAATAGAAATCAAATAATAATTTAAAAATTAATTATTTTATTAATTATTCAATAAATAAGTATATTTATGATAACAGAATATTAATTTTTTTATATAGCCATAACAAATGAAGGAAACTAAAAACTTTGTACAAGTTAATGTAAATCATTAGTTTTTTTTTAAATTCTATAAGTTAACTTATGTTACATAAGTTATGTATGTTGTTACAAAGGGCAGTAGTAACAAATAAATATCTGACTCTAATGTTTTGTGGTTTTATTCATTCGATTATCAGTGAATCTTCAATTACAGAAATGATTTATTGCCAAAACATATATTATGTGAACTATTATACTATATTTATTAAATATTGAATTAAAAAAAAAAAAATAAATAAATAAATAAATAAATTTAAATCATAGTTAGCTTTCTTAAACATAGTGTTGTATTTCCAATTGCATATCATATCAATTCAAAATTTATTTAATATTAATAGATTTTTATAAAAATATTGTTGAAAAATCAATCTAGAACTGTTTTGATTTATGTTTGAAAATATATTACAATTACTAATTTATGACATAATTTTGAATAATTAGTAGAATTAATTATTTTAATTTAATTTGTCTCAATAAAACTGCGTAAAGAAATAATAATTCTTAAGATTAATGAGGCATAAAGTTACCCACGCCATGACGATACTTAGTAGTGTTTTATGTATACAAGTTTACATTTCACAACATTTTTTTTTTTTTTTTTAGAGTTCTTTCCTAAAAACGATAAGCAGACTTAATGGGAAGCATTTAAATGGCTTAGAGTTCATAAATATTCATCTTAAAAATGTAAAATGTTTTTAACAGTGAGGTTCTTTTTTTAAGCCAATATAACTCTTAAACGTTAGTAAGTAATAATTATGCATTTGAAAAACCAATAAACAGTGTGTTCAAAATACGTAATAATTTCGATTATATTTAAGGCACAATAATATGATAGATAGAAAAAAAAAGTCATATACAATACACCATATACAATATTGAAATAACTATTGAATTATATTATATATAATTCAATAACACATGTCTAGAAAAAATCTACAGAGACAAAATATCAAATTTCAAAGAAAATATTTGTATATTGAAAATCAGTTTAATGTATATCATCGTTTTATGTATAAAAAAAAAAAACGATTCTAATAGTAAAATATAGATGATAAATATTTATAAAAATGGCTTATGATATTTTTATGTATTTATTAGCATATTTTTAATTCTGTTAATTGAAATTATTTTTTTGCGGTAAACATTGTAAAACGCATAAGTTCCGCAGGCTTGGAATCTAAAATAATTAATTTTCATGAATAATAATATTATTGTTTTTTTTTTTTTTTTATTTTGATTTTTATATGCTTTTATGAAATATAATTTTCTTAATTGATGACCAATCAGTAAAACAAAAAAAATATTACGAATATAACTCATACAATATAATATGGAGCTACATATTTAAATACATTATTAAGTAAATTAATGATAACGTAATATAATTAAAAATCAGAAAACTTTAATCAAATAAAAATCCTGCTAATATTATTTTTCTTATTGTTTTTAAGTTTTATCGAAAATAAATTTCATTCTTAGAACATTTTTCACGTGTTAGCATATTGTTAAAAATTAATATAATTTTTAACACAAAAGCCTGATTAACGGAAAATCCAATATAACATGTAACTATATATAATATGACAATATGTCAAAGTAGAGTGGGGACAATTATTATATTTGCACATTGGTCAATTTCATCGGCTAACCACAATAATATAGTCTAATTCTCAAGTCGAATAATTTGCTCAGACATTAACCGATGGCATTAACGTCACTAGGCGTTTTGTGACCGTTTGATAAATTAAGGATCCGCGAGGGATAATTTATGTTTGCGAATGTGCCACTGACAGCTGTGTAGCCTATTGCCCGCGGTGGACTTAATACATACATATACACGTATATGTGCCTCAGTGTCTGTGTGTGTGTACACCTGTATTATTTATTAGCCACAGTCAACTAACGTATACCCCAGTGTTTCCAGTTGTAAGAGGATCATGTCCGGTTAGCACTTAATGGCGACGGGCCAGGAATCCCTGCTTTATTTACGCAGATTAGATGTCTTGCACAGATGTGGATGTTCGCACAAACTCTTGTTCGTACTAATTAAACGCTGTTCAGTTGATACAATCGGTACGATATATCTTATTGTCCTTGGTGTTCTGAATCAATGATAGTTCTATTAATTTTTTCAAGACTTTACAAACCTTTTACAAATTTCTGTTTTATTATTATTATTTAATTCCATGAACATAAACGAGTATTGTCAATATTGTATCAATTCGTTATTTTATATTAACGGTTTATGGAAAACCATATCGTAATTCTATGTCTACATTTTTATATCGTATTTAATTGTATTAGTTTGAACTCAAATTTTTAATACTTGTAAAATATAACTTAGAACATTTAATGTATATCAATTTGGCTCACAAGACTGGAACATTTAATGAAATAGCTAATAAATTACTTCTTACTAAGATAAATATATTAATAATAAATATCAAAAGGAATTTAATTTAAAAAAAATGAGAGAACTGCATAACAGTAAACAAAGTTCAAAGTAAATACATTTATTGGTTTGATCAGAATTGAAAATAAAATTATGCAATTATAAAAAAGTGATAATAATCGTATTTAATGATCATTCAAAGAAAAAAACATACTGCTTTTGTTATGGAGTTGTGAATAAAAGCTGGATAATTATCTAACTAACCTAAGTTGCATAGTTAAATTATTAAAAAAGTAAAATATATCATTTAAATACGATTTATTTAGAAAAAAAAAAAAGATAATAATAAATTATTTTAATCATTTTAAATGATACTATTGTAATTTTATTATTGTATTATCTTTATTTAGAAATGCCATCAATGATATTTAATTATTTGTTAAATCTCAAATGAGTTACAATTTATTATAATCTCATTACTTGTTTCGTCAAAAAATTGTGTTTAGTGTGCTGAAATTTTTACAATAGTATTCTTGAACTTTATTAATATAATTGATATTACATTTTATATTGTACCAGGCAATATATATTATTTGAAGAAATAAAAGTATAGAACATTCTTTAAAAAATTAATAAAAATAAAAATATGAAATTGAAAAATGTATTTTAGCGTTAGGTTACTTACTTATTGGAAATATAATAAAATATTATAAACAACTCCGACAGGAAATTACTTTTCTTTATTTCACTAGTTGATATACATAGATATGTCGAAAAACACTGTATAATACTATGGAGTTATGAATGGCAACTAGTAACAGATAATAAATTAAAATAAATTAAAAATTCATCAAAACTCTGGCCTAAGCCCAACAATTTAAGCCAAAAAGAAGAAGTCACTTTAAACAGACTCAGAATTGATCACACAAGAATCACTTAAGAATACCTGATAGAGTAAGAAGAATATCTGATATGTTTTTTTAATTTTAGCATTAGGTCCTTATGTGGACGCTAAAGCAATATTATACCCTTCTTAAAAAAAAATTAAATGTACGAGTATAACTTAATTTAACTTAGTCCAATGTTGTTACCCTGTATGTCATTAAGAATTAATAACTTAACCTAAGATAACCGTAAGTAAATAAAACCTGGTTGTTTATTCTATAAAAATAAAAAAAAAAATAAAATATATAATACTATTGAAGACACTTCATTTTAATACATTTCAGAATAATACAAATAATAATTGTATAATCATTATATTAACAAAAAAATTAAAATATTTATATTTGAAACTAATACCTTGTAATAGTAATTTCAGAAACCACATAAAATAACAAAGATTGCGACTTCAAAACATGCATGGCGCTAACACGGCTTGAAATAATGACGAACAGTCATATTTTGATGGCAACAGTAATTGTATGTTTTGAATGTTTTTTTTTTTTATCCACAAAAAGGATCATTAGACTAAAACAAAAAAAAAAAAAATTAAATTAAAATACTTATTCAAAAAGACTGAAGTTGGACATGTCATATTTTAGAGTTCACTAATTGGAACTTAACATTTGTGTTGTCTCATTCTGATTATACTTAATGTTATAAATTACGAACTGAGAAAATTATCATCCATTTTTAAATACTAAAAAAAAGATATTTCAATAATTTCTAACTTTACTTTAAGTGACTATTTAACTTTTTATTTAATTAATCATGTTTAATACGTATTATGTATATATATATATATATATATATATATATATATATTATATTAATATAAATTTATTATTACCGTGGCAAATTAATTGATTAATATAAAAGTATTAGTTATTAATATGGTTTATACGACGTCTACTATAATATTTACTTATTTTTAATTTATTCAATACTGTAAATTTATTTTGGCTGATGTACTATATTAAATTTATTATAAAACATGGATTTTAATTTTTAAACTCCCCTAATATATTTTTATATGAATAATTTATTTTATACTTATTGACTCTGATGGTTATAAACAAGCCAATTAAAATGTATATAATATGCTTCTAATATTGAAATATTCTTTTTTTTATTTTTAGTAACAAAAACTGCATTACATTTATTGGATAATTCATATCATTTAAAATAATTTCACATTAAGTCTATGATAATGCAATTTATTAATTATTAGTCGTTGTAGTCTCTTTCTTTCTTTATTTAACTTACTTAAATTTATAAAAAATATATTCTATCTATTCTTTGTTCGTGGAGTTAAAATTATTAATTAAATTATACAATTTTTGAACTGAGCAACATTAATTTTGATTTAACTTTAGTAGTGTTTGATGATAAAACTTTTATTCGAGCCAGCAATCAAATAATTAGTATATGGTTGCAACTTAGAAATAAAGGAGAAAAGTTAAATAAAATGTGTTTTACGGTATAATAAAAGGAATTTGAAATATTCGTAAAAAAAAAAATAATAGTATATAACACAAAATATCACATCGTAGTAAGTTTATATTTATAATATGTATGTAACGTTCGTTTTCATGTGATCTATTTATGTCGATTTTGACAGAAAGAATAATGCTATGAACTGTATTATAATGCGATTGTAAAAGCGTACGTTTTCACGTCAAACAGCATCAGTGCATATATATTATGAGGAGAAAAACTCAAAACCACACAGTCCTCATACTCATTTCGAGTTGTAGTGGCAATGGAAATGGATGAAGTCTTATACTGAGTACACTGAGTTTTGAAATTGATGCCAACGGAGAAGGTAAATGATGGTACAAGAGAGAATTTGTAATAGCACGTGTTATTCGTGACTGAAGTTTTTAGGATGGGTAACCCCGACGGACACGTGCGACGTATCGAAAACGTTCCCATACCGGATGCTTATACTTACAGAATGCATCTTGCAAGACGATAATGGAGTTTGTGGTGTGGTATATCAGCAGTCACCGTCGAAGCGGCCACAGTAACCGTCATAGTCGTTGCCATATGTGAAACATTAAACTCGATAACATTAACGGCGAATGCGAAATGTTCTCACGTCCGTACGCCAAGCGAAAGAGTAAATTTACGTATATGCGTGCGTGTGAAAATGTATTTGTGTCACTCTCATTTGAACGCTATTGGACAGCAAGCGTTCCTCCTGGCGATAAATTAAACAGTTATCATTCCATTCGCTAACAATATACCTACAGGAAATACAAACGCAAACGCGTTATCACATATTATAACCATATGGCTACCTGCTACAATGAATTTTGCTCCAAGCAGGTTTTGATCTCTATGTATGTACGAAGAAAAGATACCATTATAAATATAAATAAATATCTAAATATATATATATATATATATATATATATACAACGATATGTGTGTGGAAATAAAAACAGTAAAATTAAAGAAGAAAAAAGAGAGTCCATAACTTTTAACTCGTTTAATGTGCGCGTGTTCAACACACCGGAAACCCTATTCAAATCGTTATAAACGGACCGATGTGCAGAAAGAAAAACGAACGAGAGGAGAATTGAATTTTTATTGTACGATGGTGTGGATGCCGTGGGTGAATTAAACGTGGTCCGTTTTATTTTATCGTTCGTTTTCCGCTACTGATGCATTTGCGGGTCGGCAGCGTCGTTTCGATCGAAACAACATGAAAACGAGATCGTAAACGACGACAAAAGGGAGGTAGATATTATTATTATACGATTTTATGTACACATATGCATATACACGTATATACGTCCAACAGTATTATGGTGTGATGGCAGGACAATTGGTAACTGCCGGTTGGTCACATCGCTCCCATCTAATGTACCGTGTGTCGCTTTGGTAAAAAAAAAAAAAAAAGAATAAAAAGTAATAATAATAAAATGCGAAAATTCAATACAAAAATAATCATATGACTCTTCCGAGTTCTAACGATAAAAAAAAAATAGCAGTTTACCGTCATCAACCATTGTCATTTTAATAAATTTTAGGACAATTGCGGACAACGAGAGGAATGATCGTATATCGTAATTTGGTCGTTGATCCGTGAACACAATTATCACTTGTAACCATATTATCAATGCATTCACACGATTTCAATGTGTCGTTGACCGTTGTAGTATTATATTGAAACAAAGCCATTTTGTGGGAATACGTATTTTTAACGATTCAAGAAACTATATATACATATATATCTTTGAGTGGGTACCTACTTGAAACAGCATGCTTGATTATTAATACATTTTGAATTTTTCCATTTGAAATAACATCTGCAAATAATTTTATATTTACTACTGTAATTAAAACAATGGCAATATCAATGTAAATAATTTAATATTATATTTTTTGAAAAATTTTGTAGAATCTTATATTTTTTTAAAGCTAAATTATATGACACATTGAATCATTATATATATTAATTAGATTACAAGATAACTGTTTATAACTATTTTCGTTTAAATCATTGCTTGATGTCATTAAAATATTTAAATTATCAACGCTCTAATATATTTAAGTTAAATGTTAGTTTTGTTAAATAATATAGCATCACGTGCAGCAGTTGGATAGTTAAAATTTGCTTTGGTGTAAATTGCCACAACAAGAAAGTATCCAAATTAAACGTCCCGAGATTTGAATAACAGACTTAAATGTTGCCACAAGAGTAGTGGTGGATAAAGAGGAGATTAAATTAATTACAAATCGCATGATCATTATTTGAACGGAACTCGCAGGAAATTAAGGGCAAAGCAGGTTTGCAGGTTTTCTGAACATACCGTTAGTATATAGCTAATGACCCGGATCCAGGAAAATATGATATAATATATGTTTACAGGAAAACGTGGTATAGTGAGAGTACTGGCAACGAGAATACGGAGAAAATGATGGGTCTAACCTAGCTGACTGTACTCCTTAATGTTTCCCCTCGATTGAAAATTGACCTTAGCTTTAATATGTAATTTACCGGGAATTTAACAAAAATATTACATTTGTTTAAAACAATACTGCTGTTTGGTAATAATTTGCATGCCATATTAACGACAAACTGATATTTTATTAAATTACTGAACTATGTCATATTCAATAATACAATATATAATAAATTATATATTATTTAAGAGTAGTTAAACGTATAATTTGGTTATGCATTTTGAGTATAAATTATAATTTAAAAAACTATTTTATTCTAAATTCAAATGTATACAACTTCTAAAAAAATTTTCATTCTCAAACAAGTGTTTTTTTTTTTTAATAAAAACACATTTTTGAATTCAATAAAGTTGGTGCCTAACTTAATTATTTTGCATATTTACATTTTTTCGATGAAAGTTGTTTATCAATCATGTATTCTTTATTGGTTTCAAATGCCAATCGATTCTGTTTCTGAAAAAGTTGATTTGAAAATCTCTATATAATTACAGTGGAATCCACTTATTGCACAACGTATTGATCTATTCCGGTCCTATTAACCAGTTAATTTCATAACACTTTTTTTTACCTATCCGTTATTTTTATACTTACTAATTTAATAAATAAGATGCATTTCCCTGGCACCCCCACCTCAGAATTTTGGATTCAAACCAAGGGCTTTCATTTGTGCTACATTTGTGCACAATTATTGTGCCCGAGTTTCATCGTTTGTGCTACAACCCTTCAGGATTTATAAGGGATTTTTTGTGGGGGTGCTGGCGAAACGACTGCACCCCCACCTCAGAATTAGGTTAGGTCAAATTTAAATTATGTCATTCGTTTGTGCTACGTTTGTGCTATATTGTGCCCGAGTTTCATCGTTTGTGCTACAACCCTTCAGGAGTTATAAGGGATTATTTGTGGGAGTGCTGGCGAAACGACTGCACCCTCACCTCAGAATTAGGTTAGGTCAAATTTAAATTATGCCATTCGTTTGTGCTAGATTGTGCCCGAGTTTCATCGTTTGTGCTACAACCCTTCAGGAGTTATAAGGGATTTTTTGTGAGGTCATAACACACCCCAAATTCAAAATTTTAGAACTCCAAATGAGCCATTTTATGTTGACACACTACCATTAACAATTATTAATCCAAATCAGTTACGTTGGTTTTGACATTGTTAGTGATTATTTGTACTCTTTTTCCCATCGTTATTGCTTTACTCGTTATTCGTAAAAAAGTATTTAATCTTTTTTATAAGTAGGTGCTCTGGAAATCCTAAAACGAGTACAGCCCCTAGAGTTTTGTCGGAAACTGTTTGTTGTTAATAGGTAAATGTTCTATATGAGTCTTTTGATTATTTCTCGTAATTTTTAGGTTCAAATTTAACTTTACTCTAAACTGCACCCCCAGTCGTTTCGCCAGCACCCCCACAAATAATCCCTTATAAATCCTGAAGGGTTGTAGCACAAACGATGAAACTCGGGCACAATCCAGCACAAACGTAGCACAAACGAAAGCCCTTGGTTTGAATCCGAAATTCTATGGTGGGGGTGCCAGGGAAATACACCTTAATAAATATCGTATATAACGGTAAACATATTATTGAAAAAAAAAATAATTTGGTATAGGTTTTATATATTTTTATTCTAAAGTATAAATTAGTGATAGAGTAATCATAATCAATGATAATTTATTAGAAAATAAACAACGGTAGTTTATATAAAAGATAAATAATATATAATTCCTTATTTTTTATTTATTTTTTCCGTATAAATACTTGATCAAAATCCGTGGTCAGTGAACTAATGTCGAAATATTAATAATAATTAAATATTATTCTTGCAATATAAAACGAAATTATCGAAATAAAAATACGGCAGACAACAATCATACTTAAACAGTAAACGGTCGAGACTTAGTGCAGTGTTCGCTGTGATAACGAGTCAAGTAATTTTTCCGAAGATTACTTTAGAAGCGGTAACGGTAGAAAATTTTCTGAAATTATGGTCACTACACAAATAAAAAATACAGACGTACAAGATCTCATGATGTTATATACGTATAAGTTGCGATCAGATGGCGATTTCATTGTATAGAAATCCCAACAATAGCTACAATACCTGCGAGGAATTTAAGCTTTTAGAAGAAAACTCCGATTAATTGATTACTGGATATTGCACTATGTGTAACGATATTACTGTGGTTTTACCCAGTAACTACAAATAGTTGACAAAACATAGCAATTGCATTAGGTATTAACATAATAATCGTTTTGTGATTGCGAGCTTAGATGCACTTAAGGGTGGTGGATCGATAATGGGTAACTTGTTATTTTTCTTTCGGGACGTGACTGGTGTTCAGAGGACCCGTGCACCATATGGTGATTCATTTTAAATCGATTATCGGACGATATCCCATATAATACTTACAGCAGGATTAAAATATTTATAAATAACGGTTTAGTCAGTATACTTATTATATCTTTAAACTGAACAATGCTCATAATAATATAAATTTCAATTAATATAAGACAAATCATATTTCTAATTGATTGTATCATGTAAAAGAATTTAATTGTTTTTTCTTTGGGATTATTCGAAATAAGTCTTGTTTTACTTCGCTAAATATAATATCTAATATTAAATTTAATAACTATTATTACTTTTTAATTTCAGAACTTTGACCTAATTGAACTCATAGCTTAAGACAAATCAATTGGTGAATTACTACTTACTTTATAGTGGTAAAAAAAAAAAAAAAAATAATCAAAATTAATAAGTTTAAATGATAAAATTAATATATATTAGGTTTAAAATATTTATTATTAAATTTGAATAATGCTATTTTATTAACACAATAACGTTATTGTATTAAATATAACAAAATATTATTTACTATGTATGTTTCAAATATTTTATTGATTTCTCATAACTCATTCCATCAAATTTACACTATAAATTTAATCATCATTTTAATTAGTATGCATATTTTCTTATTATAATACTTAAACCAACAGTAATAAATAACAAACATAAAATATTTTAAAATAATATACAATTTTAGTCAAAAGTATACAAATAAAATAACTTTTAACATGATTTTGGCGAAATATTTGTTTTCTTTTTGATCTACTTATAACATATATAAATCGCATTCAAGTAAAATTAGTTTTTTATGTTTTTGAATAATTTGAAATTATGATTCTTCATAACTTTTGTTATAGGTAATTTTACTCTGAGATTGATATTTTGAGTTTTAAGTGAAAATAATTTTACGTTAATGCGTCTTATCTTTACTGCGGGTGGATCCAAAACAGAAAATCAATATTGCAGACATTGTTTGAAGCAATTTTTTTAATTATAGTTCAAACATGATAATATATATAGTAATGTTTTGTTTATATATACGCATGTAGTTTTAAATTGTTTAATATAGTAAATAAATTAATGACCAAGCACAAGAATCATAGTACCTATATAAAACAAATTTAAACTTAATTTATAGAAAATTACGAATCATAACTGTATAATAATAATTGAAAAAATATAATCAAATATGATACTTTAGTTAACTAAACATTATATATTTACTATTATAACAAATAGCTTGTTTATATTATCGACATTTTATAGACTGAAATATGATTCCATAATGCATAATATATATTTAGGTATATTGCCAACCATAAAAATTAAATGATTATATTGTATCAAATCATAATTAAACGTTCATAATACTTAAATTATCACAACATAAAGAATAAAAATAGTTAAATACTTCAAAAAATATTCGACTTTATAATATTATTAATAATATAACGTTATGTAAACGTGTAACTTGGCGTCGTATATAGGCAATATTACTACATTTATGTGAAGGTTTCATCACAATAACTTACTGGTACCAAATTATTAGTTTTGGATTGTGGGTGAAACAATGAATGTTTTTTTAATTATTTTTTTAAGCATTTATATTTTTTATTCCAATTGTGTTTCTATTTATTTTAATATATTTTGTATGATCTATTATTAAATATTATAACTTAAATAACACATTTAAATGTATTATAATATTTAATACCGAACTTTAAGTTATGTAAGTTTACTAAAATGTAATGTACAATATCATTTTTTTTTTTAACTTAAAATGTTTAAAAATGAATATACGTTAAACATGAGTTAAATTAATTATTTTATAATAAAAAAAAAAAAAATGCCGTCAATTATTTAAAATTTAATTGCAGCTCATAATTTCAAATGATATATTATGTTTCTATTGCAGACGATATACCTATACAATTAAAAAAAAAAAGTTTTCCTATTATTTAGACGGCAAACCATGAATTATTCATATGATAGTTTTATTGAATAGTAGCAATTTATATAATTTATATAAATTTCAATGAATCCGTTGGTTTAGACTTTCATTGTCAAAATGAAATTTAACTGGTGGAAATATCCTTGTTTAATTTATAGAAAATAATCTACCGGGCAGATAAATATTTTCATTAAATAGATTAAACACATAATTTAAATATAGTTTTGGATGTTTTATAAATTTAATACTAGTATTTAATTCATATAAATATATTTAAACCAGATTAAACTGTAATATTTGTATTTTCTTCTTATTTTATTGGTTTGTTAAACATTAAATCCAAATTTAATGATAAGTTTCTTACAAATATATTTTGAATTCTTTCTCTAGGAGGAAACAAATATCAATACAGTATTAAAAATTTGAATCAATTTCTATAATTATTTTATCATAAAAAATAACATTTTAATTATAATGTTTAATGCTGTTGAAAATATTGTAATATGATAACGAGTAATTGTTGGGGTTGCATAATTAAAATAAACGTTATTATCAGAAAGTAAATAATCATCTTGTAATATAATACGTATTTAATATATTTTAACCGTTAGTACATACACTATAGAAAAAGCAAACATTAATTCAACATCATGTAAAACAAAAGATTTATTTATATCAAACCCATAATTAATTATAAATATAGTTGGTTAATAATTTAGAAACGATGAATGTATAATATTACAAAATTGTATAAAATATGTATTTAATAATAATTAGTATCATTATAAAATAATAATATTATCTAGTTTACTTAGTTTACTTGTGATATAAAAATATTAACGAATTAACTTACAAATCAAGTTCCTACGAAATGTGAGATTTCTCAAGTTTCTCTGATTAATTGATGGACATAACAATTATTGTCGACTATAAAAAAAAAAAAACAAGTAAAACACAAGTTTAACTTTTGATTAGTTTTTAAAATAATTATGATAACTAAAATATTTCTAAATACCGGTATAACTGTAATACATTGTCTTAAAAAAATAAAAAAAAAACAATATAATATCACGTCAAACACTACATCATTGAAAATTTACAGAGGTCATTCAACGAATAAAATAAATTTTATTTTCTCTTAAATTTGTTAAAAGGTAAAAATCGTCAATCTTATTTTTCAATTGTATAGACATTCCTTATAAGTGAATAGTATGTCTGCATCGGGCACAATTCTCATCCAATGGATCAATCTATATATGGCCTATATAAATGATTATTACAACCCCAACAT
Source organism: Melanaphis sacchari (assembly GCF_002803265.2). Lineage (NCBI taxonomy): Eukaryota > Metazoa > Arthropoda > Insecta > Hemiptera > Aphididae > Melanaphis > Melanaphis sacchari. Next base: position 717,353 of record NW_020271665.1, on the reverse strand, counting down.
AATTGACACGTCAATCAATACAACACTAGGCCCAGAAATAAACGTGGCCTGTTGTTAATTAAATTCTCTTTTCATTTCTATTTATGTTTTGGTGGTTCGTCAATACCACTGGTGTGCTCAACTACATTTTCAACTTTTTTCGTTCGTATACCACAACGAGCGCAGTATACTTCATTCTTACACTATCGTTTCGTAGTTCTTGTGCTTGTGGCTTTGCTGAAAACTTAATATTCCGCTCGCACAGTAAAATATTGCTTCAAAAATATAATATTACCTAAATACTAATAATATAACAATATTATCTTCATTTTCTATAAAACTTCAAGTTGTATAAATCATACATAAAAACTATATATTTCAAGACCATGTTACGTGTATGCTTTGAATGAAAATAACAGTGACTTTCAACATTTACCTCAAAATAAATATGTGAATTACATAAATTATACATAATTAGTTAACTATTCACAAGGTTCTGAATTCCTTATAGATTCTAAAATTTAAATTCAATTTAGGTTTGAATATTTACATTCTTTTTTAAAACTATTTATTTACAACGTGATGTTCAAACTTTTTTTGAATTTCAATACATTTTATGTTTTAACCAAACGTTATATTATATCATTTGTTGATAGACAATATATATATTATATTTGAATGTTTTTCAACAGTAAACAAAATTGTAGCTATACATTATGAGATTAGTGTTTAATATAAATGATTTCAATTTGTAAGCCTAATACATAGAGGAATTTAAATAAAATAAACCGTATGTTTCTTATCGGTATTGTAAAAGAAGAAAACAAATCGTTTTCAATCATTTGTCTAAAGTCGTTAACTTGTTTTTTTTCAATTTGTCTTCAATTGTACAATCAAAGTCTACGTTGAGCTTATAGGTTTAACTTAACAAAGATGTTTTGGATCGAAAGATTCAGTAAATGTATATAGTATGTTGTTGAAATCGTATACGATATGAAACGTTATAGATTTTTAAACAATGTTTAACCAATCTGTATGAATATAGCTTCTAAGCTAATTGAAATATAAAAACGATATTCATGTATTAGTTGATACTGTTTTAATAAATGGAATTCTCTGGTCTTAGTTTTTATTTCTTGTACTCCTAGCGCTAAGAATTTGAAGTAAAAAACAATATTTTTTATAATTATTAATTCTGTATCGCGTGTATAAATCAGTCTACCAAACTTTTCTACAAAGCTAATAAATTTAACAACAGAATAATTATATATAACAGCTTAAATTCTTAAAGATATGCTATACAAAATTTAATTATTTTGCTACATAAATTATTAAAAATTGTTATCTTCTTCTATAGAACTATGGACTTATACTCAACAAAAAATTGAACTAACTGAATTTATTTTCCATATCTGTGCAACAAAATCTTAAGATTTTAATATTTATTTTTTACACAATGGCTTAAGATAATAAATTAATTACTTCAAAGGTATTAATATAATAATTTTATCTTAAAAATATTCGATTATACAAAACAGATAACATTATAATGTATCTATATTCATATCATGTGTCACAAACTTTGTATATCAGAATGGCTAATATACAATTTAACGAGCCATTCGTCGATATTTTATAAGATTAAAAATAATAAATTGTTATACATATATATATATATATAATTTTAATTTTGTAGATTTATAAATATTTTTAATAAAATTAATAACTTAAGCATCAATCATATTCAAGAACTAATTAATTATATTTTAAATTAGTTATACAAAAATGACGCACTTACTTAATGTACGTATGTCTTGTTTAATACAATACACTGTGATTTCATTTCTATATAATATATATATAAAATATTCCAGTGAGTGACTTAAAACTTCATCGGTTGATTACTAAAAATACTTTGTTTAATATATACAATATAAATGAATAAAATGTAAGTTTTATATTTTTGTAGAGTTTTTAAACAGACAATTTAAATTGTTTATATATATATATATATATATAATATATATATATATATATTATTGTATGATTTAAATATAAAACTAAAGATAATTAAAATAAATACTAAATTTGATTTTTAGCTTATATTAACGTTATAATATTTAAGAATATATTTGCTTCATTAATATATTTATTAAAATCGTATAGTATCTTCATAAAAAAAGTTTTTCATTCATTAAACGAACTTTATGTTTTTAGAATAATAGAATCTATAGCGATTTATTACTGTTATATTTTTCTGTTATTATCTTAATAAAATAGAATGTACAATTAAGTTAAAAAAAAAAAAAAAAAATCCTACTGATATAGAAGAAGAAATATTTTTAAGGTGTTAGATAAAAATGTTTGATAAATGCAGAGTTTTTATTTCGTTGACCGATATTGCCACTTTTTTTCTTTTTTTCATTGTCCCGAGGGTAGATACATGGATGTCGTCGCCTTTGATGAACGAAATCGAATTACAAATGATCTAACAAATGTTCTTATATATGGTTATTTCGGAAGTTATTGTGAGGAAAATAGACACTCCAACGACGTGCGTATTCGTTAGTGTTAAAATATCGAGTCAAAAAGACAAAATAAAATTGTCAGTTGAAAGATAACATTGTGTCAAATATATGAATTATAAATTATCACACATGCCAATATTCTACACCGATGTAATTATATTTCCCTCAATTCAACGGAAATTTAATTTTAAAAATATCAAATAGTTTAATAGTGTCAGAACACAATAATAATAATAATAATAATAAATAATTAAAAATTAAATATGGCTCAAATGTTACATATACTTACATATCAAAATTATTTATTTATCTCTGTATAGTATAAAAAATGCGTAATGTATAAATTGTGTTCGTGTACTATGATGGCATTTAGTTGACTAATTGAATAAAATATATTCTGTCATTATTAAAAATGTTGTGTTACCTTGTAGAGTAATAACCGCTTGTCTATTACGACTTTAAAATGTAATGAATTATGTTATTGTATAAAATATATTATCAAACTAATTATAAAAATTAAATACGTGTATCAAAATTAAAAGTTATTGATTTACACGTTTAATTTTCAAAGAACTCTAAAATATTCTATATATGTAACTTACATTTTGAAACAAGTATTTTTATTTTTTATTGTGTGGAAATTTGACCTTCAATAAAATAATTTGTATCCTAAAATCATAAATTATTATGTAACAACATTATTATTCCAATTAATTTTAGTTCAAAATGTTTTAATTATATATATATATATATATGAATTTAGATTTTATTATATTCTTTGTAGAAGAAACGTTCTTTCAAAATGGTTTTACTAATTTGAAATTCAAAATTTTTTTAATTAATTCGTTATATATGTCAATACATCAGATTATTTTTATATTTAAAAAACAATTACCATTTATTTATTAAGATTTAATTAACTTTTACGGTATTATACCATTATATTTACTGTAGGTGATTAAAATTCAAAATTACGATCACACAAAATTTAATTATTTAGAAGCAGAAACTATTCACAAACTACAATGTATCAGTTATAAACACCTGAATTAATGGAAAGTGAACGCCAAAATGATTATTTTTTTTATAAAGCATTCTCGGATTTTTAGCGTACAAAAATAAAAAGGTTATTTTTGAAATTTAGAGAGAGAGAAAAATGTTAGCAATATAATATTATGTACAGATTAATAGCGTTATTGAAAAAAATCAACAAAAATTATAATTTCGAAAATCAGTGAATAGTATAAAGTTGGAGCGTAAACGATTTGTTAATAGTTATAGCATATTATGATAATAATAAAAAAAAATCCATCTCGCCTAACCCTGAGCTTTGTTTAAAAATTAATTAAAAACATTAAAGACAATACACCGTTATAATTATTCTGTAACAATAAACCATTTATTGAAAAAAATCTACTTATAATTACATTATACCTACGCACACTCACACGCATTATATTTATACATATATTATATATATATATATATATAAGTATAATAATATTATTTTAATATAATATACGTTACCTAATTTTTAAAACTATAATACCACGTCATCACTATACGTCGTGCTTTATTGGATGGCGTGAGAGTAATCGTTGATACGGGGAAAAAATAGCGCCAACGGTAGCGCGGTTATAATGTATTAATGTTGTCAATTTTGCCAGCCGAGTTGTTTTTGTCAGGATAGACTAAGGTTTTTCGCACAGGGAATCGGTGGCGGTGGTTGTGCAGGAAGAAGAATGGTTTTGCACGTCAACGATACCCGCGAGATGCGCGTAAAACGCGCGACCGCAACCGTGTTAATGAAACGTGACCAAACATAACAATGGCCGTCGATGGTTATAGATGTGGCGGCTGTGGAAGAAGTGATGGTAATGGAGGTGGAGGTAAAGGCGGTTCATCTCGGCACCGGCACCGACACGATGACCTTGTCCATTATTTGTCATCATTATTGTAGTTTCCGGTAAACGAATTTAAGGCCCCCGTTCTCGTCACAAGTCTATTCGGGAACAAATTGATTTAAAGGGGCGACGATATATATTATTATGATATTCCCTACAGGGCTGGCCATTAGTCGCGGGTGTACTTGAACGCAATCCCACTTCACATTGCAAGCCGGGCGCTGACAATTGATCCCGCAGGCTGCGATTCGGTTGGCCCGGTCGGTCGAATTCAAATATTATTTTTATATTTGTTGTATCCCGGAATTATTTTATTGGTCGTTTTATACGCTAGACACCTCGGACACGATAATATAGTCACGTATTCGCCGACGGCTCTGCACTGCCAAACGAACTGAGAAAATAAATAAAACTTATCAATATAATATGGAAATTGGAAATCCGTTCCCTGCGTTTCATTCCACGTATAATCATACTTTGTAACGTATTCCGATTACTGTATTATTATTGTCATTATCGTTCTCGCAGCATAGTAGGTACCTACGCCCTGTAGAGACTTTTAATAATAATGCACAATATAATGTATATTATGGAAACAACCGTTGTTTCGCTCATTAGCACTCCCTCTGTGTACTTTAATAATACATAATACTATAATATGTTTACGGTGTTTATACAATCGAAACGACGTGACAATTAAATCTAAAGATTTATACTCGAACGACAAATACTTCGCTACGGCATTTACAACTGAGTTTTATTTCAGAATAATTTACATATTTCATATTAATTTGTCGAAAGTATAGTATTGTAATATGTACTTATATACTGAAATAGTTATAATATAACGTTTTAACGACTCGGCTTATAAACTTTACATTTAATTTAACTTCTATATTTATGCAATCTTTAAAGTTCTTTAATATTCAAACGGCTAGATGTATATACAGATATTATGTAAGAGGTTTTTTTTTCATTTGATAATTCGTTTCACTAATTGATACAAGATAAAAACTCGAAAAAAGGCAGTTGAAAAAAATTAAGTTTGAAGCTAATGAGAATTTACTGAATTTTGGATATAATTGGGCATCAAGGAAAAACTTTGGATGAAATCCAAAATCGATAGAAAGGCAACAAAAGTTGCAATTTTGTTTACGAAATTATACAATTAAGTCTTTAGTGTTTTATATTTTATGTGTCTCATATGATGTAAATAATTTTACGACGTTAATATATTATATTTTTTAATCGAATAATCGTGAAAAAAAAAATGCTTGTTAGAATAAAGTATGTTTAATATTTTTTGTTCCTGGACTGTAGTTTTATACTTTTTTATTTAAGTTAAAAATAAAAAAGTTATATAAAATACTAAGGACAAACACATTATAGTAAGAATTGTTTGTAAGTATTCAATTTGTGAAATTACTTATATATCTTTTACCGTCTATGATAAGCTAAATAGGTACCGGTTTTGCATAACATTAAAAAAAAAAAGTAACAACCTTTTTCGGAGGTTTAAACTAAAACAAGTAGAATTTAAAGATAAGTCAAAATTGATTTTTATTTTAAACTGAAACATTATTAGTAGATAATTTAAAGCATCATAGTGAACATCGTTTATGTATTTGCGGTAAATTATAATTTACTGTGTTTAAGTACAATTTATAAATTGTTTCACTTTCAATAAAATGTATAATTTATAATTCTAATTTTATTTTATTTTATGTCATAGTGAATTTCGGAAGTGCGGATAAAATATCACCAAAGCCTGTACTCGTGTTCATACACGGTGAATCGTACGAATGGAATTCGGGGAATCCATACGATGGTACAGTTTTGGCAAGCTATGGTGGTCTAGTAGTAGTCACCATAAATTACAGACTTGGAATATTGGGTAAGTATATAAATTACGATTAAAAAATAAAATATTTGAACGCGAACATTTTTAAAGACATTGCGTGTTTGGAACACATGATATAGAGTCTGTGACAGTTAATTCAGGTTAAGTACAATAGTTCAATAGGTACACAACGTTAGTATTCTGTATACACTGGAATATTCAATGTAATTTTCACGACAAGGGTTAATAATTGACCCTTTATGCTGTCCTTAACAGAGATAATTCAAGTATATTAATGTCGGTTTTTTACACAACTTCTTAACTCAACTAGATTGAATGAAACACAGAGTAAACCACGGGCAAATTCCATTCAATAAGTTTTTTGACATTTGAATATAATTTCAAAAAAAAAAAAAAAAAAAAAAACTGTCTTTTATATGATTTAAATGCATAGTTAAATACAATTCACCTTCTAAGGTAGAATAATAAAGATTTTTATTATTAAATTTACTATTCTTACTTATAAAAACATTTATAATAATATTACGTATTTATTATAATTTTTTTTGTCACATTATAATATTTTTTCTAAGTTCATACGCATTATTATTTCATATAATTTAAAAAAAAAAAAAAAAACTATATTATTATAGATATTTTTAAATTATTTACACATGTCAAAATTCACTTATATCAATGTAGAACTAAATATACTTAGTACTTATATTTAATTATCTGCTTAGCAAATAAATAAATATTTTAAAAATACAATAATAATTTTTAAAAGGTGAAACCGTTATAATGTTGGTAGGTACATTTTTTTTTTTATCAAGCGGGTACTTTGGGAATGCTTTAGAAATACGTTAAACTTTATCTCTTCATCATATTTTCCTGTCGTAAACCCTTTGAAAGCTGTAGTTCGTGTTCATTTTTCCTGAATTTTTTGACATTCCAGGCACCTTCCGTGTAATTACGATGACGCCTATTAATAATTCATAATCCCCGGCTGTAATACCGTTGCTGAACACGAGTTTAGTTTTTTTCCCCCTATCATGTGTCATCGCCATGACGCATCGATGATTGATTACGTTTGGCATAGAGAAAAAAAAATAGTGAACGAAATATAACCGAAGACCATATCCGAACAGATATTGTTTTTCTGATAAATTAAACGTAAAAAAAAACAAATTGTCGGTTGTCGATGACATTTAAAAATACCGATTTGTGTACACAATCAGTTTTTTTTTTAAATTATTTATAAGGACCAGAAAATAAGTCACTACAGTGCGTTTTAATCGGTATTTAATACGGATCGAAAATATAACTCATTTTTTTTATAATACATCTATTTTTATTTGACAAAATATAAAAACGTGCAATTTAAAAGCAGATTTATAACAGTAACCTGTTATATATTAAATTTACTTATATATATATATATATACTATATAGCCGAATACAGTGGATAAACTATGAATTACACACATCATCATATTAATATTGCAGTAGAATATTATTCAATGATGGATCAAAATCAATAAAAATTGACATTACAACAAAATATTTGCAATAGTCTTGTTAATCTCACAAAGTAAAGGCATTGAAAATAGTACAAAAACTAATAAACAAAAAAAAAAACACATATAGGGTACCTATATTTATATATGTTTTTTATATATTTGATCGATGTAAATTATTTTTAATTTAATACTACAATATGTGTTGATGTTTAATAAAATAAAATATACTGTTATAATGATAAACGTATGCCCCATTTAATGATGTGCTTAGAAACTCACAGTTACGCATAGATACTGAAATAAACCATATTATATACTTTTGTCTTTATTATTTTTGATACAGTTTTAGTGATGAATAATGTATACCTAATAATAATTTATCTTATTTTTCAACGTTTTTAAATTTGATTCTAAATTAATATGAATTCGCGAAGAAATAAATCAATTTATCATCTTTGTTTATACTGACAATGCTTTTAATGGAATTCATATTTATTTTATGTATTCAAAATATACAATAGATTTTTCACATATTTCAATTGTACACATGTATTTTTGTTAAAAAAGTACTGTAGTGTTCACAGATGTAAACGGTTATATTTGTAATAATATTGAATATTGCCAGTGGATTTGTTCACACAAGCTTTAATAATATCGCAATAATACTTAAATTGTAAATCAGCTTACTTTCTGTGTACTGTAAACAAGGTTTTCGTGAATTGATGTAGAACATTTATAATGAAAATACCTCGACGAGAATAATTATTTGTTTTATGACATCATTTTTTTTCCAACATTTAATGATACAAAAAAAAAAAAAAAAAAAAAAAAATACACGGTAGCTTTACAAAGACAACATATCTATGTGTATATTATTATTTTGACGAGAACTTGAAAGTCTGACGAAATTTATTATTTGAAACCGTTTAGCAGTACTGATGTGTAACATTATGATAATAAAATGTTAAAATTAATAAAAATATCAAGCATCAATGCCAAAATTATGACGTTCGGAGTAAAAATTAAAAAGTCCTTGAGTATTTATGGCTATAAAAACCACATGTCTGGGACCGCCGCTGCGCGTCGACACGAGGTTTGACATGGTCATATATAGCCATTTAGGTGTAAAACGTTATATACGATATTATAACAACATCAAAAATCAATTTCACGGTTGTTAGAGATTGACGTTTTTCCCAAGGCCAAGTGAATATCCATATATATATATACATGTATTATATTCATATATTTGTGTATCCACCGTGGTTTTTAAATGAAAAAGTAATTGATGGGTTTTACCCACCACAGACAAGAACCATTAAAACGGATTGTATTTTAAAATGTGCTTAGGGGCCGGGTAGTTCTTAAATTTAGAGTATAGCTTATTTTTTTTTCAAATAATTCACCCCGTTTCGTGTTAAAAGCAACAGACCAGAAAATTTAATGCAACTAAAATAGTTTGAGGCGTAAAAAACCGCTCGTAACATTTGACGGCGATATTTTAATTCGACGACTCACTTTGTTCGGTAGATTTACATGAAATTATTACTACGGATAAGAAAAATGAATAATGACTTTTCATCAAATAAAGAAATACGTAGTGCTTAATATGATCAAAGTCACGCAAGGTTTATTTACATTCATAATGATTTAAATTATTTCAGATTTTGTTTTTGTTGCATTAACACAAACTCAAAGCTTTAATATTTATATTAAAATAAAATAAAAAAAAATTAAGATTTTTTTTAAAAATAATTATTAATAAATAACAAACAATAATCAATTATTTACACGTTATGAGCAAGTTTTTTTACAGTTTTAATTCGCTTTAAACTTACTATTAATATTAAGTGACAAACAAATGAGATATTTGACGGACAACTACAAATTTTAAAAAAATATACAGAAAATGTTCATATTAAATTTATACTTAAAAACTAAAAAAAATATTTTCAATAAATTTAACTATATGATCATGATATATAAACGACTTTTCATCAATTTCAAAATAATTTTACTCTTAAAAACTATCACACACTTTAAAATATTTAAAAAGGGTCAACTTTAAGTGTTTACAACCCACTGATTCAATTTCACAAAGACAAGTGGCTCTTTGTTCAACATACCCTGCCAACATCCTTAGTAATTTCACATTAAAATGTGCATCCTCAATTCGAAACACTAATGGTACCTAACCTATACGAAACCTTCTTGTGCGTGGCACTGATATATTTCCCATACGAATTGTTCTATAATCGTTAGTCGTTACTCGTTACAAATCTTCAGTACCGTATTTAAGCACTATTAATATATCATAAAGCGTTCGTTAGTTCTTATACTCAATAAATACAACATATAATATGTATTACAATGCGTATAAAATATAATGTTACTTTAATAGCAAGACAATATGGAAATCAAACACTACTAAATCGGAATATTTATTTTCTCAAGGAACTAATAAATATTTTCAGTTTTGACGAGTTTCAAATGCACATTAATAACAATTAAACATACTCAGTTTATTATTTTTCACATAAGATGGCCCATGTATATATTTGATAGATAGGCTGATATGAATCAAAAATTTGAAATATAATACATATGACTTCTCGAAAAACTGAAGCTATAAATTTAATAAATTATGACATAGAGTAAAATATTCGAGGTAAAACAATATTTGATAAGCAAAATTCACAAGAAAATTATCCAATTAAAAAAAAAAAAAAAAAAAAAATAGTTAAATTAAATTGTATGATGCAAGCTATAATACGTTTTTTGGCATGGTAAAAAATAAAACTTTATCATGCTTATCTTATTTATCATATTAATAAATTACAATGCCATATTTTAACAATAGTTATTATAATAGTTTTAATCAATAAATGGAGTGATACATCTCTATTATATACATCTCATACTTATCTGAGACATTTATAAATAATAAATATATATTATATACTTTTATTTTATTCAATTATTATATTTGAATATATATAATTAAATACTTTAATTACGATTAAATTAATTCACATTTAAAGATAACAGTATAATTTAATAAGAATTAGTAATTAATGTTAATTTAAAGTGATAAAATAACAGTGATACATAATTAGTATTTTCAACGAACGCAAATTTTTTTCAATATCAATTATTATATTTTTTTTTTTTTTTAACTTCGAAGAAAATATACATAATGGAAAATACACCATTCATCAATTAATATTTATCAATTTTTCTTATTAAAAATTTTAAATTATTTTTAAATATATTTTAACAGCACTGTCAAAATATAGAATGCTTACTCAGAAAAAATAAGATAACAGTGGAATAGTAATTATTAATTTATTGTTTGGACTGCGTTAATGATGGTATAAGAAAACAGATAAATTGTATTAAATCATCATGAATATGATTATACATTATATTAGTTCTATCAAAGTATCAGGGCAGTAGCGTGACAGGTAAAATTGGATGCAGCTTTTTTTTTCCAATAGAATTATAGGATCTATGTGAACATTACTACCGCAGAGTTGGATGTACCTTGAGCGGGTTGGTGTTAAATCGTTTTCGCGACATCAATTGGGCTCTTCGCCACAACACATACGCACACGGCACTCACACACTATTTATCCTCTTAGTCACGCTGTTTCTTTCTCTCGCAATGTCTCTCTCCCTCTCTCTCTCTAATTCTCTCTCCGCCATTCTCTACCACTCGGATATCTCTATCGTACGTACATACAATAATAATAAATTATAGATTTTACATTTCGTATTTCGATGAGGAGAGAAAAAAAGAAATCGCTTGCACCACCATCGAAACCATAATGCTATATATACATTGTACACATACGCATGGTATCCGAAACCATCTATCCTATTTTCCGCTTTCAATTTTATCCTCCACCCCGCCACCCTTCTTTCATACTTCACGGACTCTCTCGACGATCTCTTTCGACGTCGTCGTCCCCGTAGCCAACATCACTCGTGTTCACACAACCAAGCATACACAAATACTCACAAACGCACACACATCTAAAGATGAAAATATTCAGGGATCCGGAGTTCACGTATAAAAGATTGGTATTTTATTTTTTTTTTTTATATATATATATATGCGCTACTTTCACGGAGACGTATCCAATATTACACATGTCAATAATAATATATAATATTATTTACCTATACACAGTATAAGCGTACATGCAAAGGCCGTGGCATACATGTTATACGTCCACCGTATTTGTGTTTTATTGCTGTGCACGTAGTTTTATTTATTTTCGCATTCATCCACCATCCATCTATAGAAATTTGTCTAGTCGACAACCATTGTTATAATATGTTCATTATCAAAACTGCATATTATAGTTGTAAAAAGTCAATATAAAAACAATACATAAACATTTATATTTGATTTGTAACGACGATGGATTTGACTGTGTGCAAAGATGATCTACATAAGATCTAGGATAAATAGTTCAGCATTAACAAGATTTACGATACACTATAAGTACTAAACGATTACTAAATACTTATTTATTAAATTACACTGATGTTAAACCAAAAAAGCTTTCTCCGCGCGGCACTGTTCTGATAATCCTCTTTATCGACAAAATAATTATTAATGACATAAATCAGATGTATTGTTTATATATATTTAAAAACTCAAATCATAAAAATATTACATGTATATTGTCTATATTACATCACTAAATTGTAATATTGTTATACAAAACAATCAATAAGGTAAGAAATAGCATCTTCATATTTAATATGACGGAATTTTGCATTCACATGTAAATAATTCTATTAGATTATTGATTATTTTAACAATAATATATTTTGTCGGTAAATAAAATAAATACGTAAAAATAGCCTCATAAAACGATTCAATAATATTTAAATCGTTAAACTATTTAAGTACCTACTCATTATAATATATTACCATCATCATCTATAACCATATTTTTGTAAAATACATCTTGTGCACTTCACAGTGGTTGAACTTCAAAAAAAAAAAATGATTTTTTTAAAAACTAGTGTCGATGTTCTTACTTTGTATTTCTCACATTGTTACGATAAATGTATATTTTTATTTAATCACAATATTTATAGCGTATTTCGTCAGGTAAGTTTATGTTTATCCATTATGTTCTCAATCCACTTTTGGGTGAATACTGCAGGTTTACTAATATTTTAAATTATTGCATTATGGCACTAGATACACAAAAGAGAAATAACGTACGTTATGAGATTATATGTACAATAAAATGAAACTTTCCCGACAACTTTCCCGTTTCCAGAAGTACTTTTTTTTCTTCAAAAGTGTAAAAAAAAGAATAAGGTTTCCATACAAATATGTGACTACGATGAAATCTCGTGTTTGGAGGTATATGTATGTAAGTATATGTATGCGTACACATGTTATGGTCGATGTAGTTCTACTAATGGAGGAGTAAACATATGTGAACGTACGTACTCGTATATAAGTAAGTTGATGTATTACCGAACGTGTCTACCTGCTTTACTCTGACCGTACTTTTCATTGGCCAAAACGAATAAAAATTGTCGTTGGTTTCAACAGAAAAACCATTAACAAAAAGTGGAGAAAAAAAGTATCTGTTGGAGATGAAAATGTGTCGAAGTAGGTATTAGTGCTTTGCGGTGAATGATAAAAACTCCATTATAAATTCAATTTCCAATACTTTGCCGTAACAATCAAAACACATCGTATAGCGATATGTTAAATCATATTTTTTATAATATTAGTTTATCACTTTTCATAACATTTACGTATTCAAGAAAATGCAATAAGTACTTGGTTTTTTTTTTTTAAATAAATAATATAGTAAACTTGTTCGGTTTACTTGTTAGTCATAAAAAATTTAAATAACAATTTATATCTTAAAAGTGTATCTGTTGACAATGTCATAGTTAATAGATAAGTTGTAGATCTGCACTATTTTTATGTCCATTGAACCATTGCTAAAAGAATAATTAAAATGTCTATTCCTTCATTTAAACATTGAGCAAATATTGTTTCCCAAATAATTTTTCAGTTCTTTGAATAATCAGTTACCATGAATATAACTGTTTGATTTGGACATATTAGAATCAGTTTTATTATTATTATTATTATTAAATTGTCTCGTGTTCTAATATTATTTAGAAATTAATCCAGATTAATTATAAGCAAAATAATTATATATTTACTGTAAATACCTAAATATTTTAGAGAATTTTACAAAATTAATTAAATTTTTCGGGTTTTTTATATTAAAAAAAAACATCAATACAACATCATAATTTGGTTTTTAAAACGTATTTTTAAGTATTTTATAAAAAAAACATATTATTACTTATTTTCTAAATAACTAAAATAATAATTAGGTATTCTTCATTTCTATTGAATTCATAACAGTATAACAATTATTACTTGTATATTTTTATTTAAAACCAAATAATGTATTATAATACAATATAAACAAGGAAAATATATATTATTATTCTATTTTTTAATAATTAAATTGTTGTTAAACCTTTAGGCAAATCATTTAACTATGTTTTTAAAATGAACAATGAAACATATGTCTTTTTAATTTAAGCATGTTTATATTTATGAAAACACTATAAACGTAAAATTATTATACCTAGTCAATTGTATTATATCAATATTTATATTCCTAATAATAATAAAAATGGTAAGATAGTTATATATTTTTTCCCCAATTAATTGCATATTATTATGCTTAGTTTTTAGTTTCACATAATAATAATAATTGATATTAAAGAAAAAACAAGATAAATAATATCATGATAATTAATTATTAGTTAACTTGTAATTCGTTTATATAACTTTTATATAATTATACATTTGTAGTGTTAAAAGTATTATAACTGATGTAATAACATTTACGCAGATTTAATCAATTATTGTTTGTTGTATTTAAATAAATGTCGTTATAATATAAAAATCTATCTTAAATTTTCGTAGGATATAGAAATATATATTTTTATTTTATTTTTAAAGTACGTTTTTTTCTAATGTTAATAATTAGTTTCGTTGAGTTCTCAAAATGTAACACTCTACTTTAGAATCTTAAGGCAATGAAACTATTATAGTTTTACACCTGTGTTTTCCTCTCGGAGAGTGGTTCCTAAGTACAAGGCTTCCAAAACTTTTATGTTACATGCCTCGTTTAATTAAAAACCAGTAAAATAATGTACTACACTTAAAGCATGTATAGCATTATTGCCTTTGTTGTGTTAAATAAATAAGAAAAATCCTTGAATTTAATATAAAATGTCCATAATATAATTATATAATTTATATACAAACCGTGAATTTTATTTGTTTGTATTATCTTGGTTAAACAATATTTCTATCTGATACTATTAAAATATTGATTAAATATAAGTTTATATAAATGTGTGTATTTGTGTGAGTATAGGTGTAGTTCTTCCAAATATCACCCTTTGCTTTTGGATGTTGTTATAATTAATTCACAATTATGACAATCCTAACTTATCCTCGTGGCTTTGGTAAAACATGCAAGCATATATTATTTACATGTTACATAATATCGTGTACATAACAGAATTACTAATGATAACACCGTAACATATAATATGTTTAAGTAAATGTGAAAAAAAGAGAGACGGTGAGTGTAATAGGGTCTGTGTTGTAGATATGTAGGTATATAAAAGATATCATGCTAAATAAGATAATGATGTCTAAAAGAGAATTTTTAAGAGAATATATAATGAGAAGTATGAAGAATATATTATATGTGAAGGGCTCTGGAAACTGCGTGAAATGCAGACATAAAAGTATAATAGTTTTTATAAACATATGATTAATATTTTAAGTTTTAACCAACCGTGCAATGTGTTGAATTATTTTAAAATAAAAACCTTATAATTATTTTTTTATGAATATTCATGTATGAGATTAAACTAATTTATTAAATATAATATTATATTAATTATACATTATATTATATTATGTTTATATAATAATATACTATTTAAGTAAGTTATATAACTAGTAACTCATATTGTGATACAATATGTTTAAACATATTAATTTTTACATCTTAAATATTAATATTATGACACATTTGTTAACTCTCAAGTATTAAATAGATAAAAATCATAAATACTATGTATAATAATATAATTTTCATATTTATTATAGCTACCAGATTTTTTTTTATACATTTTTTTTATCGTTATGAGTTTTTATTTTAGTTTTAATTACATAATGAAAAACTCAATATAATGTAAATTATGTTTCGTATAAATAATATAATAATAAATTATTATAAAAGAAGTGCATTTTAATTATGTAAGCAGGTGTGTGTAGTGTTCGTTTGTCAAATACTATAACGGTCATGATTATTATTTTTTGGACAAAAATACAATATTTTTAACTTCGCATTTACACTGGGCCCGGAGAAGCGTTATTAAATCGAAAAGTTTGCTCATAAATATTAAAAATCGCATACAGGCTAACGAGGGTCGGATGGGATATCGCGGTCGTGGGGAAAGTCGCTTTTGTTTGGCGATCATGCACATACGCATAAAAGCGGTTTACGTCGTTTCTAACTTGGACCGCTTCGGTAAAAAAAAAAAAAAGGAGAAAAAAGAACGCTTCCTAAGCAAGAAAAACTGCCTTTACGCCAAAAAATAAATAAAAGTGTGAATGTGGAATTGTGTGTGTGTGTGTATTTTATTATTCAGATACATATTATACAATGTAACATAAATATGCACTAGTACTAGTATTACCGCTGTCGTCTGCGAGTTGTTATTATATATGAATAAAATATTTATACGTATATATGCGATAGGTGAGTTGAAGACGATGAATAATTTCTCTGTGAAATTGTTGCGGACTGTTTCTGAGCCGTTGTTATAAAGAAAGCTGACATCGGATTATACTGCGTGTACGCTCTTCATAATTTTTTCAGTGAAAATCTAAAATGTTTATTATAAAAAGATATATATATACAACATGCACGTAAGCACACTTCTAAACAAGTGTCCTTTGAATAAAACCTTCGTCAACCCAATTATATATAGACGCCTATAAAATATTCTGTTTTTCGCAATTGTTTATTTTGGTCTACCGAATACTGGGACCTCATCCTCTTCCACTCATCATCGTTATAAAATACATTTTATTTTTGTATAAGAAAATAAAAATCTCGGCGCATTGGCGTCCACTCGATGAGCATCATCGACTGAACAGATAGTATGCAACAGTATAAGATGAGTCGTTAATTTAATATTTGAATTATTTACCACTACCGCCAGTCTATTTTGTTAGACTCGTGTTAAATAGTCATTCACGTTTACTTTAAATGTCTAAAACGAACAGTAGTATTATAGAGAAATGATTAATACAAGTTCAGAGAACAGTATTGTTTGTCTTAAATCATAATATAATAAGGAAATACTCAATAGCGTGTCACCAGAAACGCAGTAGAGAGGAGATAGTCAATCCTTTAAAACAAAAATTAACATTTTAATAGTGGAATTAAAAAATTCTATGGAATTCATTTTTTACATACATTTATAAATTTTAAAAATAATTTCAAATTACGAACTACAATATTACAATACATTAGAAATGTATTATTGCATGCATTATTGTAATATCAAAAGTTATTGTGTAATACACGATACACCAAATATATATTATACCATAATTTAATACAGATTCATGATTTACACTCTATTAAATATAATATGTAATATTATGTATATTGTATCATATATTAAATATACGATATAATATAATGTATTTAATCTATGATTATATATACTTATTTTTGTGATGTCTTTAAAAATATATTTATAGAAATTGAATATTATGTCCTAAAAGAGATCTCAATAACATTTGTCAACAAGATACTTAATTAAACCGATACAATGGTATATTATAATATAATATATAATTTGTAAAATATTAATATTAGTCCTATCCACGATGAATAACAACAGTAATAATAATCGATGATGACATATTTATTCAGGTATTAAGTTGATATAACTATCGTAAATCGTAGCCTTCAATTAATCCGAGTAGTATGTTTCGTCATTATTGATTATTATTTTTATTGTTAACACTGTTGAAGGTCATATGCCTACAGCATAATGTAATATAATCTAGTTTCCTAGCCGGAAGCTCTATTATTGGATTTTCACTGAGTAAATCCTCCTGATACCGATATATTATTACAAGTACCTACTTCCCGGAGTGATGTTTATTTCGGTATTGAAAAGGGATTGCTACGAGATCGAAAACATTTTCTCGGTATAGCGTATCATGAAATTTAGTTATATAACAATATCGACAAGAATTGTCCGCGTTTTGTGCGCATTAAGAATGATAAGTACTCCGATAATTGTATAAATATTGATAATATAATATAATACAGTGTTTCTTTTAACGTTCCGCAGCAAGGTATATGTATGCTTATAGGTACTGTATGAGGAATGTGTGTATAGGTACATTGTACACCAGAAAATTATGGACAGTTGGTCAGTGAATGTTCCGTATCGATATAAATATGAATTCCAATGGTTTATCTGAGTATCTAAATAATACTTTATTCAGCTGCAATAGATGTTTATAGTACCTTAAATTAATAAATAACCGTAATATATATAATTTATTTATACACTAAATTTTTTAATTTCATAAAACCCTTACCTTACGGTTCCTACTAAATAATAAAACACGGTCGATTATTAATTGTAAGATATTAATATAATTTTAGATTTTATTTTATTTTTTCATTGATTCAAAATTATTGTTTTACTTTAAACTTTTTTTTTTATATACACAAAATTATTAACACTCTAGTCATGTACTAGTACGTAGCTGCGTGGCACGCTCTGCAGACAGAGTTATGCTAAAAGTTTATTATAATAGTAAAACGATAAAATGTTTATTGTAATAATTGTAATAAAAAGCGAGTATAATTTACGAATATTTTTAGAGAAATTAAAATGCTTCTTGTTCGTAATAATCATGAGGTCAGATAATTTTTTTTAAATTAACTTACAGTCACTGCAGATAGATTTATATCCAGTTTAGCTAAACTACTGTCAACTATTTCAGTAAGCTCTGGAATTACTGTGGTCGCAGTGTTACGCAAACGTTTTCGTGTATAGTTATAAGTACACAGCGTTAAATGTGAGGTGGCAGTGATATGGCGCTTTCTAGTTTTAGAAAAGCCGTTTAAGCTGGATTCACATTTTAAATATTTGATGGTCATAAATTATACGAAGATAAGAGAATTAGTTTATATTTACTTTATGCATGAGAATTTTCATAAAACATGTAATATCTTGATATTTTTTCAATTACAATAATAAATTATAATGATTTAACAGACAATTTTAGATAACGAGTATCCATTATTTTTCATATATCCTACTTCCTCATTATAATTAAAAAAAAAAAATTAAAAAAAAATACTTCCATTGTATTCTATTTCTTAAAAATATTTCACTATAATTATATTTATTAATTTTAAAGTTTAAACAATATTATTTTTTTTTTTTTTGTTTTATGGTATGAATTTATATTGTCATCCTAATAATCATAATAAATGTTTTGCGTATTGCGTTTAGACTCACATTCTTAGAAACCATAATACATATTATCGGTTATTTTAATATTATGATGCATTATACATTTTCCCAGTGTAGCTTTATTAATACATAAAATTGGATGGGCGTGTGGACTGCTTCATAGTTTTTAAATTCAATTCGGTTAAAGTAATGTAGTTCAACGTAGTATTTACTGAATGGACTTAGACATTTTAGTTTGTATTTTAAGTCAATTACGATAGTGACTATAGTTCATTCAAATGGATAGCACGTGCTACTGTATCTTCGTTCATAAACATTACTTTTGTTGAGTTATAATCAAAATTGACAATTTATTTTAAAATAAAATTATATAAAATTATTATAATTTTATAATATATAAAAAAGTATCTATCAACATTAAGAATTGGTAACTATTAAAAATACTAAAATATAGGTAAGATTTTATAATTGCATCATGATACGTCCAATTAACGTAATTTATAGTATAATTAATTTAATGATTTTCGTGATTAAGAAATAGGTAAAATTTTAATATTACAATTAATGTTTATTTCTGACGAAAGACACAATAAATGTATTGATAAGTGGCGCATACTCTTAATATTATAAGAATTATCAGTATATTATACAATATTGGCTTTCTTCTATGTAAATAAAGAGGTAAAAAAATAATTATTCTTTGGGAAATAAATTGACTCTAAAACAATAATAGACTCTTTAATAAAGCTGTCCGTTACTGAATCCGATTGAAAAATTAAGTTGGAAAGAACCAGCAAAACCTGAGTACAAGTTCGTGTGTGCAAGTCAGTATACACGAACCAGACTAATGAGTAGTCATTAAATAGATAAGTTAGACCACATTTTTTTACGAAATCATCACGCTAATTTTAAATCAAGTAATTTGTTCACATTGTAGCAATTTAATTTATGAAATAAAATATGAATTACCAAAAGTTAATAATATTATTTATGAAATAAAATATTTGATACAATACAAGATTTTTACATTGATACATATATTTTAATTATATTGGATTAAATTGTATACAGTAATATTTATAAATATTTAATTTAAATAAGCAAAACAAAAATAAAAATAAAATATATACAAATTATATAATTATTTGTTTTAATTTTAATTTATTCAAGACAAATAGTTATGCTAACGTTTGTCGTATTTCATACTATTTCTACCTTTAAAACAAGCACTTTATTTGGATGTATATAAAGTATTTATCCATGAGTATTAAGATATTAAGATTAGATACCATGGTTATAAAAGAAATAATAATCAATTATTTATTTATAGATAAGTATTTGCAAAAACTTCCCAATTCGTATCAGAATTAAGGTGGTTAGGATTTTTTAAGCTTTAATATTGTAAAAAACGTTAAATCAAAGTATGCGTTCATTTTCAAGACACCTAAAAAGCAATATTACAAACGTTTGCTATAACTAATGGTCCTGCTTAAATAAATACAGATTAAAATGAATAACTGTTTAAGTACAGCAAACTTATTTTTTCCCAAATTAAATAACATTTATTTACATTGTTATAATTTATTAAACAAATATTGAATATTACAATGCATTATTTAACTGATATTTAAACAAATATAACTAAAATCTGTAGATATGTATAAAACAAGCATATTATTAGGAACAATTAAATAAGTAATTAATGTACCAAATAATAGTTTTATTTAACAAATTTAAGACTATATTGAAAAGAGTTACACGATATATAATTAATGCAAAAGTAGAATTTTTGTCTTTTAAAAAGTGAAAAAAGATATTAAATATTTTTTAAATAGAAAACTTTTTATGAAGTTTAATATGTTTTTATTGTACTAGCATATTTAAGAGAGAAAAAATGATTTATACATTAATTATTTTGAGTATTAAAGAAGTCTTTAATATTGAATTTTTTAAACAATACATTATTTTTACAATTTGTTGTGTTGTAAATGTATACCTTTAACCCTATATGTATGTCTTTTAAAGCTTAATTTATTAATTAATAGATTTTATTTTAACTTTTTTTTCGTAATATTTTTGTAATAACATTTAAAAAGCGTATTTATTATTAATCCAATATTGTATAACATATTAAGATTTTTTTTTGACATCATTTATAGTTGTATTTAAATATATATTAACATAAATAAAATTTGATATCATAGATTATATTTTTTTAATTGTTTTTAATTTATTTTCCCCTATAAAACAAATATAAAGAACTCCAAAACAGTATTTAACATAAATAACTTAAGTTGAAATAAAAGATTTTCATTACTCCATAAAATTTAAGACACTCTGGAAATGTTTTTTTTTTTTTTTTTTTTTTTTTTTAACAATAATAAAAAGTTCAAAAATATCTATTCGATTTATGTAACGTTATTTTCCCTTAACTTCATTAAAATTATAAACATTTAAAGTCACCCCACATTTCGAGAGTTTATGTTTCTATGAATGTCGACTTGCAAATTTAAATAAATAGTTTATGCATGTTATTAATAAATAGATGGTTGTAATTCAGTTTATTCTGGAAAAGTTTATGTCCCTTGTCCGTATGCAATGAAAATAATTCTCAACTTAAATTCTCACCAAAGTTTATCGTGTAATAAAATAACTATATGAATAATAAAAACCGTTTAAAATGAATACATGTTATAGTTTCCTAGAATATTATTCTATCTAATTCAGTGAGTCAGTGAGTTAATTTTGAATGTTTAAGTTCAACATTATAATATTCAGTGCAACTAACTAGAATCTAGCAAATTATGTATAATTTCCGGTAGCCAAATGTAAGTCCATGCTCCGTTCGTCCATCACACATAGTGATTTAATTCATCGTGTTTAGTGAACATAGTCTACAATTATGTTATCTGAAACGTTCTCATCCATTTATCATCCTTAACTGAAACACGAGGTGCCCGTTACCGGTAATTAAATTAGTGTATAACACTAAATCGCCAACTCGTATGTTTACTCTCGTCCAATGTCAGCTATAACGCCTATAACCCAATATTTATCGGCATTATAGAATTACCATTTGGTCGAAAATGTCACTGCCAAAAATCTGGTATTGATTAATATTTTGTGTGCATATAAATAATACATGTTTTGATGGATGCTCTATCTATGTGATATGCTTACAAATAATTACATTAAAATATAATTTGTGTGCCTATTTGAAAGTGATCTGAAGTTTATGATTGCAAATTAAATTTTAAAAGAGCTTACATTAAAATTTAAAAAAAAAACTTCAAAAAACAATACAGTACCGTCAAACGTTGCTATTCCTTATAAGTACGAATTTTCAAACTTTTTTACCAAGAAAAAGTAATTAAATTTATATTTACAAAAAATAACTGAAGAAATTTGAACGTTTCAAATATTTTAAGCATGCATTTCAAATTTTATATAACAATAATTTACAAAATAGTATAATGGTCGAGGTATTTTTAAATTATATATTAAAAAAATTGCTGAGAAAAATTTATTATTTCACATTTTAATATACTCTATTTCAATCATACGTAACAAAAAATGCTTGCTAAATATTTATTTTTAAATATCTACAATAAAAAATAAGTCTATATTTAAAAAAAAAATAGTGTTGCAAAGATATTGTTGTTTTCTCGTATTTTTTTTTTTTTTATAGTTTTATTTTTGTTTTTTTATTTTTTTAATTAATGTGTATTTTTACTTTCTTATTATGTTGCTATACTCTATTTTTCACCATAATCTAATGTAATAATCAAATACTAAAGAATTTTTTCTGCTCCAAAATTTAGTGGTTGACAAAAATACTCAATACTGTAAAACCGTAAATTATCTATCGCTCTGTTCAAGATTTAAAATTTATAATTGCATTAAAGTAAATGAATCACAGTTATAAAACTCAATTTAAATTCCATGTAGTTGACTTAATTTTCAATACAAATTTTAAGAAATAAATAAATTTTAAAGTATTATCAACGTTTATAGTGAAATATTTAATTAAAATTAACTGAATATAAAAATATTTCTCAAAATGTATTTACTTGATTTACAATATTATACTTTATTACTGAAGGAAAAATAGCTTCTGTAAATTAATAATAATGGTGTAATGATAATATTCTATTTTTATGGTTTTATTAATGTGTTATTATTATAACAGATATCATAATAGTTTTAATCTGTATATTATCAAATATAATCATCTTTATATATAACATAGCAATATTATAAAATAAAATTTAGTTTTTTTTTCATTATTATCAAATTTGAGTTAGTACCAGTCAAGTTAGCATTTAGACAGTTTTAATTGAAAAATTGAAAAATAACCAGACTAGTGGTAATGCAATATTTTATGGAACACAAGGAATACGATCCATAAAACTTATAAATTGATTAATATATTGATATGTTAATATTTAAATTTAAGTGTCTTTATATCATACGTTATACAATTTTTTTATTTTATATGAAATACATTTCAAAAATGTATACAAATAAGTAATTTATATTTAAGCATGATATCTATTATCTTAGCTATGTTTAGAGCCGTTATTTATGAATATGATTTGATTTCATACCTTTTAAATTTATAAACATTAAATATGAATTAAAAAAATGCATTTCAGCCTTAAAATTAGTACATTATTAGTTCTTAAATCTATGGCTATACAAAAAATTTCCTCAAAATAACTTTCTAAAAATACAATGGACAAAAAAAAATCAAAGATTTTTCACAAAAATATAAATCAACAACACATTATAAAGAAGACACTGAGTTATAGGTACTAGGAAATCCACAATGACATAAAAAGATTAATATGGTGAAAAATCCAGAACAAGCTTGACAAATAAATCTATTAATCACAAAGATATGTATTAAGAACCAAGAAAAAATTATTTTGAAAATAAAAAACATCTTCCTAAAAAAATTTTAAACAATTTAAAAAAATTAATTAATTTAATGTACAAGGAAACGATGGTCAAATAGCTGATGTATTCAAAATATATAATATTATACCTAAACTTTGTTAAATACAATAGGTTGTAACTAACAGTCTTCTAGATATGAATTTTAAAAATAATAAAAACAAGAAATATGAAAATACACTTACAGTATACAAGAAAATAACGAATTAATTACTTATTAACTTAACAAAATATAAAATATGGTTGTAGGTACAGCGATTTGAGTAATTTAGCTTTTATATTTCAAAATAATTTACTGTTAAACGGCATGAAATATCTTTTAAATATCTACATAAAACTGTGTCAAATACAGGTTTTATCAAAATGATAGAGATTACCTATCTTTAATTTTACCAAATACGAGCTAATAAGAATAATTTTATTGAACATTTTTATAAAATCATTTTAATTAGAAAATAACTTCAGCAATTATTTTTTATTCTCAATTTTTAACTCTTTCTTCACCATAAAAAAAAAAAAAAAAAAAAAAATATTAATGAAACTATATATTTACTATATTTTTATTGATAATGTGGTAAATAATTTCACTATACTGATACAATTAGCTAATTGTTCTGTAACCAAGTCTTGTAAAACCTACTATCATAATTTCAATTTTACAATGATACCCCAAAAAATATGCTATTTAAAGTGAAAAACGGAGAATTAAATATCAATCCTCTGTAGTCTGGATTTTCTGGTCTACTTTCACTTAAATCAACTTACAATAAACTTGCTTACTCTTTCAAAAAGATTCGTGCTTAATCAAAAACATATGCTTTTAAATTAAAATTATACTCTATTTTTGTCTTTGATGCCAGACCTTGGAAAAAAACTAAGCAACTATTAAAGTTTTAAACTGTTCATATCCACGTAAAAAAGTGACAACACACTAGGTTAGATTAGCAATCTCGAAAAACCAAAAGTATTTCAAAGCTATCTTTTAAAAATATTTTAACCGCATTAAGATATCTTCATCCCATAATACATCAGAGAAGTTAAAAATTAATTGGATGCATTTTTACCTAATGCTTTCCTGAAAAATATTTTACTCCTAGAAAAATAAAAAACATTATCTTAAAATATACACGTAATAAATCTCTTTAATATAACGACCTATTTTGTTAATAGTTACCAAAAATCACCATAATACCTCTCAGTTATGTTCTTAATGTTATTTTGAAACTTTCATATTTCCCTCTATTTGAGAAATTCTCAAAAATAATCATGTTTCCCAAGCTGGACAAATCGTCAGATATTACGATATTACATAAGCCCATAACCTTATTACCATTTTTTTTCAAAAAATTGTAAAAGGCATCCTTAAATAAATCTACCCACATTCAATATTTAACAAGATCTTTTGACCTTCTTAATTTTGCTATATAGCCAAACCACAGAGTTACAGATGTAAATGTCTTATCACATAAGATCTGGTTACTGCCTTAAACAATTTACTAATCCATTAAAATATACTTTCTGTGTGGTACGCAAAATAGTGAACTAAACTAAATCATAATAAATTCATACACATAACATTCACCCTAAAACATAAGTTTTATCCTAAAATAACCGCTGATAATTTATGGATATATATATATTTCAATCAGATTTTTACTGAGGATAAAAACTATGGTGACGTGACGATAACAAATCGTATAATGTTATCGTTCATTTATAAAATTAAAGGACATATCTTAGTAACAAACAAAAACTTTTTCACAATAGTGTATGGTAGCACACACTACATGGTTTAGTTTG
This sequence comes from Melanaphis sacchari, assembly GCF_002803265.2. Lineage (NCBI taxonomy): Eukaryota > Metazoa > Arthropoda > Insecta > Hemiptera > Aphididae > Melanaphis > Melanaphis sacchari. The sequence goes on along the minus strand of NW_020271665.1, from coordinate 691,219 downwards.
AAGTAACATATTTTTAAAGTTATGGAATTCTTTTATAAAATCGCTGTATAAAACACTCTTAAAGCTATTATGGACGTATGGGATTAAACTCTATTGCTCTGCTAAGAAATCAAACTTAAATTAAATTCAATCATTCCAAATGATCACACCTTGCTAGATTACAAATTCTCCGCAATAAGTCTCTAACCAGTACTCCACCATAACCTAAGTATCAAGACAACTATGGAAAAAATAGTAGTTTTCTAAATACGATTTTATTTTTTAGATTAAAAAACCACAATAATCTATTAATAAAAGGGTTATACATTCCTGTATTCTCAGGAAGTCCTCACCGCAGGATTAAACGAATGTGGTTTAGAGATCTTCTTTCCTAATTAATTAATTAATTTAATTAAATTAACTCAATTTTAAGTGTCACTAATGGGTAGCTTCTTAATTACACAATCAAATTGTTTATTGTTCTCATCTTATATATACCTACTGATTGTACTAAATTCTGTATATTGTATATAACTTATAAAAACAAAACAAATAAAATAAAAGTAATTAAAAACAATATATTTTTGGATAAACAAATTATAATATATTTTGTTTATTTTTTGTTTAAGTTATATTATATTTTATTACTCCTAATACCTTAAAATAGTGACTTAACTGCTAAGCATTGCCATAAGTCACTAGGGTTGGCAGTTTAATGGCCAATTTCAATTGAACGGTTGCATTGAGTATAGGTACCTTGGGAGTAGAAAAACAATGTAAACTATTATAAGGACCGAGAGTGTATAATAATATGGTTATTCATTAGTTAAATTTCCACCGTTATAGTATGCTTTTGAAAAATCATTGTATGCATTGTTGTCAATAAAATAATCGAAAAGTATATCATATTGATATAAAAATATTAAGAGAAAATATTATAGACATAAAATGTAACATTTTCATGTCGTTAATGCATAGAAAATAGTCAAAATAATAATTTAATTTATCTAAATGATTAATTTTCTATTAATAATATTATTAGAAGGTAGTTTTTCCAACCATTCAATTTTTCAATATAATATGTAATAATACGAATTGTTTTTAACAAATGTTCTCATTGTTTCTACTCCTGCGTGTTTTCAAATTTACAATTAATTATTATAGGAGTAAAGAATTTATTATTTATTTATTAAATGTTGATAATATTAAAAACAATATTAAATCATTTTTCAATTGTAATTTAAATAAATATAATACATTTATATAATATGAAACGTACAGCATTTATAATAATAAATTAATTTAAATCTAATATTTATGTCATATATAATAAATGATAAAAATACATATTTGTTTTGAACATAAAATGAGAAAATATGATAATAAATGTATTTAAAATAGATTGTAAATTTTTGAAACTTTTGTATTACAATAAAAGTATCACGACAATTTAACTAGATTATATCAATTTTCAAAAATTTCTAATAATAAATACATAAACAGTGATATATCTATTGTAACTTACCATGGATATAACAATATAAAATAATAAAACGAGTGTAAAAAAACATATTATATTGTTAAAACTATTAAGTGTTCAAAATATATTATGTGATTAAATAATAAAATTTAAATATATTGTACATTATGTGTAAATAATATAATAATATAATTGATTAAACATAATTCCACAACGATTAAATCTTTAAAATAAATTTTAATAGAATACATTTCAAGTATAAAACACATTTTTTAGTGTCATAATTTTTCGTTAAGGATGAACACTAAACTTATGATCTTAATTTTATTATATTTCGTACTTTTTGAATCAAATTATAATTATAATAGAGTTTCTCTAAATCTTTTACTTGATTAATGGGAATTCTTAAAATATTTGACGCTCACTAGGTAGGTCCCACTATGCGTAATATATTCTGCGTAATTTAACTCGAAAAGGTTGATTAAAAATAAATAACGCTACAAGAAAGAGGAGGTACTAGATGCGCAGCAAAATTAATAAGTTAATGTAAGAGTATCTTCTTTGACATACAAAATTAATTAAAGGTTATGTATAAAAAAACATTTGAAAAAACTTAATTTCAAATGGGTACTGTACCATTATAGTTTTTTCTAATAACTAATATTGAAATATAAGTGGTAACTTATTATTAATATTGATATCATAATTATTATAATTATATAAATTCATCATTATATTCTAAGCCATCTATTTAAAATGTTTATAAAAAATATTTTCTATTTAATCTTTAAAGAATATCAATATTTTACTATAAAAAATAATAGCTGTTACAAATTAACTATATAATAAAATCATGTTGTATATATCTAAAGGGTGTAAACTATAATATGAACTTAAAATAATACTTGTTTAAAATATTTGAGTTTCAAAAACATATCGATCCTCGTACATTTTCAGAATATATATATATATATATATATATAAACATAATTATATAACATTATATAGTATATTATAATATATTATTAGCCTTTATATAATGCAATATACTTGATGGTTTTATTGTGTCAATTAGATTATTATCAAGATGATTTTTACTAGCGTGATTTTTTAAATTTTATTTGTTTTTTAAAATTTGATTGTGGTATTTTTTTATTAAGATTAACATAATTTTCTAGACAACTTTTTATTTATGTTTATGTATTATGTATATTGTAATATATTTAGGTAACGGTAAGGAAAAACCAATCACATGAAATTATTAATTGTGTAAATAGAAAATTTGAAACAATTTCCATTTAGTATAAATTAATATATACAAAAGTAAATAAAAAATATAACAAATCAAATAAAAACATTAAAAAAAAAAAGTTGTTTACGTGATTTTTAAGAGATTTAATGAAATTTATTGTAAAACCAAAAAAAAATAATTTATACACAATTTAAAATTGACATCTTATTATTTATAAGAATAGCTAACAAAATATTAGATTTATGTATGTTAATAAAAAATATATTTGATGGCTTAGTTCTAAATTTAGGAATAGTGGAATTCAAAAAATTTAACAGTTCAAATTATTTTAGAGGTTTTATTAGACATTTTAGATTAATTATTTTCTTTCTATTTGCTAAATTATAAAGATTAAATGTATCTAAAAATTATTAATAAGAATAATGAGAAACATATTGTGTAACAATTTAAACATTTTGCTTTATTTATAGTTCAATAAAACAGCAGTGTTATTAAACTCTCATTTCGTACAAAGAAATACATTATATATTTAATTACAAGTTAATATACTATAAATAGTATATAGCTTAAAAATAACATTTGTTGAACTTAATGATCAATAAGTTTTTTTATAATTCTGTTTTATTAAATATAAAAACAAATAAATATTATTTTTATTTTAATAAAATATATGGATAAGGTATATTAAAAAAAATGTATCTATTAAAAATGTATACCATTAAATTATTACATAACATATAAATAGTAAATTGAAAATAATGTGTACTTAAGATACTAATTTAATAATAACTATTTTTCTTATAATATATTAAAATTTATATTAAATGAGTAAAAGTTACAAAGAGAAAAAAAAATAAAAATAAATATTAAGTAAACGTTTAAATAAATTGAAAATTTAATTATTTTATTTAAACATTATAATATTATAATTAAATCATTCATTTTGAATGTATTATTTTACAAAATCCATAAATTCAAATAAAATTATTCTCAAATATTAAGAATTTACATGTTATTTCAATTTTTAAGCTTTTTAAAATTGTAATTCATTTCTCTTACCAATTGTTTATTTACATACATATTTCGCATAATGGCATAATACTTCAAATTATTTTTTCGTATAATTTCTTAGGATAGAATAGCAAACATAAATTAATTTAGTTTTGCTATACTCATACATGTTTCAAAAAAAATTAGGATATCTATTATTATCCATTCAATACGGATATAATAAGAAATGTTAAGTATTAGGTACGTTATGATACATTTTCTCATTAGACTAATAATAATTTCAAAATTAAATTTATATGAGAAGATAATGTACTTTTAGAACAGAAATACCTACATAATTAACTACCAGTTAATAAACTAATAGATTTAGTCATATTAAACATTATAACTTGTCTGTAACATAAACTAATTAATTATTATTTAGGTTTATAAACGCATACCTTATGTTGAGTAAATTAGAACAATAATAAAATATGCACAAGGGGTATAATAATAAGTACGAATGAATATGCACAAAATTCGTGCATATTAATACACAGGAAATATCAATATTTCAATTTTCTATTACAGCTAGTTAGGTACTTAATCTTTTCCGGCTTCTACTTAATTTGTAATAATATAACTCAAAACAAAGTTTAAAGTTATTTCGAAACTATAGCCAACATAAAATAAACAACGAAAAAAGAATAAAAATAAATCGAGCTATAGGATTTTTTTTTTTATGTATGTTAGATATTTGTTTTTATTTTTAATTTGAAAACATTTTTTGCTTCTAACGAAACTCTGATTTTTATCACCTACTGAGAATATTTATGTATATTAAATGTTTATATGTGAAAGAATATAAATTCTCCCTTTCCACAGAAATTGTAATATGTAATTAAAATATTTAAATTTTAGGTTGTTTTTATTTAAAATTTTCATTATACAAATTGCAAAATATAAAATATTATATAGTGTAAAACACTTCTAACTTAGGTCGAATCAATAAACGGTTAGATACACTATTTTTATACCATAATTTTATGTTTAATTTTATTTAGTTTAAATATTTAATTTTAAGTTCTGTATTAAGAACTTAATAATTATTAAAAAAATAAAAATATATCTTGAATAAAAATTGTTTAAACAATTTAAAATATTTAAATGTATACCTGTGTATATTATATATATATATATATTATATCTCCTATCGTCAATTTTTTTTTTTTTTTGATAAAATACCCTCGACAGCATAGGCCATCGGATGTAGAAATATTGTATTACTATATATTTCCATATTATACAATTATAATAAGAGTTTTTCATACATTTTTTTGAAATTTTGCAGCAGTGATGAATATAATGATATTTAAAATTGACTGAGGACAATAAAATTATGTAATAGTTCAGTTATTGATTTGAAAAAAATTGAATTTTATTCTAGCCTTGAGATATACTAGTATTTTTTATTAAACGGGTGTCTGATGGTGATTTGGACACTACAGACGGTGCATAAAGTGGTTCTTTCTTGACTGTTTGAAAACCGTGAGAGATTTGAGTGTGTCAAACTTGGAGTCTTGTTATGATGACTTCATATCATCTAAATATTTCTATAATAATCGTAAATGTCCAATTGTTAATTAACTTTATTTTATTTTATTGTATTTTATAATATCATGAAAATTTTCATAATAATATTTTTTAGTTATAAAACTTAAACAATTTTAAACTTTAACTCTTATGATGTAAATTTTTATTTTTTTTTGTGTCCATTATCGTATTTTCGATAGAAAAATATATTTCTATCTTCAAGTACGATTTCTGCTATAAAATTGAATCTTGTTAAACCTTAGTATTAACTAAAAACATATCTAATGCTTTAAAAAATTTAGAAATAAAACTAATAGAAAAAAAAAAAATAACAGAAAAATAGAAATTATTATGCATCACCAATTAACCACAATATGTTCAGTAGTGTTAAGTAGTAAGTACCAATTTGTTTTTTTTATTTATATAAATATTATTAAGTACACCACTTATACTATTTTTTCAATCCTAAATATTATTACATTTATTGCATAGCCCAGAACCTAAAATGTGACAATGGTTTTGAGCATTTTTTTGTAATAATAATAATATCTAATTTTATAGCAGCTGAGTTGATATCCAATAGGAATGATACTCCAAAAATCGTCTCCAAATAGTTGTTGGGTGGTTGCCATTGATTTATCCGTTTAACTTCACGCCGTCCGTTTTCTTGTTACGAGTAATTGCTTTTTTTCGACTTCCTTTTCTTGCTTTTTTTTCTAATAGAACCCAATCCCAGTCATTGTGTATATATATACATATACTCCCTGTGAAATCCTATCTCTGAAAAGCTCGTTTTCGTGTCCCTCCAGAGAATACACTGTTTAGGTGAAAAAGAAGCTCGTTTTCATTTTGCTTCGGATGCGTAAAAGAAAATGATTTGCAGTGCCTTATATGTCTGATACCCTTTTTCTCGTTTCATTTCTCCAGAAATAATGATTTTTGAAAACTTCACCGCGACGAAAAATTACCGAAAATTAATTTGTTAACGCGCAATAATTAAAATAGGACTTTTTTGGTCATTTTATTTTTAAAAACAAAATATTCATTCTTACTACGGATTCCTGTTGAGTGTTGCACTTAAAACACAAAAACTGAATTCTTACATACATAATATTCTTATTGGTATAAAAATATATTTATGTCATTAATCTTACAATTATGGCTATATTTAGTTAAATTTTTATAATTTCCAACTTATTATTTGTTTAGTCTCAGGTTGAAAAACCAATAATAATTTTAATAATACGAAATTTAAGTAGGTATACCTACTTGTCATCTACAGACACTCCAATAATCCTAATCACATTAATAAGACTAAAATAAAAGCCAATAATAATCCTTTATCAAATCTATGTTGTTTTTTTTCTTTTTTTAATTTTTAAACTATTAAAAAGAAAAAAAATAATCAAATAAAAGTATGCATGTATTATATACACGGGTATATAATTATATATATATATATCTGTAAATTATTAAAAACAGATTTGGGAAAATCACGAAAATTGCAAAAAAAAATAAATATTATTTTCATAATATAAGCATACCATTACATCACCATGGGTAATAACAGGTTTATAAAATGTGACATAAAAGTGTAAAATAATAATGATGGTAAAACACCATCATCCAGATTTCAATTGTCGATAGGTTGAGTCAATAAACCGAGTAACTTGTTTTGTATTGTTTTTAACACGGATCTACGCAGTATGGCATATATAAAACATAGTTTTTCGATAAAACTTTTTATCATAGTTTGTTTTTATTATATTTTTAGTCATTTGAGAGTCTTAAATATATAACGTAACTTAATATTGTAAATTATAATCATTGATTGTGTTTCATACAATAATATCAGCACTCTTTTGAATGGGTTAATATAGACCAAAAGTTAATTGTAAAATGTTTTGCATTATCATATTATATTATATGTTTGTTGTTCTTGTGTATCTATTATCTCACATTATATGATATATCTACATTAAATGGTTATATGCCTATTCCACTACTTTACTCAAGTCTCGAGTACAATACATACTTGTGAAGTCAAAAGCGAATGGACAGTGTTTTCATTCCTAGTAAATACATCTAGGGTTTTAACCTTTGTTTTTAGGTTTCAAAAACTTATTTTTATAATTAAAATAAATATATTTTATTTTCTGTGTCTTGCATCTGAAATATTATATATTTAATACATATATAATATATATATATATATATAGAAGAAAATATATTATTTTCTTTGTTACGTATTAATATTATTGTTCATGACTTTATATTTTTGGGGGTTTTACTGAAAACTATTAATATATATTATGACACACCAATTTCCTCTTAATATTATTTACATTCTAATAATTTCAATTCAATTATAATTGAAATATATAAGATTTTAGCGTTATACAATTTGTTAAAATTATATATATATATATATATATATATATTTAATAATAAAAAATGACGATAAGTGTACGCTTAAATATCTAAAATTTAAAGTTTTGAGAAAAAAGGAGGTAAGCTTATTCCATAACGCTTAAAACACATAAAATAATTATAACATACTACTACATTCAATATTTTCAAATATAATTTACAGTATACATTTTGAAATGTATAATATTTTTTTTTGGTTTTATACACCTCGTTATAACATTCACAACTAATATGATTATAACTGACTTGAATTTGCTAAATTGCATGTTGGTTAGAAAGAAAACATAAAATACTCATTTTAATGAGCCAACGCCCTCTGAATATAATATAATTTTAATTTATAGTATCATCCATTGGTGGTTATTTTATTTTTTTGATTTTTACCAGAACTATTTCCTTATCATTTCTATTTGTTATTGCGATGGATTTGTTAAAAATGGTTGTGCTGGATGACAATTTTTAGACTCTTAATTGTGAAAGATCTGAATAAAATGACAATCTATCAATAAAATGTCCTTTAAAAATCATGAAAGATGTAAACTTGCAAAATGTTGGGCATAATATTGTTTAGCCTACCACCCTATTAAAGAAAATAAATTTTTATTTAATTTACAGGTATATTATTAGTTATAGAAATAAATTACTTTGTTCAAAATATTTTACTGAATTAATAATGTTTAAAATTATTGCGAGGAAACGGTCGTAAATTGAAAAGTTAAACTAATTAAAAATATTACTTTCTTAATATTTTTTTTTAAATTTATTACAACTCAGTCATCATGGTCTTGTTTATACTCTCACTTTTTTTCCATAGTAGACTTTAGTCTGAGAAAATAAAGATTTATGATTACAAAGTATTTTTGTTCTTAATGCTTCCATGATATTTCTTTACTGCTTATGCAATTTCTACTTAAACATTTGTATATGCAGAAGTTTTATTATAAATTTGATAAAGTTGAAAATTTCTATACAAAATTTACATGTGTATTATTCGATGTATTATACTATTATATGTATATACGACGAAAAACTTGCAGAAAAAGTAAGAATGTGTCTTATATGTACAAAAAAAAGTAGAGCATTAAAAATATGAATTAATCATATTTTATTGTAAGCACCTATAATTTTAAAATTCTTAGACCATGTAGTTTTATATTATTTTATGATAATAAAATATAGTTTAATCTATAACTGACACTGCATTTTGACATCATTCGTTGTCACTTGTCATACTAAAATTAATAGCATTCGTGTTGTTCAATTTCATTTGCATACAATTTTCCTTCCGATTTGTCGACCGCAGTTTATTTGAGTGTTTATAACTCCAATATAATTATTACAAGTTAATAAAAACATTTAAAAAAAATAATATGAAAAATTAATAAAAATTATTTTTATGATCATCGACATTGGAACTAATAATATTTCAATAGACACTGTTAAAATAATTTTTTTACTAAGACTTACGCGTGATGATGTGCTATTAAAAATCGATTGCTAACAACTGTGTTGCTTATATATTAATCAAATAGCTTAGAAATAAATCATAATAATAATCAATCATTGAATCATAATAATTCCTGTGTATATTATGCAAATATAATAATTAAATTGATATTCTATTGCGATCAATAAATAATAAATGTTTGATAAACCAAATTAAACTCCATAACATTCCTTTAAAAAATTTACTAGGTAACATTATATTACACAGACAAGAAATCACATTTCCGTAAGTAGTCATGGTATAGATTATAACCGATGGAATATCAGATCCTTTATTTAATTAGTTTACAAACGCAAGCAATGCTGCAATCGCAGTATTATTTTTATTGATATTATATTTTTCTTTAACTGGACATTTCGTTTATTTTTATCTATAAGACTCTCAGCAAATCTTCAATATCCTACTTGTATACACAGAGCTGAAGTGACTTCTATTAATTTTACACTACAATACCTTCCTATCTATAATTGAATTTGATTCGTGGCGTAAGTTTGTAATTTATATCTACTCACATGTATGTGCCTCTAGTATTATATTTTACGTGGCTACTATGTAATATCAGCAAATTATTCTTTCGCATTGTTTGTCCAATTGATGCATTATTATATTTTTAAGTTTACTATTTTTATTCGTTGCATAATGTATTGCATCATTTTGTATTATGTATTTATGTTTAATAAAAATTATACGGTATGCGAGTACTAAAAATAATATTTGCATTCAAAACTGCACAGTGTCGTTGTGATAATTAGATTTCATTCTAACTACACCTCCTCGTATTTATATACTTATTATACTTAGTTAAAGTATTAAATTGAAATATGTATAATTTTACTAACTTCCATTTAAATTTTTACCCATTATTTGGAAAACCTTTTTGAATTCGTGAATATTTGTTTATCTCATACTGCGTTTAAATTACGTCAAATAATTTCTGCACATCAATATTTATAAGGACTTATGACCACAATCGTAATTTATGATAATACACATTTTATCTTATGTCCGTTTCTAAAAAGCCTTTAAACAAAATATATTCTGAAATAAAACACTCATTTTATGTCATTATTATTCTATTATTTCGAAACGCTTTAAAATCCATAGAATAAATTGAAATTTTTTTTTATAAGTATGTGGCTAAATATTATGTAATTCATAAATCTAAATTTCAAATGAAATGAACATTGAACAAAGTTTTTGGTAATTTAAACATAGTATATCGTAGCTTAAAATTATGGAAGGAAAAAAAATAAAGTATTTGTTTACATAGATTTAAAAACGATACATATTGCTTATTATAATTTTCTCTTACGAGTAATATACAAATGTAAAATATATTTGAACACAATTATAATATTATATTAAGTGTATTAAATGTTTTAGTATTTTAATATTTATGTGCTTATTAATTATCATTAAGTGGTATCAAACATTTATTTAATTTGTTTGATCATAAGTATGAATAGAAAAATAAAATGTTTATAATAATTTACATTTCTTATTTTTTATATAATAAATGACAATAGTTATAATTACACATTCTAATTTAAGATCAAAAATATAACTTTTAGATTCAGAAAAGCTATTAATTATCATCAATTATAAATAATAATAATATTTAACTATGTTTTAATTGTAAAAAATAGTAAACCATAGCTAATTTACATTAAAATTATCAACAGATTTTCTCAAAAAAATAAACTCAAATAAGTATTACAATTCATCAATTTTAAACCTTTGTTATTAATTATTAAACACATTACTTTTAATATCTCTTATTCTATGGTCACGCTATGACATGATAGAACAATCAACCAAAATTTTATAGCTCTAATGATCAATATGTAATTTTATTCTGTATGGTTAACTTCAAAATATTTTATAATTACTTATACTGCACTATATATTATTAAAATATTTGTAGTATTGTATAATTATTAACCAAGGAATAATTATTAAAAATCTTACCATATTAATCACAAGTACAACGAAATAAATAACAGAATTGAAATGCTGATATTGTGTTTAAATCAACTATCATTGATTTAACATAAATTAATGTCAGTTGAAATTCGCAATGAATTTTACTACCTACCTTTAATATAATACAATGCGCATAACAATAAAATCATGCAACGCTAAATAATGTTAGTTGGTATATTAAGAATGATTGACTGTTTTAAATGCATAGCTTTATAATATTATTTATTGTGTTATTTCTAACAACTCATGACAATTGGTGTATATATTATATCCAAATAAGTTCAAATAAATAACATGATTTAAAAAAATCTACTTAATTAAACATAATTATTCATGACATAACTCGTCAGTGTGTGTTTTATCCTATTTAAACAATTTAAAAATAATAAATATTATGTAAGCCATTTATTTTCTTAATTCATCTAAGAAGTTCTAGAACAAATACATTTAATTTAAATGCTATTAGCATTATATAATTAACTAGACATTATATAAAATAGGTTCACAATTTTATCCATTTTTTTTTAAGGGAATAATGTATATATACCTACATATTATTATGCATTTAGTTGAGTTTGACATAAGATTACAATTAAAACTCGGTATTACACATACACAAAGCAATCTAAGTAAAATATTAGTTTTATAGTTTCAATGTACCATATCTTAATATCGTTTTTAAATAAATTATACTTATTGATATTTTATTTTTTTTAAATGTATGATTATAATTAAATCATATGATTTCTAATGTGATTTTTATAGCACTCAGTTCTAATTTAACGATGTAGAATTGAGTAAAATCACATAATTATTAAATTTATTAAACATGCATTTGTTTAATAATTATTTAGTCGTAATGATAAGTCTATTACATCATCATAGTAGTATATTTACTACTATTTTAAATAACTCTTATAATATAAATAACAGTAAATCGTAAAAATAACAAATAAGAGCAATTTACTAAAAATCTTACTCGTCAATTGTCGCTGTCGTCATTCATCGATATCATCTGGTAACCATCTACTGAGCCGAATTCCCAGAAGCATTTATTGTCATGGATTATGTGTAGCCCTCCTCTCTGTCTTAAAGTCACATCCGCCTTTTAAGACTACACTTTATCGAGTCTGGGAAAGTGGAAAAAGGAGCTCAATGTGGAACAAACCTTCCTACTGGTTTCTCTCTCTTTCTCTTTCCCTCGACCGTATCAACAAAAAGACTTTCATCTCTCCCTTCAAACCCATTCCAGCCCTCTCCACGGATTTTTAAGTGTACATCATGAACAAATGGCTCCCGGTTTTAAGCTCATGTCTGCTTGCTGTAAATCAATGTTGCATTGTCCTAGTTTATCTCTTTTTATTATTTTATATTATTCATATGAAATCTTATTTATTTTTTTTTTTTAGGTTTCTTAAATCTTAACTCCAATCAACACCTTAAGTCACCGTCCAACTATGGTCTTATGGATCAAATAGCAGCCTTGCACTGGATACAAGAGAATATAGCTGTATTTGGTGGCGATCCAACTAACGTAACATTGATGGGTCATGGCACCGGGGCCGCTTGCGTCGGTTTCTTAATGTCATCATCTGCAGTACCAGATGGTAAGTATTTAAAAATTAAAAATGCACTTAAACCTGGTAAAAACGATTCTTACAACGTTCAATTTAGTTTTGTGGTCGATTAAAGATAGGTTATGGCTAAATATTATTTTAACTCTTTCACAACGTCCAATGTCCATTTCAATATACCTAATAATATATAATAACTAAAATTAATTGATAAATTCAATATTTATTTTAATTTAAAATGTTTCAAACTATTCAAACATACCTATTTTAAATATTAATTATAAATTCATATGATATATGGTATTTATATATTATAAATAGTGAATATGTATTTTATTGATATAACCAAATTAAAATTATTCAAAGTTCTTATTATTAGGCATTTAACATTTTAAAAAGTAATTATCGTAAATGTTTGATGAATACAATGGAACAATGGATCTATTGGTAAAATTACATAGTTAATAAGCTAAAATAAATATTTTAGAATTTTTTTGGAATTAATGAAAAAAAAAAAAATTAAAACAGAAAAAAACATACCAAGAAATACGGTTATTGTAATATTTATGTAATTTTGATTGTTATCAAACATTAGCTTTATTTAATTTAATGATTTAACAATCTAATATAGTTTAAATAATACCTACTTCAATGTGAAAACTATTTGATTATATTTTATTTTTATTTTTTATCTTAATAATTGGGCATCTAATTCTATAATGTATAAGATAACGTCTATTCATACTGCATATTGTGGATTTAAAGGAAATTATATTTTTTAGAAAATCAAAACAGTACATAAAAAAATTCAATTTATTAGTGCATGAAATAGAAAGATATATTATACGCGTAAAAACTATAAACGCCTTTGTTGTTGAAAGGAATCGTGCCAAATCTCTTGACTTTACTTAAAAAAGTTTATTCTGTGCGAGATTATTTTTGTCATCTACGTATTCTCACTCACGATAGCAACACATAATAATATTTTTGACTATAGACGTTAAAAAATTTATCAATATTTTTTTTCGTTAAAAACGTATCTAATATAAAATACAAATTATGATATATTTTAATTTAAAACGTATAGTGCCAATGATTAGTTCGTCTAACTTATCAAAAACTATATTTACTGATAATAATAATAATAATAAATGTATCTACAAATTAAATTTATCAGTTTTTATAAAATTTCTCATCAAGTTTTAAAGTATGAGATTGCAATTGAAATTAACAATTATCATAATGCATATAAAACACTAATCTCGCTAGTCTAATCAAATTATTTTTAAGCCATTAAAATATGATTTTGCCTAAATTAATATTAAATTTACTTATATTTATGCCATATGGATACCGTCAAAGTATATTTGTTTCTTAGATAAATCATTTCGTGCACCATCAAATAATACACTATGGATTTAAATCCTAGAACTTTTTTTTTTTTTATTATTTTCTTGGTATTAGCTAACTGTAAATGTGATTACTCACGAGACTAGCAGTGTTTTACTCAATAATTATTTTTTACCAGGCTTAATGTATAACAGTATAACAAGACTATATCTAATCAAGTTAACTTGGTTCTTTTTATTTTATTGGATAACTATTTAAAGCTACAATATGTATGACACAAAAAAATAAAAGACTTTAGTAAATGCGATTAAGGTTAATTTCGAGTTATTTCTCAATTCTTTGTTCATTTTGAATTCAGTGATATATGATCTACTCTGGATTGCAAAGTTAGTCGAGCTCATGCAACTAAAGGAACAGTTGTTAAAAATTGCGTACGGCATACCAATACATAGCTAATAATAATTAATTTTTTTGGCCAGCTCCAGTGGGGGCTTTTATCGGGTCGTTTATAACGTCCCTCTCGTATTTTCCTCCAACAACTTTCATGAAATAAACTCCTATAAAGACATAAAGGTTTTAGCCTTTCTCAGGCCAAGGCGGTGTGATATGAATTCGTAAGCAGAGCCCGAGAAAGGTCGATCCAATCTGAACGACCGTAAAATTCCTGTTGAGATTTATTGTCTGTAGCCTCGCTGTGTTGGTCCTTTTTGTTTTCATTCGAATTCTTATGAGGGTTTTTTTTGTTCACTTCATTGTTTTCCATCGTACATTAACAAATACCGTGATGAATTTTTCAGGATGGTGGTTTTTTTCCTTTAATTGTGCGTTTGGTTACTATTTGCTTTGGAATTTTTCACATTAGAGCATCGGAAAAACTTTTACGCTGGCGCCACAAGATGAATTCGAGCCGTAATCGTAGTCTCACGTCACATTCTGTGCTCCCTTGTGTACAATATGATGGTGCTTCAAAGAGCTTCTACAGACTTAGTTTAATAGATAAAGATTGAGTGACAATACAAAATGTATTTCATATTTGTGATTTACATATTATTCAGGAGAAGTAATTTTCTGTTGTGTATTAGTTTATTGAGATAAAACGACATAAAAATGTTTAAAAATAGTTACAAATCTAACAAATACATTTTTGTTGGTAAACGGATTTTAAAATGTATTATACAACAATAAATACATTTTTTTAAATTTTGAGTTTGATTAGAATATATTATTAATTGCAAAAACTAGTATATTTTGTATTGATGAACATTAATAGGAGGTTTTAACTAAAATTTCTGCAAAACATACTATATTTCCATTAATTATAAATATTTTTATGGATATAGTTTAATCTAATTTAAAATCAAAACATTTAATTTCGTTTTGACTCGGGTAAGTTTTATCTTACACTTTACTATCACCTTTTAAATTAAAATTGATTATAATAAAAAAATTTAATCATAATAAGCAGAATACGGGTAGTATCTATTAGTTACATAAATTAAATGAATATATATTAATATATTATAATACATTTTGATATAATACTATAATAATAAATTTTAATAAGTAGAAACAAAGTAAACAAAATATTGAAGATGAATACTTGACATCAGACTTGAATGAGTAAAATAAAAAAACATTAAAATATAAAGTCTTTAAAAGTTAAAAAAATAAAAATTTAAAAAAAACAACTAAGGTAAATATAATATTGATAAAATATTAAAGTGGAACATTTTAAAACTCGAAAAAGTAAAATAGAGATAACGTTTAAATATTTTAAATGTTCAAATTGTAAAAAAAAAAAAACAAGTGAATAAATATCAAAGAATAAAACCTTCAAACTTAAACAATTAAAATTTAGTCAACATTTATAACAATAAATTATGTTTAACCACTTAACCACTTGAATTAAGAAATAAAACCTGCAAACCTACTTCGCAAATAGATAATATATTATATGTCATGTGATAAGTATATTTTTAATCAAACACTACAGTAAAATAACTCAATGGTCATTATCTTCATCCTAAACATTTTTTAGCTCTCCATTTTCAATATCATCCGACATCACTATTATGATAAAATTTTATTATCATAAAGTTGAATATTCTTTAGAAGTAGAAAACATTTTTATTAAATTTGTAACATAATTTTTTTTTTGATATCTTTATAATTTGAGTTTTTAATAGAACCTTAACATTATCATACAACGTTCCATGATTACAATTTAATTTTGCAGCTTAGATTTATATTAATATTTTTCTGTATACTATGGAAACGACAACAGTTTTTCAGTTTTTCTCTCTTGTGTATGTGTACATTTTGTGTTCAATGGATTTTCAATCAAATTTTGTTTTCACCAGATTTTTACCACACTTTTAAAATTATAAATTGTTAAGTTATAACCGCACACTTTTACAGCGATATACCTTTTAAAAATCTCGAATTGAAATGGGGAAATTATAGACTTTTTTTTCTCAACATTTATTCAATACGCCCAATCACCCAAGTGTTGCTGTTTTATTGGTTAATGTTGTATAAAAATGTTTCCACAGTAAACTGGCTTTTATTTTAAACCGAATAAAAGTCTGAAAACAGATTGAGAGTTATTGGAGGTGATTTCTGTAACATCAATCGATTTTCTAAATTTTCCAAATTATCCAAAAGTGATAAACAAACCTCATTCAGTCCAATTCTACTTTCAAATTCTATTCATATATTATATGAAATACATTTTTCTGGACTTTGAATTGGTACATCGATAACAAAAGTTAAATTATATAACCATACTTGCATACTACAAAACACCTCCATAACTGATAATTTGAACAAAAGCTGTGTTTGAATCATTTCAAAGGATACAGATACACTATCAGTTGATTCTTATTCTTGTAACTCAAAAAATCGTTTTACGCGTCTTTGGTGTATTTTAAGTTTTGCTTCAAATTATTTTTTAATATATTCACTTTTTTCTCTTTGACATATCTAAATTACAAAAAATGTAAATAAATTAGATGGAAATTATATCAAAATTGGTAAAAACATCTAATAATATCTACGATGAACAATCGATTAATTAATTAATATTAATTTATTCAATAAATTATAATTGCAATTTAATTTCATTGATTAGAGTAATTTTAATAAAACCTAATCACAAAGTTTTAGTGGGAATAATAATTAAAGTATCAAAGTTGCAAACAATTTTTTTTTTTATATATATATATATATATAATATGTTAACAGTTCTGTAATATGATGAACAAATAACCTTCAATATAGATTAAAACGATATAAATTAATAAAATATAACAATAAAAAAAGTTTAAGACAGTCGTTTTTGTAAATAGTACGTTTGGCATATATATAGTTTCCTATGTATATAGTAATTATTATTAGAAAATAGTACATTTATTAGAACGTTTTAAGAAATTGGTGCAATTAGTACGTTTCGACCACATTTTTTAATTTTTTATTACAAAACCTATAGCAAATAGTACGAGACGTTTAGCCTCAAATAGTAAATAGTTTATTTTAACAAAATGTATATTGTGCAAATAGATCGTTTTTCATCGACTGATTAGTTTAATATTGGTTTTTGGTTAAAAAATAGTACTTTTGACTGGACCTGATGACGCCAATTGATTTTCCACCATTTTAAATACATTGTTTAATGTGTCACTCAATTTTGATAAAAATTTTAATAGTTAGTACGATTTGCGTTTCATCCAACAATTTTAAAAGGTGAAATTTTTAAATCACCAAAATTAAGAACTTTAATAACTGAAATAATCCACTCATATAATACGTTAAAATGTTCTAGTAAAATATCAAATAAATATTTATTTTATACTACTAGGATTTTACTTACTTTTCTACAGTTCTAATTAGGTATTCTCTGAAATATTTTTTAATAGAATAACGCATCTTATTGAGATTAAACATTTTTTTTTTTCAAAAATTTCAGATTTAAATATTTACTAACATGTATGTGAGCTATATAAATTAAGTATTTATAATTTATAAATGGAATCAAATATTTTTTTATTATTAGAATAAAAAAAATTCTCATAATAAATACTAATATAGTTTGATGTTGGCACCACACCAATCGCCAATAATTAATATTGATGATACTATTGCAGCTAACTATATATATATTTTATTAAAGAATATGTGTATATTATTTATGTATTTTATCATGGAGTTTGAGATGTTATATTACTATTAGGTTATTATAGGTAGTAATTTGTTGTTACTTGATTTATTTTAATTAAATTATCTATAAAAAGAACAATATCCAAAAACGTATTAAGAAGTTTTGCAAGTAGGTCAATTTGTCATTATTATTAATAGTAATGTTTATAAATTATAACCATTTATGCTATACTAAAAAATATCATAAATCACGCGAAAATCACCAAAAAACATCGGATACATTGCAAAAAAAAAATATTTTGTTCTTGCAAAATAAATACATAAATATAACACCAATAATAACATAATAATTACAATTAATAAAAATAATTACTGGTATAATATATAATACATATTATATAATATTTTAAATAAATGCATACAATATAATGTAATAAATGTGAATTTATATATCATGTTTGATCAAAAATTATAATATAATTGTATGATCCTCATTCAAGTTTTCTTATCAAATCAAAATAATTAAAAAAATATATATATGTTTATATAATAATTAATTTATATTTATTTTAAATAAATTACTTTATTTTTATATTTTAGTTAAAAGTAAAAAATATAACGAAAAAATTGTGTTTATGTTAAAACATTTCCTTATACTACATCTACTGTCGTATAATTATGATGCATAAACTATAATGCAAATAATTTTATGGAAGCTATAAAATCGAATTTATTGTAAACGAATAATTATTTGTTTTTAATTTATAAATTATTTCATTTTAACTAATGACTCTTTACAAACACTTAAAAAGTTGATACTGTTAACTAACTACTCTTAATTTACTACAGAAGCTTCATATAACATTTTATTTTCAAACAAATTGTCTAACATTTCATCTCTCATTTTTGCCACACTCTTTTACATCACCTGAAAAGGCAGTGATACCATAACCTTTTAAATTTACTGGCGTGATTAATAAACACACTTTGTCTTGAAGTGTTTTATCAATGGATGACTTCCCCTATTATGTGCGGTTTTATCTATACGATTTATTATTACAATAAACAGTTATCCTATGACCTATGTTTGTATTGTATTTAAAACACATATTTTAAGTTTGCCAATAAAAAAAATAAATAATAAATAATAAATAATAACAATAAAATACTTTTTTTTTTTTATTATAAGCATTAATTTAAATAAAATTTAATTATAATCTCTGATAGAATATTAAATGATATAATGGCACTAGCGTATTAAATATTTTGTAAAATCTACTATTTTTAATAGATTTGATCGTACGAAAATACAATTAAACTGAAAATAAGGAAAAATATCGGGGAAGAAGAAATATGTATTAAAATATACTTATAAAAATTATTTTAAATATAAAAACATAATTACGTAAATGCAATTTTATCTTTATATTAATAAATAAATAAATAAATTTAATAATGATAGTGAAACATCGAATAATCACTGGAATACATTTGGTATTGTCTTATCACCTATTGATGTTTATTTATACTTTATATTCGAATAGTTAATTTTATCATATATAATAATTGTGACTATGGACTTCCTTTTTATCTTTGAGGTATATTATATATCAGTCTGACTTTTTCGCTATTTTAGATCCGTGTTTGTTTATAGCTTTCAAAAACCATATTTATGCAGGAAAATCTAAAAACGTAATCAGTCCATGTTTCCGAAAATCTTTCAGACAACATGTCAACTTTTCCGTATTATCGATTTGTTACAATCAATATCCTAGTGTCCTTTCAGTGATCAAAATTCAATAACGGGTGTTTAGATTTTGTTTGACATAAAGTTCCTTGTAGTGACTAATAGCGATTGAAATGGTCTATTATGTAGTTTACTCAACTAAAAACTCAAGTATTTTGAAAAAAAAAAAAACAATTTAAATAAATCAGTTTCTATAATACCTAAAATATTGCTTTCACCTAAAAACAAAAACAAAAAAAAACATTATAAAGTGGTATTTTTAAAAATGTAACGTATTAAAAACTGGGACTTAATATTGCGTTTTCAATGCTATTTTTGTTGGTCAAATATTAAAAAATTACAGTCTGCACGATAAATACTTGGTCTGTGCCCTTTCGGTCACTGTATCTCAAAAGTGAGATAAATACGGTTCGTAAGTCTTTTGTTTTTTATACTTGAACGGCAGATCACTATGGTTAATATAAAGTTCACGTGCACATAGACCGTATTTGGCGGGGCGCAGCGAGAAAATAACAAAAACTAAACAAATGGTTCGTTTGGCGAAACGTGTAAGACCAGTCCAATGGCGTTTATTCGGGAAGATAAAAAACAATAGTTCAACCGATAGTAATAATTTAGGAAAGGGGAGAGCGATACGATTCTAATATTTTGGACTCGAAGTATCTTTCTAAACGTCAATAAACAGCAAACGAGATATCGCCTACGATCCCTGTTATTTTCCCGTATTACAACCTTTATTATGTTAGCAAATAACACTAGTACTCAAAAACACTGATGACATTAAATTTGAGCAAAGCGCTCACCATAAAAGAATTTCAAACAAAAAATAAACGCTTAATTGTCTTTTTCTTTGAAATTCTATACTATTTATTTTTTTGAAAACTCTTCACTCTATAACTAATTTAAAAAAAAAATCTCAATCTAACCTCAATTATTGGATAATACTTATAATTATATTGATTAATTTCGTTCAAACGACAAAAAAAATACTGAAAACAATTTTTATAATATTTAATAACAACATTAAATTTAAATTGTTAATATGATTAACAGTAAATGGTTATTTTATATTGAATATAAAACAATTTAATGTAAAAATAAACATTATATCTGTAAAGTAGGTAATCGAATTATTTAATTGAGCTACGTTTTTGAAATTTCGTATCGTGTTCAATAAATCTTAACTAATATCATACCAAGATAAATATTTGTAAAATCTACTTAAAATTATATTGACAATACCAATGAATTTAACATCATAAGTTTTGATTGTAAGACTGAAGATAGAAAAGTAACTGCATGATACGTTTTTTACAGTTTTCTAAACAAAATTGTATTACATAGAGACCGTATCTTCTAAGTGCACCGTAACAATAATAACATAAAAAAGTAAAACATTGAACATAAGTATAATAATATATTAAGTTACACATTATTATTATTATTATTATTTATTTCGTATCGGTAATATAAAAATAACTGCTAAACACACACACAAACCACTCATAAAACACAAACTTTTACCGAATCGTATAAATTTCTCACGCGTCCATTTTCAATCCGACCGTTTTCGCTTCGATTTTTTTTTTTCACGGCAACTGTGATTTATGTACGTCAGATTTTACGCCACACCCCGTTGACGACGGCGTTTATTATATTATTTTTGTCGCTCGCGATTTTTTTTTCCTAGCCTCGCAGTACTCGGCTTGTAATAAATCCAATTTTTTTTTTTTTTTTTTAATTCGAAATCATTTGTTCTCTGCTTTATTTTCCATTAAGCCGTTACACTTGAGTGGATGACGGTCGAACAACGCTGCGGAGCGGTGGATGCGATGGCGTGAGGGAATCGACGCGATGACCGTATATATACAGAGTGATTCACTAAGTACACTTATTTCCTCTTCAATAATGTAATTATTCAAAATCTAATTTTTTAAATTTTTTAATATACTTAAAAACTATATTTTCAAATTCTCGAGATTTTTTAAAAGCACTTAATAGGCGTCGCGTGGGCTTACAAACTTTTGTTATTTTCAAATAACAGCTATTCTTATTTATAACTAATTAGTTTGTAGATATTTTTTTCTGAAAATCGTAATGTATAAAGATCAAAACTCATAAAAATTTTTTTTTGAATTATTTAACTTTATGTTATAAGAAATAACGATAATATGTTTAGAATATATCAAGCTATGATCGTTTAAAAACTATATTAAATTTATCTATTTATCAGTGTTTATAATTATATAAATGGTTCAAATATAATAAAATTTTATATTATCACTGGACGCTCATTAAAAACTATGAAAATTATCAAAAATTTTAAAATGTGGTCCTGAATTATACTTAAAATTTCCTAAGATTAGAATTTGAATGAACATGAATAATCAAATTATATATAAAAAAAAAAATGGAGATTAGCAATAACCACGTTGTATATAACTAGTGTATAGAATACATGCCAAACACACGAATTGCGTTGACATTGTAGGACGGGATCGCGATGATCGTGGTGTAGTTTCCGGATGAATACCTGTTCGAGCTAGTGAGTACAAGAGAAAATCAGTTCATCGTGTTTCGGGATTGACGCGATTACTATTATATGCGATACGTCCTATTCATAGATCACGGTAGAATCGGCTTAAATTACGGACGTCGAACGTTTAACCCGTCATTCGGTCCAGTTTGCATTAAATTTGCACTGTAGTACCTAGTTTTACTCGTGTCTGTGCTCTAACAACAATATCGTGATTACGCCGATTATTTCCGCTGTCCTGAGCGTGACTTGTATACTTTGTTCAATACAATAATATCAAATTTATAGTATATTGAAGTACACTCGCTTCGGGAATCATTTTTTTTTTTTTTTACTCGGTTACAACACTCATTACTAAGATACTTATACGCAAGATTATTCCAAGATTATAACATATATGCACTTGCCAACACATTAAATACATTGAAATTATTGTCGCTTAAAATTAATGACGATATTAATATTTTAATGATGATTTAACAGCTTTTTTTTGTTTTGATGTACCTACATTTGTTTCATAAAATACGTATACGTAATTCCAGGTATAGAAATTAAAAAATACATTATTGAATTTATTCGTATTTTTTTTAAACGCACTTTTTTAAAGTGATTTTCATGTATACTAAAAACACACATATATTATTAGGTATTTACATTTATAAAACTGCTTATACCATTGAGTTTCGATTAATGTTTATTTTGACGTGCATTCGTGCTTAATTGCATGTATTACATACTCGTTACTATTATTTTTTGAGAGTCTGAATAGGATACATATTGTGAAAAACGTACACAAGATCTCTGTGTAATATTATTTACAACATTATACGTCCAGTTTATTTCCAATAAATATTTTTTTAAATTTAAATTTAGAAAATAATTATAAGTTATTGCCTTATCAAATTTATTAGCTATATTATACATAAACACTGTGATAATATTTTATATAACTAATTTATGAAATATTTGATCCTAAACGAATGATTATATTCTAAACTTTAAGTTCCATAGAGCGGACAAAAACGATTATATATAATATATAGCAGGCAAGAAAATTCTTATGAGAAATGGCATTTCCTATAATATATATATATATATTGTATACAATACAAATAATTCACCTATTCGTCGCTGCACGCATTAGCCATACGTTTCGTAAGCTCATTCTCGACCGGAAGATGACACGCCTCGCCGACGTGATTTACATGCCGTGCGGCGTCGACAACGGCTTTAATAGACTAGCCCATGAAATGAATAACACACGCAGACGCACATTTTGCATCGTCGCAAACCAGTGTTGTCCGAAAATGGACTTACCATGATTTATCTACCATTAGTTTGATACTTATCAAATGTGTCTTCTGTGGGATTTTACAAGGGTCAAATACTTTTTTTTAGATGAAAAAATACAAAAATTCCAAAGACTTTTTGGACGTATAGAACATATCTCATGTACGTGCCTTTATTGAGTATCTATAGATATGGCGAAGTTTGTCTATTGACTTTTGGACACTGGTGCTATTGCACCTAAGGGTGTTTTTCTATACCCACCACATACATGGTTTTAATAGGATTATATGTATACGTATTGTATACAAATTATTAATGATTTAGTTCTACTTATAAGAACTGTATTCATAATTGCACACCGTTTTATATTTACTACACTTAAAAAGAAATTATATAAAAATAACTAAGTTAAGTATTTATTAAAATTAAGTGTACGTGAAAAAAAATTAAAAAATATAATCAAATTCAAACTTATTCTACTCAAGTATAGTGACTAAATTGATAGAAATATTTATTATACAAAATTCTAGTTAAAAAAAAAAAAAAATATATTGAAAAGACTGAACAAACAAGTTCTTGTAAAAATCATTGAATATATTCTTACATTTATTACAAGAATTAAAGGTTTAAATAAATATATTATACACTCAAATTTTCATTTTAAATTATATACAATCAGCTTACTTGTATAATAATTTAAACTATTCCATATCATAATATAAATGTTTAGATTAATACTTATATTGTACAAATGTGTAAATATATAAATTTAATTTTACAAATAATAATAATTCAATGTTATGAATGTATACATCATACACAATAATTTTAAATAATGTATATTAAATTAAAAGATTACGGATTATAAAAATTAAGTGTTAATAATTTATAAAGTAGTAAATTTAAATAGATAAAATGTAAAAGCTTAAAAAAATGTTGAAAAAAAAATTAAAATTAACATGGTATATTTAATACTTTTTTATATATTTTTTATATTATTAACATGGTATATTTTAACTTTTAAGTATTTACTATACTAAAACGATACAAAGAACACTGTAGGTGTAAGTGGACTAAATGTTGAATGATCAAGAGTTGACATGTGAAAAACAAAACAGTAAAATTAATTAAGGCGTGTTAATCTAATAAAATAGATATTATATTATTTTCAATTAAATTAAAACAAAACAAGTTTTCGTAAATTAAATACTGAAGTTATCAAGTGCCAATTCAATACTATATTAATACTAATAAGACGAATAAAAAATAAATAAATGAATAAAAGGTAAATTAAAATAATAATGAAACTAAATTTAATTAAAGTAATATTTCATTGTATTTATTTAAAGTGTATTCCTTAGTTTTAATGTAAAATTATTTATTTAAATAATTGTACAATAAATAATGACACGTTTAATATGTATTTTATAGTAACTTTATGAATAGATACAAATACACTATATAGTATATATTCATAATCATAATTTACATTTTAAAACAATTAATACTTTATATTATATATATATTGTATTATTTAATAATGTTATTTTATTTTATAGTGTATTTTAATTTTTAAACCGATGTCTAAAATAGAAGCGTCAAAAATATTGATCAAAAGAAACATGTAGTGTAAGAAAATAAGGAGAGAACTTGATTTGGAGTTTTTAAAAAAGCATCATACTATTTCTGGTATTTCATGAAATTGCATAAAAGCGGTATTTTATAAATTTTTAGGACCAAAATACCTGACGAGTTTGTGGTATATATGAAAGAAACACTTCCAAATTAATTGAAATGCATGATCGTATACAATGAATTTTAAATTAGAAAAATTTCGCTTAAAATAAAAAATAAAATAATAATGGCCTATTAGTGGCTGTTTGATTAAATTTTTAACAGTTATATAAAAACAGCAAAAATCGATTTAAATATATTCATATAAGTGTACCATAGATATTTTTAACAATTTAAGATTATATATTCAAACCTTTTCCAAGTAATTCAAAACTTAGCTGGGTATATTGTAAATAATCTTAAAATTAAAATTATGTTTTAAATATTATATTCTTATAAGTTATAACTTAAAATCTAATGACTACTACAATTATATAAAATAAGTGGCCTAAAGTAGCGTGGTGGTTTTCCTCAGTCATTATGTGTTTTCTGAGGTCAAACATTGGCCGGCGTTCCTAGCTCTCGGATGGGTGACCACCTGGGCTCTTAATAACGAATTCATGGAGCACACACATGTGTTTCAACCTTATATAAAAAACTTAACAAACAGAAACCCTACATAAAAAACCTACTATATTTATCCACAGTTAATGGCCTTTGTTACCGGACTTCAAAAAAGATCAATAAAAAAAATATAATAATATATTTTTTATAAAATAAGGTTAAATAAATTGGTTATATTTTAACCTGAAGACTTAAATAAAGTAGCCATCCAGTAAAAGAACTTCGTGTAATGACGTTTTTAATGTCCGTATTTATTTTCAAACTTTGATCTCCCAAAAGTATTAAATAGATACAATATATTATAAAAAAACACTCATTAAATTAAAAATCAAATCATATTTTTTCTATAAATCATCTATTTATATGAAAATTAAAAAAAGTATTTACTTTTATCATTGTAAAATTAATACATTCAAAAGACGCTTTGCTTAGAATCTAAGATGTAAGTTTTATAAACATATAAATGTAACGAACTTAGATTAAATATAAAAAAGTATAAGTGTTTCAAAAAATATTTGAAATTAGTGGTATGATGAAAACTTAAGCATAGTCGCTTCAACCTTTATTGTCTTCAGGAAAACTTTCAAGACATTAATCTTGACATGAGGTCTTTTGAAAATAGGATCGGGCACGATGGCAATGTAGAATAATAATAACAATAACGATAGTAATAATAATAATAATGATAAACATTAAACACGGACGAACCGGATTAACATATATGGACGAACATCCTAGACCATTATTTTCTGTTGTACGTTTACAACGAAAATACAGGAAGAATAGACAAAGGCAACCAAGCGTGTTAAAAGTCTTTGGATATGAATACTACATAGTAATATATAACAGTCAGTATAGACTAAGATTCTTCTCCTCGGTGTAAGTGTTGCTTTGAAAAGGCGACAGACCTTGATAAGAATACCAAAAGTTTGGACGTTATGGGTCAAAGTTTGTTCCTTAATCAGTGTGATATGCACGAATAACAATACAATCACTAGATAGAAGATACTTATAAGTATACAATATACATGTACAAATCAATTATTACAGTTTAATCAGTGTGACTCGAGTTGTTATAATTGTAGAATGTTAATATAATAGGACAGAAATACTTACTAAGAAAATAAATATAAGTAGTAAATTTTTCTTTCTAACTTGTTCTCAAACAGATCTAACAACAGTGACAATTTTTTTTTGCTACCGGGTTATTCGAGCAATTAATACAAAACGAGTGTTGTTTTCACGTGAATAATTAAGATAGAATCCGAGAAAATGGAAGAAAAAAGACACTAACAGAAGCGGAAAACTTGTCCCTATTTATTTAATTAATTAAATAAAACACCGGGAAGGTATGTGGTTAAATATTTTCAATTGTGACATTTAGGGTTTAGACCGAAGAAAATTATACATCAACAAATGTATTTATATATATTTATTAGTTCTGAGGTAGGTACCGAAAGACTTATTATATTAATGATTTCAAGAATAATGGTTAGAGAATTAATTAAATATATAAATTTCAGTTGAACTAATTATTGTGTCTAAATGAAAAAAATTAGATGCACTACTTTTTTTAAGAAAAAAATGTATCGCATGCATTTAAAATTGTGATTTTTCATTTTGATAATATGATTACAAAACTTAATGTGATCGATCTAGTAGACAAAGATATTACACTGCTCATCGTATCATTAGGAAATACCATTTTGTTTCGTTCTCACATTAAATTGTTTAAACTAGATAACTAACGTTTTATAATCATAAACATTTTATTGCAGTTCAGTGTAACGTGTATGCATTTGTAAAATGTCTAAAAGTTACGAGTTAAATTTTTTCGTCCTATGAAAGCCGTTATAAACCATTTTAAATAATATTTACGAGTTATTATAATTTGATAGTAAAAGTATAAAAAAGTTTGTATCTGCTAAAAGTAAAATTAATGACTTATGCCACATGGTGGAATAGCTCATTTTTCATATTTATTTTTACCAAGAACATAATATATAAGAAATATTATTGTATACGCTGAAAATCTAACTAATATATTGGCATTAAAAAAACTAAGTTTACTATTAATGTGTACTTATATTGAACTAAAGGCGTACTCGTACTTAAAACTGTTACCAAAATATAGATAATATGTACATTTATTTTTAATTCTTAAGTCCACACTTTTATTAACGAATTTTTGAAACGTATTAAGAATAATTTATTTTTGAATACCTAATAAAATATATATATTCATATTTATGTAATAAAAATTATTTCAGAAAAATAAATTAAATTAAAAAAAATCTATGGAAACTATTGGAATAATTATAAGTTTCCTGGTCTTCAATTAAATGTATACATGTGCATATTAATATATATATTCTTTAATTTTCTAATTTTTTAAATTAAATTTTTAAATAAAAACAAAAAAATATTTCTTACGTTTCTATTAATTCATTTCTAATTTTTATAAATTCATTAAATCATTTATTGATAATATAATTAAAGTAATTATTATTAAGGTACGTAATTTAAAAAAAATGATAAATATGGAAAATGATATGATAAATATTAATATTTGCATTCTTTTATACATAAGCTGTTAAACACGGGAAAAATATACTCTATTACACCAATTTACATTTGCTTGTGTGCACGTCTGGAAAGTTTGAAAATTCTAAATCTGTTGAACGAATTGCATAAAATTATTTTATTATGCAATAGAATAAAAGCTATAAATTAAATTAAATTAAATTAAAAGTTATAAAGTTAAAAATAATTTCTAGAATATTAATCTAGACTAATTTTTGTTAAGTTGTTTTCAACTTATTCTTAACATCGATTTCGAATTATATGTTTTATCATCGCTAAAAAATATTTAAAATAAATAAAAATAATACTTATTTGTAAACAATGGCCCACCAAGTTGTTATATTCCTCTTTTTGAAAATATTATTGAAAATACACAAATGCTAAAATTTTTCTTAGTAAGGTTTTTTTTTAATTAAATTTTTTTTCTTCTTTTTTATTTGTTTTTTGAATACCTACCAAAAAAAAAAAACAATAATATACATATTATACTTATTATATCATTCTGTTAAAACCTATTAAATTTATAAAATCTAAAAACTTGATCTAAAAAAAAAAAATTACGATCATTATTAAAGACAAAAACAAAAAAAGTTAAAAATTATAAATTAAAGTTAATGTCTAAATTTTAAAATATTCTTTAAGGATTATGAAATAAAAACTATTTTACTATTTATGTTTCAAATATTGATAAAATGACAATATAGACATAGGTAATATTATATTATAAAGACTTTCTCGAGGTAATGCAATAATTTTCTCAGTAGTTTTAAAATGTTATAGAAATACTAATAATCTGAATCTAAACCTTTTAACGAGAACTGAAATAGTGAATTCCTTACATATAATATCATTCTGAATGGCTGCATGTGCATAATAACTCAGAGTTTAAAATAATAGCGTCACTTGAATGACAAAGTGAGTCGATATCTTATACCTATTATTAAACCATTATCTTAGCACTCACTATCACTCACCATCACCATCACATCATCTTAATGATAATTAATTTAATTCATATCTCGTTAACTACAAATAGTTATTCATATTTACTTATCTTAGATTCAGTGTAATGCTTACATGGATAGATGGCTGTTCATTTAACGCAACAGTATAATGTATATCCACATTATACATATAGGTACTTAAACTAAATTAGTTCATATAACACTTGTCTATTGTCCAAAAATACCTTGCCATCTTTAAATAGGGAGAAAAAATCTTTAATGAGTTAAAACAATAATTATAATACCAGATAGAATAAAACGTTGTTTATAAAAATGAGATGGTCTATAATAATGATAAAAATATCACAAATAGATTTATAAACCATCAAGTTATTTTTAAATGAATAATTCAACAAACAAACTGAAGCTATTTAAATTGATAAATTTCTTATAAATGTTTTATCAGATTATTATTTTTTTTTTATTTTCGTCACGACCAATATAATATTTT
The DNA here is from genome assembly GCF_002803265.2 of Melanaphis sacchari. Lineage (NCBI taxonomy): Eukaryota > Metazoa > Arthropoda > Insecta > Hemiptera > Aphididae > Melanaphis > Melanaphis sacchari. The sequence goes on along the minus strand of NW_020271665.1, from coordinate 661,077 downwards.
ATTGTATCATGAAGAGGAACGATATCTGTGAGCTCATGCTTACAATACATTTCTGTATCAGTTGGAAAAACAAACTATGGACTAAGAAATCTCGTAAGGTCATCATAGGTTACGATACAAGACGATTAAAGGATATTACTTTAATTATAATAGTATAACCTAATGTTATAAGGAGACTAAAAAGTTTTCGAAAACAAATTTTCTTTTACGATGACACACATTAGTAACCATACAGTCATACAAATGAATATTATGATATGTTATTTTTTTACGACACTCATGTTTAATGTTTTTACAAATCATAGTGCAATCCAATTTCGGTGGTAATAATTATATATTAAACCTGAATAAACATATTATAATTATTTTTAGGTTTTAATATGTGTATGATATATTTATTTAAAATGGCTTGACAAATTAAATAAACTAAAAGTATTGGTAGCTTAATATACATATTTATTTTTTTTATTTAAATTTATATAATAGTTTTTTTTTTTTTTTTTTTTAAACTTGGAACGCAGAAGATAGCTATAATAGCACATACAGTTTAATATGTCGATTAGGTAACTGAAAAATAATATCCTAACAGCATAATCCAAATAATTTATGGATATTACAACCCATGTGTAAGTCCCTTTTTTATATAATACTGAACAAAGGTTTTTTTAAAAAATATAAACTGAAACTAAATAATTTCATCTTTTAGTTCTTACTATAGATGTTTACAAAAGAAAAAACACAAATGTGAATGTATTTATTTGAAGGGAATAAGGGATAATATATACATTTAAGATATGACATGTTTTTAATATCAAAAAATACGGTACTTTGGTACCGAGTTAATCTGAATACGTCCCAATAGCTTTTCAAAATGATAAGCCAAAAATATTGAAAATTAAGCCATATATATATAGCCGTGTGCTTAAAGTAGTATAACACCATAGAGATACACTAAGTCTCCTGACGATATGATAGCATCCTATCTTAATACAAATACAGAACTGTTTCAAGAAGTTTGTCTGTCAAGGTTTATAACCATCATACCACAAATAGTCTGAAACATCATCGATAACCGTTTTATATGAAAATATATGGTCTAAGTATTCCAAGGCCGTATCTAAAAGGGGTCAGTGAGTCCGAATCCCTCTCCCGATCATGCAATTTCTTAAATGGATTACTAATGTTTAAATTTCTGGATAAGGTCTTAAAATGTTCGCACTTGCATCTTTAAAATTTAAGAAGATTAAGTAGTTGCCAACTTGCCTTTTAAAAGTATAATTAAGCACATAAATCGCAAAATAATCTTTTTACCGTTATACATCTAACTTTGTACGCGTATTATTTGAAAATAATGTATATACATGTAAATGTATTTATAATACTTCAAATCTTTTTATTTATTTTAACTGTCGATTTTATTACATATTATTTAATAATTTTAAAACACTTCAATACACTTTTCAACTTTTGTGTTTATAAACAATTCAATATTTAAGATTTCACGGTAAAGTAATGAATACAAAACGATTATAAATACATTTTAGTCAATATTTTTTTTTCAATACTTTAAAAAAAGTTTTACTTAAAGTCTTCTATTTTTTTTAAATTATAGTTCAAAGATTTAACATAATATAACTTTATAACATGCAGGATTTTTACTAAAAATTAATTTATAATAATACTTAACTTTTAGTTTGGAAATTATTTATTTTTTCTTAAATATTTTAAACCATAGAAAACGCCTTTAAATATAATTATAAATCTATTAAATAATACCTAATTTATTATGATTCTTATATAGCTAAAAATGAAGGACCTTTTGATCTCATTTAAATGTAAATAATAATTTTATTAAACCTTAACTAATTATTTTAACTGAGCAGGATTTATTAAATTTCTGGGATACGTGGATAGGGTACGACTGTATTTATTATAAGTATCTAATACTTCTACTAAGTACAACAATAATTATAATGATATAGATAATAATAATACTCTTACAGTTGTAAAAATAATTATTCTTGTTAATGATACTCATATAGATTTCTACATTTTATCATAATATTATAATTTATGCATTAAAAATGGTTCAAAATAATAATTGTAAACATATAAAATAACATTACATCATTCTTATTTTAGTAATTTACTAACCATAATCGTAATTATTTGTCCTCAAATTTATACCATTTAATTGAATACTTTATTTCAAATTGTTCCTGCGTAACAAATGTAGAAGTTACTCAAATTGATAATTTAATAATTTCCCATCTGATTATTTTATATTCATTGTACATTAACGTCGTGTACAAATAACAATAAAAAAAAAAAAAATGGTACAAATTAAAAACACTACTAATATATAATAATTATACCTAGATTATAAGTACTATATAAACATCAATACATATTTTACATTTTTACCATTTATATTCATCGTTAAGAAATGTATATAGTTTTGTAAAAAATGTAATTAATTTTGTCAACTTATGGTATTTTTTCTTTGCGATGTTATATTATTAAGTGAATAAAGTTCTTTCGTTCTTAAAAGATTATTTTGTAACATGAAAGAAAATATATCTCAAGTTTTTGTTTTCGTTTTCTTTTTCAAATCAAACAATTTAAATTCAAAACAGATGTTTGTGCTTGTAATTAGATCTTGTTCTTAGATAACTTTGTACGAAGAAAGTTTACATTTCATATTTTTTCTCACCTCTCTCATATTTTTTTTTATTATCAAAACATTATTGTCATTGTTCAATAGAAAGTTTCCTGAAACTTTTCAGCCTTAGGGCATTGTCTTGAGCGTGTGTAATTAATGTCTAGGGAATATCAATAATCTCCCAACCTTATCTTGGATAGGTGAAAAAGCAACTGTATAACATTGTTGTATGAGTGATGATGGTGATTTAAGGATATCTTTTGATTTGAAAAAAAAATACTACTATAATTTATCTTAAAATCGCCAAACAAAGACAATGTAAAAATTAATCAGTATTTCTACAACATAATAGTTATAAATTATACTAAAATATTGACAAAAAAAAAAAAAAAAAAAACATAATTTTATATTATACTCGTGATATCTAAAAAATGTAAATAAAATTAATATTGTTCATTTTAACAAAAATGTTAAAAATATTTTATTTTTTTATTATCTAAAATATTTATCCAAATTTATATACATATTTTTAAATAAACTAGACTGGTTAGTACTTTCTGTAATAAAATTATTTTGTATTTTTACTTATTTCTACTACTGCTACTGTTTTTTTTCTTGAATTGTCGACCAGGGGATGACTGCTAACGACTAATTCTACTATTATTGCTACATATTGTCTAAGTGAATAATTATACAATAACAAAAATAATTGTTTTGTATGATAAACTTAGTTCGCATTTTCTTCGAGTTTAAGTTTTTTTTATGACTGAAACTTAAGTGAAAAAAAAATGATAACTTCACCTGGTTTTTAGTTAGATTCATAATATAACAATATTTTATATATTTTTATGATCAATGTCATGGTATTATTTACAATATTTTATGTAGTACTATAATAGTATATTTAAACATAATATTATTATATTTAAATATATTAACTAATTTCTAATTTTTTTAAAAATAAAATTAAACATATATGTTTTAAACCACTAACATTTTTAAGCCCAATGTGTTCTATCTGACATTCGTAACAACTCGTAACTTATCAAATTTCAAAAAATTAATTAATGATTTATTATTAACAAACATAATATCTAGCTACATTGATATAATGATAATATGAAACAATAGGTACCTATAGATGATATTATTTTCAAGATGCGATAAACTAGATTTTCGTTCTGATTTGCATAGGTGAAGGTTTAAAAGCACGTTTAAAATAGTAGCGTACCGTTTCCGTGTACACATACAATTTATCGTTGTTCATAACTTGTGTCATCCCCGGTGTTTTTCGTTTTATTAACAAATGCCAAAATTTATGGCGGTTATTCGGACAGTTCGATTGGAAGACGAACGGCTTCAAAGTAATAAACAATATAATAATATCACGACCACGCGGTATATATTATTATTACGTTATCGTGATATATTATATTTATACAGATAAAACTCATTATTCATATCCGAATGGGTTTATACATAGAAACGGACTAGGTCGACGTGCATTAATAATAATAATAATAGTAATAATATCGTTGTAGTCTGCAGTGCGCATAATGCGTCGCGCACGATTATTGCTGCCGATTCCACGTTTCTCAAGTCCAATCGACTTTCGTATATATTATATACGTTACCTACGTCATTCTATTATTGTACTTATTATTATCTCCGAGTCCACAAACATCGCGTTCTTACAAAACGTTTGAAGTAATGGCGTCCATTGCTAACGGTAATGTATATAATACGTCCCGAACGCGATCGTATTTTTTTTTTTTTATTGAAATCATAATGCACGACGTATGAAAACGACAAAGCGTTTTCAACGAAATAACTCGAAAAACGTAATAATATGGGTATAAAGCAACGCTAACGGAAATCTATTTCTCACACCGCATCAAATCCGCAGGTACAATCTGCGGTGTAGTAATTATTAATTCAGTGGTACTATTTAACCATGTATATTCTCGATGCACATAAAATATATATATATATATATATATAACTACATAACCGTCAGTGAGCGTATTATGATACGTGTTCTCTAGATAATAATAATATAACGGTTATAACCATATATCATGATATTATAAACTTGTGTACTGCAGTCTGCAATAGACGTCGCACTCGCCGAGACGAATGTCTGATTTTTATCATTATTATTATTATTAGTGGAGTACGACACCGACTGTCGCGCCAGTAGCTTATTAGCGTGGGCTCGAAATGATTATTCGCGTGGGCGGAAGATTTCGAATTAATTTCTCGGAAATTTTAATCCATGGTATGGTCTTGGAGACGACGTCTCATCGGGTTTCCACTCGATTGGTCCGATGTATCATTATAAAAATAATGATAATAATAATGTACCGTATTCCGTCTTTTTGCCCACCCTCCCTGACCACCACTCGCGCACTCACAAACCACAGTGATCGTCTACGTCTGTAGTCTGCCAAGTTATCGGGTAAGTCCAATATTATAAACACTCTACTGCTACAGGATTATTCCATTCGTCATAATGCATGTTTTTATCGACTTCGACTGGCGGTCACTTTATTACACATCGATTTCAATATTCACTTAGTATGAGGTTTATGTGCGGCAGCAGCACCGCCAACGAATAATACCGATTCGTGGTAATGCACAAATCATCTGATCAAAATCACTGAAACGTATTTTTGAAAAAAAAAAAAAACAATAATTCAATATCAAAAACTTTTAAGTAAAAAAATTATAATATATAAAAATTGTATTTTACCATTCTACGTGATTGTAGTAACTACTAAGATATAATACGATAGAAAAATATTTAAATACCGGTACTCTAATACTCTACACCACAGCTCAGATAACATTATGTGCAAGATAAAGGCCTTTACGTTAAATTATAATATAGTGAAATAAATTCTTATATTTTATTGACACTGTTTGTGTATGTATAATTAAATATTATATTGATATAACAACTATGAATTTCAAGTAAAGTATTTTTGTCACTTAATGTAATTTATTAAATTCTTTCGCGTCAAAAAATATTTTAAAAATGTATTTCTTAACTACAGATAATACATGTATTCGTCAACATTTTTCTCTGCATGTTAATCATATTAAGACAAAATAAAATGACCATGATAAGACACGTTTAATAGGTTAGTATATTATTATCCTCAAAAAATGTATAAAAATATATATTGTTTGCATTTTTAACACTGTTCCGCGAGCGCATAAAATGGCTCTCACCTCGGAAATTAATTATTATAATAGTAAATAAAATACAATTTAATTTTACAATTAACAACAATTATGGTATTATTATTGTTAAAATATAATATATATCTAAGCAATTTGATCCAAATGTCTGTAGAAGGAAATATGGCACAATTGTGTTCATACATATAGTATTTAAGTATCTTTTCGGGTTAAAAATGTAGTTATTATAATATACTCACTTGAGTAATCAAATGTTTCATGGTTTAAACTTTAAATGAATAAAACATTATATTTTATCAAGAGCAGATTACGTAAATCGAAAAAAGCCGAGAAATAACGAGTAATGATTAAATTAATAATATTTTATATTCGTCAATAATTGGTAATTGGACGTACTCGTATCAATATTATATTACTATCCTTCATTATATAATATATATGTATAAATATGAGATTTTTTTTTTTTGTTTTATTTTAAATATTCTTATAACAGCTAGATAGAAGTCGAAATTGTTTATGATATAATATTTGTCCCTTATATTATGACGAATCTATGTACATATTATGCTGTCGAAGAGATGTAGCATAAAGAGAAAATAGGATTATATAATATAATAAAATGAAAAAAAAAACTTGGGTGGTGATTTATTTTTTCCCTCGATGCACTGATTACGCACTCCAACGTCACTGAGTGTGGTAAAAAAATTAGCTTTTTCCCCGAGTTTTTGGACCACCGGAATTTATTGCGAGCAAATCCCTTCCCAGCTCGTGTCTCCGCGTGCGGTCGTTAACAACAGGCAATTTCGGGCATACATTTAAGTAATGCCACTTTATCTAAATATATCTGTACGCGCCGATGGTTTTTTACACTCTCTCTATTCCTTGTGCCAAATGCTAGTTCCTTGACGAGTTTTCTCGGCTGACCATTAAAAGCCGCACCTGCTGACCGTAGGTTTTCTTCTTAAAATAATTTAAAAAATGGCTGTTTGCTCACACGAAGAAGAACAAAAATTTTTATACAACTTGACGTATCTGTAAAAACAACTAAACAGCGAGTATTATAATATGTATGAGTTTATGTGTTTATGTGTAATGATTAGTATACCTATCACATAATTTTAAAACATAATAAGTATAATGCTTTAATTTCTTTAAAAGCCTTATCTTATAAGTTCAAAAACTAAGTAGAATAATCTAAATATCTATAATATATCTATATGTTAGTGCTTTAATGAAATATATATCTATTACTTTTAATACCTAACCATAAATCCTTTGTTGGTTTAGTGGTGCTATTTAAGTTTTTTGATAATTGTGTCAAAATTTTATTAAGTAAATTTATTTTTTTATCGTTAGACGTATTTTTAGTCTTTTTATTCGCCCATAGTAAATATATCTGTATTATTCAGTAGTTATATGTAAAAGATTTAAGGAGTTATGCATTACATATTTTATTGAATTACAATTATTAATTAATATATTTTTTTAACTTTTGATACACACATATCATATAAGATACGTTCAAACAATATAATATATTTTATTTATAAAGCATAAATACCAATTAATATACAACATTTTAAAATCTTATTTATTGTTTAAATTTAATCAAAAAAAAAAAAAAAAAATAATTATAATATTATTTAAAAATCATATATTGAGAACGAGTTTTGTTAAATAAATAAATAAATAATTATATTTTTTGACTAGGCAGTAAAAATTAATTAAAATATTATCTATCTTAAGGTATATATTATACCCCTTAATTTTCATTTAAGCAAATACATTATTTTAATACTTTGTTCAAATCTATTGTGTAAGAATTCTCTTGTTTCTATATTTTTTAATGGCAATAATAAGTCACTAAATCGTTCATCATCCATTTAGTATTTAAGATAAGATTTTGACTCTATTAACCATAAAATACATTTTTCTTCAGAAATTATACTTACTGGAATAGTATTAATAATTTAAAGTATCTTCAATTTTTTTGAAAATGCTTTCAAAAGTATTGTTAAGTCTAAATATATAATGAAAAATAAATCTATGTGTTTGAAAACATGACCCTTAAATATGTTTATGCTTTATTCTAAAAATAGAATTTTTACTAATAATTTATGTAAATATTGTACTATGAAGATAATTTCTAAATAAAATTACATATACAAATTAATAAAATATGTCGTCAAATATTTAAAATAAAAGAAAAAAATATACTGCTTATAATGTTGTGCAAAAGGAAATCGTTGAAAATTTTGATAATTGTAATATAATTATCTAATTTTGAAAGTATCATTTAAATATTCATATGGTTTGGAATATCAAAAACAAATACTCAAACAATAATTAAAAAAATAAATTTCATGAAATACGTTTGCTGTTTACCAGAAACACTATTCATAATGAATGAGTAATGAATAAATAAATTAACTTGGAGTGACAATATAGGCATTTTAATACAATGTAACTGAAAATGAACACACAAAAAAGACAACGGTCCGACGTTTCTGATGGAAACGGAGAGAAATGTGTTTCCATCAGCAACCACAAAATAATGGGCACCCAACAAGTAGAATACAATTATACAAACTACTGCAATGTCGTATAAAATAAATGTTTACAAAAAAATGTTTTTAAGTACAACTGAGGCTCTAAACGTTTCTACGTATTACATATTTTTTATTTTTAACATTGAAAAAAATGTAATATTGTAAATATATATTAAAAATAATATTACGTTTATTAAAAGTCAAGAATTTCGAAATTCAAATTATTTTATTATTTTTATTCATATTGACTTTTAATAGTAGTAGTTTTTAAATTATTTGGGATTGTTTTAATAATTTAAGAAATGTACTTAATAAGTCTAATTTTTTTTAAACTTTTAAAATGCAATATTTGTATTGGTATCATAATAATATTATTGATATCATATTTTAGAAATTGAATCAATTAAAGTGATTTTTTTTCTTTAGGTACCTAGACAAATGCATCCGTCTTTAAAAATAAATAATATTTTCATTTATTGCGATTTATCACTGAAATTGGATATATAAATATACATGTCATGTTATTACAGTCAAAAATATGTATTATGTCAATATTGTGATACTCTATTAAATTAAACAATAAAACAATGTTATATAATGACAGCATACTTACTTAATATTGTATAATATAGTTATTAAAAAAATATTTTATCTCCATGCATAATAAATGTTGAATAGTATACTCGTTTGAATGAAATAATATATGATTATATGTTAAAAATAACATATTATTTTAAATTTTAGACTTATGTCAATAAGAGAATACTAGTATAACATTTACGTTAACAGTTTAGTTTGGAATATAATTTATTTATAAATGTTTTTTGTGTGTTAGGATTTTAATGGGACAGTTTATGGCAGCGTTGTTATAATATGCCAAGTACGCTAAAACCCTTAATCATTTGCAGATAAAAGGGACTCTATACGCGGACAATTAAGCCATAAGAGTTTGTACTTTTCCGATTCTAAAGTTTCCTGATCGAATAAAATATCACTAATATTTGAAATTGATATCTACCATAATCTCATTAAACGTATTTTACGATGTTTATGTTAATACTTAAAAAGAAAAAAAACCAAACCTATAATTAAATTCAAGAATATTTAAATTTCAAAGAATCGATTTTAATAAGGATGATTTCAATAAATATTGCTCATAACAATGAGTATATTTTAATAGTTATATTATCAGATTTTTTTTTTAAAGTTAAAATTACTACAGAATCAAATTTTATCACACATAATAATACATTTTTATTAATTATTAAAATATATTGGATTTGTGTTATTTATGATTTCAAAATATATAAATTTGCTCATAGTAGTTATATTAATAACAAAATAATTAAAAAAATATTTAGATTTGGAGCGGAATGAATTATTGTGTATTATTTTTGGTCATTGCTATAAAACGATTTTATAAGCATTTTTTTAAACACGAATTAGTTTAATAGAAAATTTAATAAGCATACAAACATTAATTAAGGACTAATATTTAAAGTTGTAAGATATTTTACAGTCGATATCAGTTATTTATTTTATGATAATTGATTTCATATTTTGTCATTTTATTATTTTTTTTTATCTTTATTGTTTTTTAAATCATATATAAATCTATTTCTGGTCATCACAGCTTAGAGTATTAAAATGACGTATTGCTCCTGGAGAAAAAAACTTAAATTACTTAATACTTGTGTACTCATTAAATTAATTTTATAAAAAATAAGTTTAAGATTATAAAAATGTAAAATTATATTTAAAAAAAAAATTATTTTAATGAGATTATTTTAACCGTGCATAATATATTGTATATAGATATACAATAAATAAATCATTTTAATTTCAATAAAAATATTTTGTTATCCTCCTTAATAATATTATGTACCAACACCATAAAAAGATTATAATTATTTTAACTCATTTAAAAACAATATATTTTATAATTCTATTTTATTAATTAATTAACAAACTTTTAATCAAATGTTAAAAACTCAGTTCTTGATTAAACTTGAAAATACAAATCGTATGTTAGTTAATAGTTTAATTTTACCAATAACTTACGCTTAAATATAATATTTTATTGAATTATACTTTATCTGTAAAAAAAAAATGAAATTTAATAATTCAATATATTATTATTTAAGGTACTATGTTATATAAATTCCGTTTATTTTTTTTCATTCATTGAATTGCGTTATAATCTCTCATTTATATACACATATTATTATGTTACTATTGCTCAAAACAATTATTATTTATATGTACCGATTATTTTATCTTACATGTGTACAATTTATTTTTAGAACAAAACCTGTTTTTTATTTTCTATTTTATTTCTTTGTAAGTTTGAACTCTCATTCATAATAGTTCACGGTTTTACCGAATATTAAATGCAACATAAATCAGACAGCTGCTTTATGATTATTTTTTTTCTTATTATTACCCACTGTTTTTAGTATTTTGTACCTTTTTGTATTAAATTTGCAAATTTATCATCAATGTTAAAAATTCCATGCGTTTTTTTTTCTTAATTTCGTTGATAATCTATGCAATACACTAAGTTATAGTACTTTTGCATCGTTGTTTGATTTAACTCCAGTTCTATGTAAAATACCCCTTGCTCAAAAAAGTAATAGAGCATGCATATTATATTTTTTTGCTCAAATTTGTTAAAATAATATGCTATCAAATTATTATTTAATTTAATAATTAATAATTTGTTAAAATAAATGTATTAATAAATAAAAACAATAGTATATTATGATAATTTAATTATTTTTATCATGTTTAATGTGATTTTTGTTTTATCATACACTTTGATGGTTTATGATTGTTGTAGATCAATACAGTTAAGTTAAAATCTTTCTTAGGTCATTATAAAAATATTACTAATATAATCGTAATTCGTATTAGTTAAATTTATAAATGAAATATATCGTTGATGTTTTAACGTTTATAAATATATTTTTAATTTTCATAAGTAGACAAGAACATTTTTATGCCAAATAAAATAGAAACAATTATGATGACTTCAAAACTACAGTTAAAAATATATAGGTAATAATTTAGCTAGTTACTATAAGAAATCAAACGAAATTTGTTTAATATTGTAATAATATTATAATGCACTTTAGATTTTAATAAACGATACAAAAAAATCAAAATTCTTATCGACGACTCATTGAAATATATGTATATTTTTATTGTATCGTCGATACAACTTATTAAAACTTATAGGTAGACATGCAAACAGTGTTTTTTATTTTATTTTTTTTTATTTACATCAACATTAAATGAGATAGGTATTATGTATGTTTCATTTAATTGGAATAATTTGTTTTATCTCCATTAAATTTACTTAATAAGACTGGAGAAGGCTTTGAAAGGTCTAGCTGCAGTTATTATTACCACGCTAAAAAGTTATAAGAGGATACAATATAAAGTACCAAAATATTAATACTCTACTTATAATCTAATCGTATTAATATATATATATATATATATATATATATATTACTGATAATAATATTTAAATCAAAAATCATCAAATATATAAGAAATTATTAAATATATATATTAAGTAATAAAATATATTGTTATAAGTTAGTAATGAGTAGTTAAATCATTAATACATCTCATAATATTCTCACAGATTCATATTTTCATGTTAATAATAAAATATTAATCTATTGTATTTTTTAAAACCATTATAATCAAATATTTATATAATAGTCATCATAATTATTAATTATATACTTTTTATTTTTAAACTAACCTTTTTCTTGCATAATAAATGTAAAGTTGTCAAAAGATTCCTTTAAAATTTATTTCAACTGGCATAATAAAATAATTATCTTAGTAAAAACTATTCGAACAATATGAAAGTAGAACTAAAATTAAAGAAGAATAATAAATTTGTGGATACATTTTGGTGCAATCGATCTTGGAATAAGTTATATAACCAATATTTACAATTGAACTATGTTCTTGATTTTAAAGTTTCTATATTAAATTTAATAGCTATAGTTCATTAAATTGTTATACTGCAACTCAAGTTCATTTCAAATAACAATACAATCATTAATTATGTTTTTTTTTTTTCATACATCGAACAATCTAGCTATGACTCATGCGATGAAGTTACCTATGAACAGTTTTTAATAATTTATTCCTCAATAAAATATTTTTGTATATCGTTTCATCAATTGTGTTATTTAAATATCTAAGGTTTCAAATAAAAACCGCAATTAGTGCAACGATTTAATGCTACTTAATAATAATATATTCCATAAAGATTAAATCACTAAAGAAAATAAATCACATGTTTCGTGCTCAAAATTGCATAAAAAAGCTCCGTTATAAAAACTTTATTGAAGTTACAATTTATTACATTCCTTGTAATATATGCATCAACGACAAATTATACTGACAGGCCGTGTTGGTGTTCTAGCGTTTATATTGTAATCTAATAACCCGATAAAAAAAAAAAAAAAAAAAAAAAAACGACTAGACAACATACATCGAAAAAATACTACTGAATATTTAAATTTTATTATTTAATTTGGATAGTGATACCATAATATAGAATATAAGTTCTAGGAAGCATAAAAATGTATCGTTATAATATATATGACTTATAAAGATTAATTATTTATATTTATTCAATTTTACTGTTGAAATTATTTAATTTTATTTTCACTATTTCGGCAGAATACCGTAAATTTTCCACGCATATCAGACATTCACATAAAAGCATCCAAGGTATACACAGACTACAAGAACAAACCCCAATGAATTAAACAGCAGAAAAAATCGTTAGGATTATTTTTAATTCACTACAATACACTGGATGAAAGAATAATATTTGAATGAATTTAACTTCGTAAACCAAATAACTAAAATTTCATATAAAAAAAGAAAAGAAAATATTTAATGCACTAACGTGGTAGACAGTATACTTCTATGTAGTTTGGCCACAAACAATTTTGTGCAAACATTTGCTTTTCTCTATACACATTATGGTTGCATCAAAAATTAACTACATACATTATGTATTGTTATACCTTCATATCGCTTATACTTTTTAGTTTTTACAAACATTTTATCATCATATCGGATGCATGCATACCTATTACCTAACTTTATTCACGATCTGAATTCGTTTTCAATAGTGATAGATGATATTATGATAAGCATTATGTAAAACTTATAAAAAAAAAAATCGATTTTTAAGTTCTGTATAATATATAATGAATATTTCCCTAAATATATACAACAACAAATATCGTCGATAAATTGCTTACCCGTCAGCTGTCTTTTTAAATTTCGTTCATCGCATTTAGGCACTCTAAACTCAAAAAATATCATACAATTTATCGAGTGAATGCGTCTCGAATTTTAACATAAATATGATTTTATAAAAATTATGAAAAAAACAAAGCTACATAATGACAGTTTTAAGTTTCCTGATAACTCGTGAAATCAAATAAGGAAAAAATCCATTGTTTATCAGTATCTACACATATATTTCGTCGTATTATAACAATATAATTACATTACAACAACACAATAAAATTAAATTTGTCTATAATTATATAGGTAGTTACATTGTCAAAAATTAATAATTATGTACACTTTTTTAATTAGTTGCTACCTAATCTGTTTTCTTAAATATGTACATATATATAATATATATATATATATATATATATATTAATTATTATATAATGTTAAAACTTCTTAGCCTGGTAATAATATTAATTTAAGTTAAAAAAAATGTATTTCTTGACCGATATAATAGCATTTCCTTCGACTATATGGAAACTAAAATAATCAAAATTCTCTTTAATAATAATGAATATATAATGTAATCGATCAATAAATTTAAAATATAATAGGTATTAAAATAATATTAACTTATTATCATAATACATTCCAATATTGTATGTTATAAAGATATAGTATTCTGTTTTATTTTCAAAAGTATAACATTATAAAACATTAATTTGAAAGTGATTGTAGTTTCGTATTCGAATTATTTTACAATGTGTAATCTATTTAAAACCCCATAGAAAAAAAAAATATGAAATAGTTAATTAATTGTATGCATATAAAACCACAATGTGTCAAGAACATGAATGTAATTAAATTAGAATTAACTTTGTGATATTTTTTAATGTTAATAATTACTCAAACGCAATTTGATAACTGTTCAATTATTTCCAGTAAAAAATTTAGAACCAGAATAATAAAATGATTACCGTAAAAATTATTTATAGTTTTAACTTTTTATTAGCATTGCAATATAGACATACAGAAAGTAGTATTTAGAAAAATAGATTGATTTTTACGAGTTCAAAATATCATTTCGATACAAGAATAATAATATTTAAGCTACGTTTTTGTTATTTTAATTCATAATATATTTTACATCATTAACTTCGAAAATAATTATTACAGAAAAGCCATTAAGAGCAAATATCATATGCATTAAAATTTGGGAACGCCAAAGAAATACGTTTTATACAACCATATAAATGACCACATAAAAAAATAATTTTGAACCAAACATAATAATAATATGTAATAATATAATGGTTCAAGACGGGGGGGCTTTTTCGCGATAATATTAACTTTTCAACAGGAATCGACGGTTTGTGAAAACGCGTGCAAAAATGCGATAACCCCAAACGACACTATCAGTCCTATACACGAGATACGTTCGTGATAGTAATATTAATATTATCAATTGTTGTCTTATATTTGTTTTATAATATTTTTCTATTTTTATTTTTTTTTTTAGTCCTATTTCATCGGGCTATTCTACTCAGTGGTTCTCCGCTGAGTCCACTGTCTCTGGTCAGAGACCCTGTGTACTACGGCCATCAGGTGGCCAAGTTGGTGAATTGTTCGCCGGACTTGCAACACTTGCATCTGCTCAACTGCCTGCGTGACACGCCGCTGGAAAAGTTGTTGAACGCGCAGCTCCATGTACCTGAGTTCACCACTGCCTTCGGGCCTAGCGTGGATGGTGTTATCATCGATGTCGGAACTGCTGCTGAAACTAGCAGACTCAACACCCAGTCGAGTAAGAAAAATAATAGTATTAATATTCGTTCAACTTAGTGATGTAGAATTCCAGTAATACAATTAATAAGTCACTTCCAAAAAGAAATTTCAAAAAAGTTTTAATGTTGAAATAATAATTTTACGATGGAATCTAAAAATGTAATTTGTTAGAGCACATTTTTGGTGTTATAAATAATTCTAATATACATTTTTATTTACTTATACTTGTTTATTTAAAAAAAAAAAAAAAAAAAAATGTCCTACAAACATCACAAAGCATTTGACTTTAAACAATAAATATGCATCACAAATCATAACGCCTCGTATAGTTACATTTGTTACAGAATAGTTGCAGACATTATTGTATTAGTGTAATAAAAATATACTTTATGTTATTATTTTTTCATGTGAATTGTAATTTTCACTATTTTTACAAACAAAAAAAAAAAAAAAATCATTTTTCACAATTTAATTTAACTTTACAAATTTAAATTTGTGTGTACATTAACAGCAATATAAAAGGATTTGAAGTAGGAAATTATTAAAAGAGCAGAACATTTTTATGATTAAGAATAAAAATGCATTAGTTACGTTTAAAATATAAATTTGAATAGTATAATTTGCAAAAACTGTTTTATTTATTTTAAACTTATCTAAAACTACTAATATTTTAACTTTAAAAAAATTTTCTAATTTGAATGTCTCATTACTAAATAATATTATTTTAACTGAGTATTACTATATCACACTTGCACGTATTCAATGTCTGGAATTTGGTTTATTTTATAACTGTGTATTATACTAATATACTTATAAAGTAATAAACAATAAGTTATTATTTTGACATTCAACATTTTTATTATGTAGATTTTTAATCAGGTACATATATTTATTTTAGTTATGTTTTGTGAATATGTTCTTTCAGCAAACATTTATTTTTCAAATCAGGCATAATATACTAAATTAAGAAAAAAAATCATTATGATTTATTTTTCAATAAGTTTGAACTAACATAATCTGATTTCAAACTGAAACAATAATGAATAAACTATATAGATAAATAGTGTAAAATGTATGATTAATTAACAAACTCCAAATCCATGTGACATTATAAAAAAATAATACAAGGTCTTTATTTTTTTTTTTTTATATAATAACACATATTTTATTTTTTTAAACATACAATTACAATAGTTTAAATTTATGAATAACTCTAGTGAACGAAAAATTAAGACGCTTAAATTGCCAAAACCAGGTGAAGCCGTATCAAAAAACAACTTACAACTCAGCCAACCGTATCTGTTTTGTAATCAAATGAAGTCCGCAATGCGCTGAAACTTTTTTTTTTTTGAGTCATTTTTTAAAAATGTGTATTTTTAACACGCTATGATGAATCACTGCGTGAACATAAAAAAACACTTTATAGCACAGTCTTGTAATTCGTGAAAGTCATTAATGCGGAAATGCAAAAAAAAAAAAAATTAAATATAATAGGTAAACACAGTCGTCATTATTTCCAATCTATATGTATACAGTCTATATAGACAAAATGCGCTAATTGCTTTGAATAAAAATGTACATTCGCCTCGATCTTTAAGTCACGGGAGACAAGGGGAAAGGATAGAGGACAATAATGGTGGTAAAAAAATGAAAAAAATAATAGTCTGGAAACAAAAAAAAAAACCTCAATATCGTGGCCTGCCGCCCGGAGAGTATTGATTTCCATTGGAAACTTAATCCAAAGTGCGAGGAACTCGACAAGGTTTTGTTTATCCCGGGAGGGCTCTTATCGTTCATGCTAATGGTTCCAGAGAGGTTTCGGTAGGTTGACCTGAATAAATGGGATTGGTTTGTAGAGCGCCGAGTTTTGAATAAGCGAATTTTTATGTGAATAAATGGATACATTGTCAGACGTAGGGAGAAGGTATGCATATGAATATAATATATTTCTTGTACGGTCTCGACTTATAATATAGCATTATGATTTTGATGTATTACACGAACGACACGTACGGAATCGTTATTGTCCACCAAATAAGTCAGACCCTAAAGTAGATTATCGAACATCTTTCGTCATTCACTTCCGGCCGTCCACGTCGGTTTGCCAACGGAAAACAAATTGTTTCCAACGCGACGACTGTTTTCGACCGATAGGGTTGCACCGTGTGGGAAATTATATTCTTAACGTTCTTTTCGTTCACGTTTCGTTTTCGCGCGTTGTTCGCCCATTACAGCAGCGCTCGACGTGTGTACGAATAATAAGTAGAAGACACTTACTAAACCATGTTCAGGTATAATGTCGCCACGCGATACTACACCGTCCCAGCCCGTAGTCAAATACAATATTCCTAGTATATCTGCGATTACGTGATAAATTTAACTGACGCGTTGTTTACAAGTTTAAACAAAACATAATTTCGGATATTTCAACCCCACAACGTTGGCTTTAACACGCATGAAATTTGGCCGAATTGCATTATACAAACTCGTTAGACAGTACATTATCGTACACCACATCCGAATGTATAATATTGCCAAACAACTTTTAGACGACAGAGTTTATTAACAATCTTGCTGACGGTGCACGAATATAGTTTTAGATTGTGTTTGATATTCTACTGTTTCTAACCTTACAATTGACCGCTAATTATTGTCATATTTTTTTCTTCTTTGACATTAATGCGTTTAGTCTTTGCCAATACATTTGTATATTTGTTATTATTTTTACTATTCTCGTTTTCTTCAAAATATTATTTCCTTCTTCCCCTTTATTTACGATCGTATCGGCTACTATTTGTTATAATTTGATTTATGAATTTATTGATGGTTTATTCGTTATGAGTTTAAAAGTTCAAATCTTTTGTTGTTTCCGTTACTTCCACATGACCAGAAATCAATGTTCAAAAACTGCTTTTGTTTTAAATATATTGTTCACCTGAATGTATTTCTTTTGTATAACAATCGATTCCGGGCTACTTATTATAAAAAAATATTTTGTTTTTTTTTTTTGTTTATAAGTGATTCAAAAATATAAATAATAAATATCAAAAGTAACAACAATGATGATAAGAAATAAAATATAAGCCTTTCATAAATTATTATTTGCTTACGTTCTTACTCCTCCGATCGTTGTTGAATTTGTATTTTAATTTTTTTTTATACATTTATTCATCAGATTTCATAACTTACAGTTTCCTGTGTAAGATTAACTCATGTTGTTCTGACAATCCGGTACGATGAGTCATCAGTCCTCACTCCCGGCTCTTGCAATAAGCAAGCAATACAATACCCTTTGTGGCACCCTCCGGTATTTATAAATCTTATGTCTACTGATTTCCGGTCGACTTCCGTGTCACTAACTCCCGAATCATTAAAATTTGATCAGTTTCACCGATTGCTGTTTGTAATGATTTCAAATACGCATCGAAAATACTAGTACAAGTATAAAAATAAAAATAGAAATAAATAAATAGAAAATAGTGAACGTAATTCAATTTTTGTTTTTATCGTTTGAAATAATGTTTAAAATTGTCTCTATTCAAATAAGAATTTCATAGTCTAGACTCTAGACTAATAATATCTGCTTACTACTATGACTGACCAATATACTCATATTTTGTACGTGTGACAGTTTGTGTTAGATGTGTATAATGCTATAGATAGCTCAATCAGTAATGGCTAGGGCTGTCAAAAAATACGTTATGGAATGAATGTCGGAGTATGCATGTAACATATGTATGTATATTATAAATAAGTTTATGCGTACTTATCTAAAGACTATGAACAACATTTTAAGTTAATTGCATAACACACAGATTGACTAGTAGATCCTAGCTATATAAAAAGTGGCATACTTTAAAACAACCAAATATAACTAAAAAAAAAAATGAGGTGATTTGTTCCTTCGATTTATTATAAAATAATATAAAAATGTGGAGATTTGTGTTCACGATTAGAGTCCATTAATAACTGAATATATTTAAATAATTTAGCGAGGATTATAACAATAACTTTAGCATCACTAATTATACGATATTTAATTTTATATAGAAATTATTTGCACAACAATTAGATAATAATATTTTCTTATAATAATGTGTATTTACTAATCGGGTATGTACAAATGATAGGCCGTTGATTCATATACTCTGAACTACAGCACAGCTTTCATGTGGTGGTGGATAATAATCATCATTATGTGTTTAAAGGTACTTCAACTGAAAAATAAAATAATGCATCTAAGAAAATTTACTTTAATATAACCATATTTAATTAAAAAATTGTTTTCTTTTAGAAGAAAAAAATATTGTGCAATACCTTTATGATGAAGATAAAGTTTTAATATATAACAAAATTACTAAGTTATATGATTTCAATTAATCTGAATAAATGATCTATAATAATATTATTATTATTATTATTATTATTATTATCACAAAAATATTGTCAAACATATAACATCTTAATAAAAATTATTATATAAATATACCTACTTTTAATAATTAATAAGTAATAACCATTCACCAATAATATATTCATTATAACATAAATAATCAATAAAATGTACCTTTATTTTTTTTTTTTTAGATGGTCAAGATAATGGACCCAGTAGACCGCCAGAGGATCCGAAAGAATTGGTTTTAGCTAATGGATTCGGACCAGCTATTCTTGCTAATCCGTCAGCCCGACAACGGTTGCTTTCTAGGTTGTCTAGATTCGATCTCATGTTAGGCGTAGTTCGGGCCGAATCGTTTTTCGCATTTACTGGAGACGATGTTCAATATGGTATTGAAGCCGATCGGAGGACTAAAATTCTAAAAACTTACGTCAAAAACACATACAAGTAAGGAAGACCTCTCCGTCGGTTCTTGAAAAATCCTAATTTTCGCGTATTATTTGCAGGTATCATTTGACTGAAATTTTAGCAACCATCGTAAATGAATACACCGACTGGGACAGGCCGGTACAACATCCGGTGAATATTAGAGACGAGACGTTGGAAGCTCTATCTGACGCCCAAGTTGTGGCACCCGTGATCAACACCGCTGATCTTCATTCGGCTAATCACAGGAACTCGTACTTATTCGTGTTCGATTACCAGACGAAGTACGGGGATTATCAACAAGTGAGTTATGACATCCGTACATCATTAATTTAAGATAAAATGGGTTTAAGGGCTAACAATAGCAAAATAAATGGAATATTTCGTTGTTTAATTGCAATCAAATACATTTTAAACGTACGTACACCGTTCATTTCTATATTCAGACAGACGTCATTATTTCTTTTTGTACAATATTTTGTATACCGTTTTGGATGTAGACATTAATTAATTTTGTTCGGAAAAATAAGGCGCACCTATTAAATATATATTTATATATTGCATAATATGTAAACGTGTATATAATATGGTGCATAGGGACTGAAGATTAGTAGCCCTTATAATATTGGTTTCGGTTCCATCTACTAATGGGCCATTTAAATAAACGTAATATTACAATTTTAAAATTCGATCTACCCTATAATTCCGATACGTAACCACAATATCTGAACAACTTAATAATAATCAAAAAAATAAATATCTAATATTTTATATTTTTCATGTAATTAACGAGGTAAGAATAATTTTAGTAATCGTTATGCATGTATAACATAACGAAGTTAAGTTTAAAATGCATATATTTTATTTTATTTATTTTATACAAGTATAGTCGTTTGTGTTTTATATGATTTTATATATACCAGTATCACATATCGAATAAAAGAAAATGTAATGAATGCATTCACAGCTTGCTAATCAATATAATTAATGCAATACAAATGGTTCATAAATATGTGTGTATATTTTATACCCTAACCTCTACTTTAATAATGAATACCTATATACCCTATATACGCATACTGTACTTTTATTTACGTTATATTTTTTGATTTTTTATTGAAAACTACTCAATCTATAAACAAATGACTTATTCATATTATTTTATATATTTTATCATTTTATTAATGAGTTACCAATATAATTACACAATATTATAACGAAACGTGTTATTTATTATGAAGTATGTAACATTTTTTTTTTTTAAACATTTACGCTAAAATATAAATATATATAATTTTCATAATGAATACAAAAAAAATATTCTTATTCAGCTATGATTTGATTTGAGCAATAACTAAAATATAAATGTACGAATAACGAGTATTTTATTTAAATTTGTAACTAATTTATAATATTTGTTAACTAAAAATACGATTTGAAAAAGCTTTCAATATTATTTATATAATATGTGCATACTATATTACAATAGAATTAACTAATATTTACATTTAATTAAGTCGTAAATTGAAATAAAATATTTAATATTTTGGTCCACAATTTTTTAAATTTTTATAAGTTCGACTAAATTGATAATTAATTTAACGTAATTTAAAAATAATTTTAAAAAAAATTAAACCAAAAAACCAATGGAAACCAATGGAAAACTTTTTAATTTTTCATAAAATTTATTTTATAGATACTTTATAATTGAAATATCAAATTAAGAAATTCTAATACTGATTTTTTCTTATTAATATAATATGAAGTTTTAATAATATTCTTTTTTACATTTTCCTTGAGCACATATTATTATTTAAAAACAATAACAACACAATAATATATTAAGAATTCCTTTAGTTAGAATAGATTAAAGTACATAGTGTAATATGTACTATTTAATAATTTATTTATTCTTAGTGGTTAATTTATTTTAAATTTAGTTAAAAAGTGTTGGATAAAGTTTTTTTTTTTTCTGATATGTGAAATATATCTATTATTTGTCATTCTATTGCTTCTTTCCTCGAAAAATCTAGACATTAAACTTCATCATGTGTAACAATCACTGTCATATTGATCTAATCTTATGATTTTTCCATATTATTACTATATTATATCGTCACATCGCATAAATTCGCTGGAAAAAAAATCACAAAAAAGAAACCCATATGCATTTGTTTGCCCATTTTTATAGTTTTCGATGAGCTGACGTAAATGCGACGGTGCAATACCACGATAACAATATATTTCTGAAATTAAAAGCATATGTACATTAATACGTAAAGTTCGATATAATATTAATAATTAAAAATATTAACAACCTCGAACAAAAATATAATTGAATTGTTTAACTGACACTTTATGATTCATATTTAAGACAACAGTAATAAATACATTTATAGAATTATTCTAATACGTGAAAAATATTTACTTTTGTAAAGTTACACATTTTCAGAATGCAATATTTAAAATCTAAGTAATTTATAAAATAATTATAAATAATTTAAGGTCAGTGGCTGCAAACACTAAACAGCACTACAGCAGTCAAAAAATGTTTATAAGGTAGATGAATAAGTGGTACATATGTGGTGTGTACGGAAGAGTTGTGGTTATGTATCTTTAAAATAATTTATATTATAGTTTAAATATTTTCAGTTAACTTATGTAAATTCTACACTATTAACATTCAATTATACTTAAATGATTGGTAGGTAGGTATAATTATGAAATGTTGTATCATATTTTTTTTAATGGTTAAAGTATTCTGCACAAAACACTTTACATATGGTTATTTTTAAATACGATCTCTAAATCATAAATATATTTTGAAACATGCTATATAATGTGAAGAGTGTTATAGAAATTGTATGGATTTGTGAATAATATGATACTACAAAAATACTTCCCGTAATTATCGCAATGTAAATCAAAAATAAATAAATATATAGTTATGAAATGAATGAAGGTATATTTACATAAAAAAAATAAAAAATAATAATACGTTCTAATCGATTAAAAATTATTCGATATACAATAAGCCGGACAGGCATGTCGATATAATAGTCTCTTGTCAAAATCGTTTAATATATAATAATAAATTTGTGATATTAACAAAGATGAAGGGAAATTACTGTTTTGTCATCGGTTGATAAACGGAGGAGTGGGGGTTAAAAAATATTATAGTTACACGGAGACGGCTATATGGCAAAGAGTAAATAAAATTCAAAATTCCTACGCGTCTCGATTGACAAGGGTATTTAATAGCATACTATATTTTTCTTCAGAATATTTTAAAAGTCTTGTTTGTATTATCCTGGAATCTCCAAGGCAAATCAAAATATTTAAATGCAGCAGTTTTAATAGTAATATGAAACTAAAAATTATGATTTAATTACAAAAATTAAAAAAAAAAGCAATAGTAATTCAATGAAAATTAATTTATCAAATTCGAATAGTTTTTTTATCTTATCGAAATGTGGAGATAATGATATTATAAATTGTCATATGTTAGCAAAACATTAATACTTTATTATTGCTAACGTGTAAAAAAAAAAAAAAAATATTATTTTGAAACATATTTTATTTAAAAAGTACCAAATTAACCTATTTTAGACTACAATGTAATCTCCAACATTATATAATAGGAGAGTTTATTTGTACGTATAAATGTTCATAGAAAAAAACCACTTTAAAACTAGAAAGAATTGTAATTAAGATTTTTTTAACAATCTTTTTAATATAATCTTTTTTAACCAAAGAAAGAATGATTTTTTGTCTAAATATTAATTTATAACCCTTAACAAAGTTATAAGTAATTTTCTATAACGTAGGTACTATTATAATATGATTATTAAAAAAATCAAAGACAATCTGATGTAACTATAATATGTTCATTTTTACTCGATTAAAAATTATTTTTTAAATGTTTATAGTGCTTTTAGGATGTATACAATATTTTGTATTATAACAAAACTCAATATGGTACATACAATATGGTGTAAGAATAAAATATACGTATACACTATATAGTATTTATTCATGTTGCGATAGTATACAGTAAAGGTAGTAGTGACTCTCTCGCCATCACTCTTATAAAGAGGGTCGAGAGTAACTTTTCGAACTTTTGATAGTGCCAATGGGTACGATGTGGTGTTGCACACGTGGAAAGGGATGTGAAAAATGCGGCGAGCGACCGTGAGGCTGCGGCGATGATGATGGCGGGCGTTGGCTATAAAAAGGAAATCGACCTATCTGGACCTACGGGGACAAGGGGTCGTACGTGGCGTCGATAGGATGCGAAGTGGTGGTGTGGGAAGAGACGGTAAATTTCATTTGTGACAGTGGGTTCGTGGACGGGTCGGACAACGTTGGGGAGGAGGCAGCTACAGTAATGAATAAGACCGGCAGGAAATAAAAGACAAACAACGCTCGTGTTGAACTCTTCTGGCCTGGTCTCTGATTTATAACTCAGACCTAACATAGATACACATATATATATATAAACACCCACCGCACCCTTACCCTTATTTACCTCCGTTCGCCTACTAGCCACCTCTAACCGATAGTTTCCGTTAACTTCTTCGCGCCTACTATACCGATCAGCTCCATGGATAAAATGAGGACGTGGAATATTTTTCAATTAACCACCATTTTTGGTTTGCGAGTGTCCGCTCGAGAAGCTTTATGGTGGCATACAAGTACACATACACCACCTCCCCTAAATTACTCATATAAAGCTGAAATCTGGTTACAAGCTAAAGGTTTATGATTTTTTTTTTAAGCTTTTACGCACGCATAAATATTCGTTTACAATCGTTCAGATTAAGTTTATTGGCCGATTTACACAATCCGGATGATATACATACCCATACCTCATTAGGAGGGCGTAAAAGAATGCCCATCCAAATGTTGCAAATAAATATCCAATGATGTAGTCTTGCCAGTAAGGCAAATAATAATGCACATTATGTATATTTTATTTGAAATACGAATATTTACCACCGGCAATAATTCTCAAGACGTTTTCGTTCCTGGAGATCAAAAATATTTTGAATTATAAAATTCTCATTACACCGGTGAATTTCGATTACAATGCTGTATGTGGTTTTGTGGTTTGCAAAGTTTGTCGTTGCTTATACTCAATCTGATATAGTGATATAATATTTTTTTTTTTTTTTTTTTATCAGATATTAGCACTGTGTATTAATATTTTTAAAGCAAAATTTTAGATTAATTAAACGTAACAAAAAATTTTAAGTTATAACAGAAAAAAGCTTTGTAGGTTAAATTCAAATATTTTCAGATTAAAAATAACTATTTATTTACTACACTGAAAAAAAAAAAGCTAATTAAGAATAATTGCGCATATTAAATAAAATTATAAGAATAATTTATTAATCCCAATAATTACATTTTATAGTACAAGTATAAAACATATTTTACAACATATCATTCAAATCATATAATTTTTATATTAATTTATTATTATTATTCATATCAGTAATTTAATTTTTTTAGTTCTATATTTTTCTTAATAATAAATTTGAAAATAAAATAATATAATACAATTTAATATTATTATTAAATTTACAAAATTAATAATTAGAAAAATTATAAAAAAAATACTGATTCTTTAATTGAGAGACCTTAAATTTATCTTCTGAAAATATTTGATTAAGTAAAAGAAAAATGTTATTCTACTTACCAATATGAGTTTCTGAAATATTTTGTATATCGCGTTAATACAATATATTAAATATTATGATACAGATATTTAACTTTAATATATACAGTATAAAACTATACTCATTTAGCATATACATCTAAAAGGCAAATTTTATTTGTATACCAAGATCTATAAGATAAAATAAATCATGATATTAAGTAACTTAATGTTTTTGCTATAATAATATATGATAATAGAAATGTTTTATTATTATTACGAATTGAACGGGGGTGTTATAAAAAAAGTTATAGCATTTGATAATAATATTCAATTTCCAAAAACAATAAAAAAAAAAAAGATAAATTATGTAATTAATTTAAATTTAAAATACAGTTGATCCTATACACATTAAATCATATTGTAGTCTTTCGCCACGCGTTAATTCATCGAAATCGTCCTCGACTAATAAATTTGCATAAAAGTATAACACGTATTATATCAACTACATACAACACATGTGTAATATATATATATTTATTAATATATTGATAATACATAATAGCATAATAATAATCAATTTATTACACACTTAATGTTACCATATTTCCTAAAGCTTTATAAACCAACGTTCCGATAACCCTTACCAGTTACCAGTAATGTCGGTCAACTCGAGCTTCGCCTTTAGGCAGAATAGACCAGACGGGTGGATGGATCGGTGAGAGGGAGGTGGTTTGATATAAAAGAGAGTAAGGATAAAAACGAAACAGAGATAGAATGACAGAGATATGGCCCCGTTGTTATTGCTTGTGCCGGTATAGCAATTACGTCGTCCGCGGAAAAATGATGAAAGACCGACCGAGGAATGAGAAAACTCCGTCATTCCATCTCCGGATCGCTTAATTTCTTTTTTCACCACACTTTGCCTGTCCATTTTGCCGTTCACCTAAGAAAATAACATACACTGTCAGCATGGGTGTAATGAATGGTGCTCTAGACTCTAAACGGCCGAATAATGAATCTTTTCCCGACCGACCATCTCGAGTGCTTTGGACATGTAATCTTGAAAAAAAAAAAAACTCAAAAACCAAACGCTAAGCGACCGGTAAAAAAGTTTTCCCTACTCTCATTTATAAATAAATATATATTTATATATACAATATACAATATACGTATAAATGTATGAATATAATGACAATTATTATTATCATAACTTCGCGCTCGCCCTAAGCGCGCTGCCATTTTTACTTAGCCTTGTCATGGCGATTGATTATCGCATGAAAAACGATAAAATAATAATGCCATTTCCCAATGCATTTTATATTGAAACGAATTTATTTTCTTTCAACAACAATTCCGTGGAAGACGCGACCCGGCGTTTTCGGAGCTCTGAATTGTCGGGGATTGACCAAAAGCACAACGTCTGCTGTCAGAAATTCACGCGTGTCGTCGTAATAGACGGGAAAACGTTAAATTAACGGCGAACAAATAATGGATAGAAAAAGCGTTCACCATTTTTTTCCTGAGTAAATTGAAAATGGTTAACGGTTCTCGCCGTAAAGTACCATTCTGCCAGAGATGTTGGTTCTCTGACATTTGAGAAAGAAAAACATTTTCAATCCACATTCAATTTAATTGCCTATAGATAAGAAAAACTAGAACGAGTACCTAACTAAAAAAAAAATTAACATCTTGGATAAAAACAAAAATTAGAGTTTGTACTCTTCTAGTTCCGCTACCCAATTATACTGAAACAGTAATATCGGATTATTGTTTTTAAATCGAAAACAATGATAAATGTTATGAAAGGAAACTAATTTTTGTTAAATAAATTGTAATTGCGTATATGATTGATTTCATTTCGATTCATTGATTCCTAATTTTTGATTTTGAAAACTCCACTACTTTTTTTAAAATAAACTTTTTAAAATAATTTCATACGTAAAAAAGTGTACAGTTTACGTCAATACAAATTTAACTAATTAAAAAAAATTGTTGATCTTCTGTATAAAATTGTAGTTTATTAACTTATTTAAACAAATTTTAGTTTGAATTGTTTTTACTTGGGTGAGATTTAATTTGCATTGTTAATTTTAAAAAGTTTCCTATACAATATTTAATAACGAACCAAGTTTTAAATAAAAACATTAAAATACAGATAAAAAAAAAAAATCAAAGTATTTATTTATTCATTTATAAAATGATTAACGCCTTATATTATAACATACTATAGTTGTAGTTATAGTTATGTATTCACAATTGATATAAATGTACCTGATTGACATTTTCAAATGAATAGTGTTTTATTTAATTACACTTCGTAAACATTTAAAGTTGTTTTTAATTTAAAACTATCATTGCATTGAGATTTTATAAAATACAGATTGTTCGTAATTATTATTGATTATACTCGTATATAAAAAATAATTGTATGGCATTGAATTATATGTAAAAGGAATTTGTACATATATAATAATAAGTTTTCTTTTTGATCATATTATTTACGAGTACTATACAATATATTGAGAGACACGCATTTATAGAAATTTAGTTTAAATTATGATTCGAAAATATTTCTTGTAGAAAGATTCCCACCGTACCATTACTACTTATTTATTGTTTATTTAAACTATATCGATTTCTATGAAGTTGTTACAGCTATTTTTATGAGATAAATCAATATTTTTGTATACACTTGTTTTTTGTTTATAGAAACAAATAGTATTTATACAACAATATAGAAGATACTTTAAATAATAAAAAATAACTTTTCTTTTAAATCTCTTCGTATGAATAAAAAGTATTTTTAAAATATTAATATGTTAAATATATTTTGTATTTAGGATTTATCTATGATAATTTTTATTTATTTCAAAATATTCAGACTCGTTAATTTCTCATATTATAGATACGAAAAGTCAATTTTTTTTATCACTAGGGAACGAACTTTAATTCCATAAAAATAAGAAAAATGCCCTAAAATAATATGAACTAATGCTTTAAAAAATGAACTAAAAATGCCCTAAAAAAATTTTTAAATGTTTTTAAATTCAATAAAAACATAATTTTGAACAGTTTTTTGTAGGTTTAATATTTTTATAATTTAAAATTTTTAGAAAACACATCATTATAAAAATTTATCTCACAAAAAAAAATGTGTATTAGTTATTTGCCGATATTGCGTATCGTAACGTTATCGCATTTATTTAAGATTAAGGTCGTTTCACACTAATAATTATACGGTCACGGCCCTTCAATGAAAACTACGTGTAGTTATGAATCGGTCTTCGTAAAAATAACTAATTTACGACTAATTTACAAAACAAAACATTTAAAAAAAATTACATTTAATGTAAATTTTTAAAACTTTTAAATTTCAAGCAACAAATATACATAAAAAACGACTTAAAAATAGAAAAATGGTCTAAAAATTTCAAAAATGCATTAAAAATCAAAAAGAATTTATTTTTAAATTTTCTGATATACGAATTGAATTGTGTACTTGGAAATCATTACTCTATACCAACTACTAAAAAATATATTTTGCATCAAAGTCAGTTCCCTAATCACCACATTTACGTAGAAATGTATGTTTAACAAAATAATCAATATTTAGTAGAAATGAGTTAATTTTAAAAAACAAATATTTTGATTTGAAATCTGGATGAACAGTAAAAAATATTTTAATCTAGTGATTTTGAATTTTTCATGAGTCATGGATAATTTATATAATAAGCCCAATTCACCAAAAATGTTTTCGAATCTTGAGGATTTAACTCACTTGAAAATTGAAAGGAATAAGGAATAATGAAGACACCTATCTAGGTTAAATTGAACAGAGGATAATAAATTTAATTGTATAATAATGGCTCTAATCCCCTACATAAATAAAATTTTAAAAAAAAATGTTTAGAAAATTAGTAAAATTTAACCATTAAAGATTTCTATTTTTGGTGATACTTTCTTTAAGTCTAAGATATGATAGATTCAAGTATTATAAGACGAGTAGAAATAAAAATGTAAAATCATATATCATCCAAACTTATGAAGACGTCATCAAATGCACCAAATATTAAATTCGATTTGATTTTCTAATATTTTTATATTATTTAAAAAATATATAATCTATGCTATAAATGGTGTATTTCATCGAAATAAGACACTATAATTATAGTTACATACTAAAAGCTAATAAAAAAAAAAAAATTAAAAAAAAAATAAATAAAAAAAAAAAAATAATAAGACACTATAATAATAATAATACTCATTTTTTTTTTATTTCTGTATCAAGAGTACATAATGTGAAAGTTGACAGAAAATTTTATTTCAGCGGATATTCAATAACACTTTAAGTCATAATACAGTTTATTAGATGAATAAAATTGGAAGTGCTTATTTATATCAGGTGAGTAGTTTTACGGGCAATAAATATCGATATTTGATTATATTTTTTTTATGTGAAGTACACAGAACTATTGAATTCCAAAACGATGATGACACACCAACTGGCAGTATAAAAAAAAAAAAAAAAAAACATTAAATTAAAAACTAAACTGTGATCTTCTTGAACACATTGAAAAGTATGAAGAAAATTTAAATAGACTAGACATTTAATTATTAAGACGTTTCTATCATCATAACAGCGATTTTCAATAGTACTTGTAATATAATTAAATGTTTCAAATGTAGTAACAGTGTTATTCAAATCAATTCAAACGAATATCGAATATCTACTACATAATTTTCGCATTAGGTAGCACTTAGGCTTCAAAAATATTATCTAAAAATCCAGATGAGTTGAATAATTATAATCGTATTGACTCTATATAGTCGTTACAAAAAATGGTTTACAAAATCCAAGATTTATATATCACTTGCCGATAATCATTTATTGGCTTTTATCTAGTCAAAAAAAAAATTACACATAAAAAATGTTTGTAAAAATAGTACGTGATATTATATGATCGTCTTTGAAAACAATAAGGATATTCGTAAATGTCTACAGTGATATAGCATTCTGCAAAGTGAAGATGACGATCAAGCTGGGCATATATACCTATTAAAAAAGCGATATCCGCTTCCGCCATTCAATTTCCGGCAAATAGCGATTTCAAAAAAATATCAAACCAATAATCACGTACGCTAGTCGAAATGTTTTGTCGGCCAGAACATTATTCTCAAACAAAAAAACGTACTCGTGTCAGACAAAAACGTGAGCAGAAATACGTCGGTCGACGTAATATCTTACCCATTTCTCTTTTTTACTTATTTTTTTCATATCCTACGAGACTAAAAGTCAGTGATTCTAATAGACATATTGCCACTGAATTACGTTTCGCCGCTAGATTTTCCTACGCGATGCGATGATTGTATTTTGTCTAACAATCGTTGTATAGTTAAATCAAAATCATATTTAAAAAATGTGATAGTTGTTTTATTATTTTATACGTAATTTAAGTAGTATTATACAAATTTTCTGACTACATGATTATCTTTGTACCTTAATATCAACAGCAAATAATATAATATTTATATATTCATAAACCCACCTCCCATCACCATAAAAATTAAAAAATATCCTGACTACTAACTTACTTAATAAATACTAGTAATTTTATTAATGAAATATTTTCATAGATCTTCTCCATAAATTGACTATCTTAATTTTTTTTTTTTTTCATGAGATCAAAATAGGTATAAATTATTTATTTTTTGGAGTTAAGTAAACAAAAATGATTCTATAAATTATAAATGAAAATAATTTTGGCTCCCGACATGGCATAAAAGTTTTAAAAAATCTTACAGAAAGTTATGAGCATTATTAAATCGTAATATTTTACATACTTATATATATATATGTAATATTATTATTTTTGAAACTAAAACATCGATAAAGCTTTTGAGAACATAAAGTATTTTGTTATCTTTAAATTTGGTTATAGGTTTTTTCACTCCAGTTTTAGAATCAAAAAACTAAACATGAACTACTGAACGAAAATAAGTTGTGTTTGACAAATACAACAAAGGCAGGTTTGCTGTGAAAAAATATTATTTATATATAGTATGACATTATACTTGAATTTGTAAAAACTAACACGGAGTGGAGCTTAATATTTTATTCTTTTTGATACTATTCTTTATCATGGGGGTTGTAATTCAAGACTTTACATCTACCTTCATTCTTAATAATAAACAAGTATTTATAATAAAATATATTATATATAAAAATGTGTGTATAATATTTAAATCATAATATCTAGTAATATATAAAATTTCAAATATTAAATAAATTTAATACTTTATTATTTAATTAAAATTTATAATTTGTTTTATTTTATTTAACTTACAGGTATCATTAAATTATATGTGTGATTGTTTTTTTTTTTTTTTTTTTTTTTTTTTTTTTTTTTTTTTTTTTTTTTTATTTATTTGGAACACAGCATTACATATCAAATTAACTATCTCAAATGGACTTAACATTAAATTACTATTTCCTAATAAAAAACTCAAAACATTCCATAAAAAGTAACACACATTTTACAGCGACGCTTTAAGCGGTAAAGGTTACGATATTCGTTTTTATTTGTCATGGGCGAGTATATTGCACTATTACTGAATTCTGCTAGACGTTAAATTTAGACAGAAAGATCTAAGAGGGATTACCAGAAATCTAGAGTAACTTTTAAAAAGCACAGATGATATAAATACTGATTAAAAAAGTCGAAACTCACGTTTAATCGTTTTTCTGAACGATTTAACTTAAAGTAGTAATAATTATTAAATTATCTATTATTATTATTTTACCACAAAAATAATATATCGTGATTATAAATCGTAAAACCTTGAAAACGTATTATGATTTAAGACTCAAATTAAATAAAAATAAAAACATCTTGGGTATCACTTAATTTATTTATTTAATAAATCATATCGACATTATCAATAATTTTGATTTATTCAAATAATATATTTTTTTTATACCATATGGCGTTGTTTTATCCAAAAACTTTACAAATTTCTTATTTTTATTTTGAATCTATTATTATTGTATCAACAAGATGGATATTTATTTAAAATTCTCCTTATAATTAAAAAGTCTGATACGAATTATAAATTCCGTTTAAATTGCATTAAAGACCTAAATGATTGATTAAAAACATAATTTTATTACGACGTAGTATCTACGTATTATTGGTATTTAATTTTATTTCTTTATATAATTGGATTTTATAAATCATTCCTTTAATATATTCTGCATTCAATATAAAATAAATATAAATTAATCAAACACGCCATTCGTGTAATTTAAAAATTCTAAATTGAACTTAACAGTAAATGTAATATGAAACATATTATAATATTATAACCATAGTTATTTAGAACAACAGTTAGATCATATTATTTATTTGTTCATTTGGTATTTTCCAGTTTTTACTATTGTTAGTTTATCCTATTTAATGGTATTATTAATTATAATTTGTTATGCATATAAATTTTCAATCTAATCCAACCGGGACTAAAAACGATTGAAATAAATTTCGTACACAAATTATAAATAATACCAAATACTATGCCGTTCCCTACCAATAAATCATACAGTGGTTGTACATTTTATTTTTATATTCGTGAGCTTTGTATATTACTTTGATAATAAATATTAGTCGATTTTTTTTTCTGGTAGGACAAACGCATAATACTAAAATGGTCATTTAATAAAATCGAAAACGGAAATTAGATGTATGTAAAAAGAATATTTACATAATGTTTGAAAATCCCGTCGTTTCTCACCACTATTGGGAATTACCTTAAGTGTCTGCGGGGAGGAACGTGCAGATAAATGCAAGCTATTTGCATCCAGGGAACGAGTACGAGTAACGAATAAGTAATGTGCCCAAGGTAGAAATGATCAAAATATTCCCAAGGCGTACGAAGGAATTCTAGAACTCAATACTTGGTGTTATGCAGATTTCAAGAGGTCAAACGGATTTACCAAGAAACAGATTATACACATGCATTCGGGATTCAATTATTATTATTAGTTTTTTTGTACCAACTATGATGCTGAAAAAAGCCCAGCCACTCATCCAAACACAATACTTTAGTTTTAAAATACTGGAAACTAATTAAACTAAAATTAAAATGTATTAATTTAAATAGTATGTTGAAGATAATTTGATTTAGTTTGATAAAAAAAAATTTTAAATACAATAGTTTCAAACAATTGCATGTGGTCAATTATTGATTGAAATACTTTGATAAAACACTTCATAATCTTCATAATACTATTTTATTTATTTTCTTGTTCTTCAATCTATACTAATTGTATTAATGTTGTTTTAAGGAATAACAACATGCACATCGTGTGTTATGCGTGTATTATATATACTCGTATATATATATTGAACATTATAGTATATACGATATCAAATATAGATGGGAAGAATATTGGCTAGAAAATAACTTGACTATTTCACATCAACCAAAACATTGTTACACGTCATTATAATAAAACTTTTACTTAAAACTGTAATATAAGTTGCATTGATTGTATTTTTAGAAACCTTCATCATGGTTCATTTAATTGAAAATGCATTGTTAAATAATACACCAACGAACTCATTGAATTGTTCATTGCCAAAAATATATTATCTCTAATTGTATGAATTACAAAATAAATAAATAAATAATGATTATAATATTGTAATAGGTATGTCTTTTTCTGTGAAAATGTATTATTATCATCGGTATAATATTACTATATAATGTATAATATTAAATAATATATTATAACACTTAATAAGTAGCAATATCTATATTTTTCCAATATATATTTCGTGTTAGACCTAAAGATGTTAAGAGTAAGAAATGCGGAAGAAACGGCAAAATATAGAGGAGAGTGGAGGCAATATGTTGTTGTGGCAATGGGCCTGAAAGCCTGTAAAATGTCTAAGAAGAAAAAGATATTTTTCGTGTTAATTTTTATTTTAGTATTCATACATTTTAAAACTATAAACTTTGTTAGAAACGATTATTACTTGAAAGATCCGGTTTAATATTGATTTATATTGATTACATACTTACACATTGATTGCATTTAAAAAAGTATTAGAACTATGTAATTAATAATCGGTTTTTTTTTTCTTATCCGTTTAAAAATGTTGTTTTAATTACATTACTTATAGATATTTGGCAGGTATAAAAATTAAAATTATATAGAAGAATATCTACAATAACAATGATTAACATGATTAAAATGAAAAAAAAAATCTAGGATAACATACTAATGTCAAACTATGAGATAAGTCGATGAGTTTTTAATTAACTATTTACGTGCCTATATTTGCAATGAACATGATAGGGGATGTATAATCTATTACGTGATTATAATGTACAATATTGTCATTGATACGTTTTATTATCTGCGACATGATAAATATGTTTCGTTAATAAAAGTTTTTATATGTTATTAGTTTATTTATACAAAACTCAAATAATTTTACTAAAATAATACATTTTAGATATAATTAATACATAAATTATAAATAGTTTAGATATTATTATTTTTTATTTAATGTGTTACAAACATTTAGCCAAAAATAATCTTCAATCAGATTTTTTTTAACTTTAATTTATTTTATTTTTTTTTTTTTTTTTTTTTTTTAAATGCTTCAAGTAATACAGTTTTAATTTTTATCAAATTATTTTTTATGATTCGGACAGTATTTACATTAAATGGTTAATGTAATAAAAAATATATTAAAGTTACCAGATTGTTCATTTCAAGGAATTTAGAATAGTTGGTTTCTCAATCGCATCCACAGTCCATACTAGACACTCTCTATACACTAAACTATGTTCACAAAATAACAGGATTTAGCAATTTTGGGACATTCTTGAAGCACGCCTTTGACTAATAGTCTAGACTCTAGAGTTACAATGCGTCACGTCTGGACTCTTAGTACCTCGGTTAATCAAATACAAATGTGTCAAATTAAAGTGTGCAAAATATTTTTTTTCGTTTATGAATCAATTAATCAACTAATATAATTTACCGGGGATACATTACCTTTATAATTATTGGTTTTTTTTTTATTCTTCACATAATTGTCTGAGTATGTAAATTACACCGATATTGAGACATTGAACAGATAGTATAACGTGTATGATAAATTGCTCTGAACATTTTTAATTTCCTTCATGAAAATTTAAATAATTTATTACAATTATCGACTTGATTAATCTATTAATTATTTTGGATCTATTTACAGACGCAAACAGTAAAAGTTAATTACATTTTTTTTTTTTTTATTTATTTATGTTTCTAAATTTTAAAGTAATAAATTGAATTTGTTTTTTCTGTTTATCTAGTATCACATAAATAATATACACTCATTAGATATTGTGATTTTTTTATTTTAGTTAATTATGTCATACACGTATGATTTAAATACGTATTAAATGAAATATTTTATCGTTTTAAGTAATAAAAAAATGTTGCTTAAGCTACTTCATAACTATATTATTTAACTACATAATTATGTCATACAATTTTATGATACGTTTTGAACTCTTTTTAATTACTCATATTACGTAAAAAAATAAAAATACAGTTATTGTATATATTGTATATAAATTCAGTTATATAAAAATAGTTTTTAAATTCTGAAAATACTTTTTATTTTTACAGGTAATTTGTAAATTTATAAATGCATATTGAAAAATACATAAGACATACTTCCATAATTTAGACAATTCATTGTATTAGATTATAGTAAAATCTGAATTTGACAACTACAAAATTATAAAAAAAAAAGGTATATGGATAATTAAAAAAAAAATAAATAAAAATAACTCAGCTGTAGGGTTCAAAAATTATGTTTGCTTAGAAAATTCCAGTTACTGGAGTAACTGCATATAGTAACTGACGCGTTTCAATGGCGTCCCGTGCTTTAAAGAACAAATATAGTCAGATATTCTATTCACAAATTTGTTTATGTAAGTGAATACAAAAGTATATACCAAAATTATAGAGAAATGAAATTTATTTGCGTGTTGACATAGTCAGGTCTTGAAATAAAGTTATCCGGATTTCCATCGCCGCTCGTCTTCTTTTACTCCTTTCTCTACGCATTTTCTGTGAACTTCCAACCCTCCGATCCTTAACATACCTTCATATCCCCATCAACATTCTGAACTCAAACCAACCCACCATGCACCCTGAGTTTTAATGTGAAGTATCGAACTTAGACCATTTGGCGGGTTTATTGTTCTACAGCTATTACCAACACAATGGGAACGTTTCTTATTGTTTTATGCTGGAAAATAATAACGACACGGAATGCCTTACCAACCCCTACCACTTCACTTAGCTCAAAATTGACGAAAAACCTCGCCAGGATACCCTAAAACTTCGTTAATTACTCATAATACTATTGGATTTAGATGACGTAAAGTGGAGAGTAGTAGAAGAGTAAACGAAGGAACGACGATGACCCTTTTTGCGAATCCTCTAAATATAAATAATTTATTTCAATTTCATTGAAAGAAGTATTGTTTTAAATTAGATAGGCTCTACAATGTTAATAGTATTTTGTTCAAACTATATTTTCAGTTTAAATAAATTTCAAATTAAAAAATAAATAAAACACAATCATTTTGTTAAAATGTTATGCCAAATAAAATTTAAAAGCAATAAATAACACAAAAAAACCAACAGATTGGTGAACTACAGGTTTTAATAAAAGTAAGTTTTATAACCATATTCGTTGGCCGAATTAGAACAATATATTATTGTAAATCAATAAAAAGTTTTATCTTGAGTAATCGATTAGTTTTAACGGTTTCAGTATACTTATTATTTATTTGTTTCGTATAAATTATTGTATACACATTTGCATTTTTACTGTAACACGTAATCGAATTTATAAATATAGCTATAATAAAGAGTAAGATTATAATTTCGACTTATTCCAATATTTAGCTACGATAATTGTATGTGTTTTACAAAGAAATACAATTTTAATAATATATATTTTAAGGTGATATAATAATTTAACCATAAATAACGGTCTGGATTTCATATCATCGTTTCCTTTAAAATTTCTCCAGCACACAATATTATTTTTCACTTAGACGTAGAGTAATGAAATACACTTAAATATTTTTAGGGTAGAATACCAAATAAAATACGTCCGTTAGCCAATGTTTGTTTCAGCGTATTATTTACATTGTCTGTGTAGACTTAATGTAGGTATTGTGGTTACTGGGTAGCAATGTGGGCACTGCCCACTAGGCAAGTCAGATGGATAAGCCGTCCGTTAACATATTGAAACCAGACCGGATTTAAGTATCAAAGGGAATCCAACATTTATACATTTTAACCGTATAATGTCTAAAAAGCATTACATAACCTATGATATAAAATATATTCACCTATTCAATTTGCACGTAATATTTGGATCTAATGAAATACACCCAACCATCATGACATCAAATAGTGTTATTATACGTTGCAAATTTAAATTTAAAAAAATATAATATGTTTTATTCTATTTTATTATTTTAATGTTAGGTTAGGCTCCGCAAAAATACTTAGAAACAGAATACTCGTTTTCTATTGAAAACTATTCTGATCCTGTTCTATAATATTTCATACATGTTTTAATATTCTAAATGTGATGCACCGGTTTTGTTAAATATTACTAAGGTGCAATTAAGATGTAGCTATGGTTTTTGTCCCATGTGAAAACTAAGCCAACATTATCTATATATATATATATATATTTAGTCAGTATATAATAATATTGTATACTAAACTAAATCCCTCATTCATATTAATGTGGTGCTTTATATTAGGGTTCAAAACCGAATCAAAATTTTCCGAAACTATTCTATAGTTTAATAAAAAAAAATGCTAAAAATACGGTTCCTTCCGACCGAAATTTTGTAGGAAAATAGTGGTATGTGAAAATGAATGGGAATCATTCGGTATTTCGGTATTATGTTATACGATTTGTCGAAAGTAAAGAAAACAATTCGATAGATACAAGCATGACCTTAAACTATATTGAAACAACCCGTGGAACTTTGTCTTTATTTAAACAGATAATCCACGAATTATACTAATGTGACTCTAAGGTGTAAGCTGTTAACCATATTGTTTTTATAACCCCACTTAAATAGATCAAGCATTCTACGGTGTATGGCTTTCTAACAAAAACAATTGGATACCCTAACAATAATTATCGTTACTACTCAATATTGATTATGAAATAATTATATTATTATCATATTGATTCAATTTTTTCAATTTGCTTTTATAATTTTAGTTTTGTTAAGTAAGTCATTTAAAAATTGTTCATATGAAATAAAATTTAAAAAAAAAACATCAGTACGAGTATTCACTGGTCACGTGAATGAAAATCGTGTTCAGTTTACAGCCATCATTTCTATAATTTACACACTAAACAATTATTAACTATTAGAATAATTTACAAAAATATGCGCCTGTAAAAACGTTATATAATTAGAATATTTTTTAACTTTCTACACAAATGATTGTTTCAAATACTTATAATTCAACATTAGCATAACGTCTTTCGAAGTTTTAAGTTAAATAATACATAATTGCTAAAGTTATTAAAAAACAAATAATAAAAACTGTCTACACATTATTAATGGTCAAAAATAATTTAATTATAAATATAAAATAACAATATTGTTGTCTTTGAAAATTATATTATTTTTGTCATTATTGTCATTAAATTTTATCCTGTACTTTTAAAACATAATTTATTGGAATGTTAATATATTTCCCTACGTTTTTTTTTTTTTTTTTTTTTTTTTGTGTGTGTGTTTTTGTTTAATGGTAAACAAAAGTTTTTTTTTTCATTATATTGTAAATCAAATAAGTTAACGAACAAAACTCAAAAAAGACAATTGTAATTTTGACGTAATAACCTTAGAGATATACTTGATTTTTTTTTCCAAACTATATACGACACTGTTCTCTAGTTTTTGAACAAATTAAGAACTTATACTCAACAGAAAATTGCATTTGTTGAATTTAATTTTAAAAACTGTAGTTTTATGTGGGCCGTAATATGTCTATGACATTTGATTAAAGAAAAAAATAACTCCCAAC
The DNA here is from genome assembly GCF_002803265.2 of Melanaphis sacchari. Taxonomy (NCBI): domain Eukaryota; kingdom Metazoa; phylum Arthropoda; class Insecta; order Hemiptera; family Aphididae; genus Melanaphis; species Melanaphis sacchari. The sequence continues at coordinate 620,970 of NW_020271665.1, read as the reverse complement.
ACTTTTTAATAATATTCAAGTTTGATTATTAGGTCACAGCCAACATGTTTATAAATAGTTAAATATTTAATAAACGTCAATATCAAATTAACTCGGTTGTTTTATTTATTGACTATCTTGTTCTAAAGTGATAAAAACGATAATTCAGTGTTCATTAAAAAGGTATAAAAAAGAAGAAAATATGCTTTAATAAATTAAATGTACTCATTTTACTTTAGCACATAATATTTATTTTTAATTTAGTCAAATAAAAAAAAAAATTTCCAGTAAATAAATCATTATACTTATGAATTCTAAACAGACATGAGACAATTTACTTTTTATTTATCAAAGGCAATTATTTTTTAGGCGACTAAATAATAAATACATTAATCTAAATACGAAATTGAAGTAAAAAAAAAAATCGAATTCCGTTAACTTATTTAGTACAATCATTAAAAATGCAAATAAAATTATTTAATTGGCTAATAATCCCATAGATGCTACAAATGTGTAAAAAAAAAAAAAAACTGGAGCAGCAAATGATTACTTAACAAAATCGAAAATACTCCTACAAAACAATATAACTAGAACGTCAAATTATATATTAGTTATGCTATAAATATAAAAAAATTACAATGAATATATTATAAAACAGTTCACAGTTAATAATATTAATTATAATATTCAAATGAAATATAATTGGTTATTTGTAACCTAGTCTTGTTGCTAACAATATTTTTTTATTGAATTAACAGTTGCAATATTTTTTATTTTATTTTTTTTTTGTAATTGGTTGTTAATAACAGTTATTTATTTCATATTATATTTAAGAGAAAAAATAAAAATTATCTCAACATAATAGTCGTCAAATAAAAAAATAACAATGATAATTATAATAAAAACATATTATACATTTAAATTACATTAAAACATCAAATATTAATTATTAATAAATATAAATAATCATATGTTAATTATAATAAATTATAAGTCAAAATTAAAAAAAAAAAATATTCTTTATATATATATTTATATAATTTATATCTCTCATGAACAATATCATAAGTATTTTCACATTTATTAGAGAATTTTTGATGTTGATTAGAAAAAATAATAATATGACAGCTACCTTAGTGCACTCCTATGATTAAAATTGGAACACACCTGTTTTCGTATCACTACATACGAGTTTTATGACACTTGCAAGAGCATATGTCGTTTAGTTTATTGTTTTTTTTTTCTTCATGTCACTAACATTTCAATTTCTCTGTGTTTTCCTAACTATTTATTACTATTATATATATAAATATTTATTTACGCAATTTGAATTTTTTATTATATTTTTACAATACATTTTTTCTCCTTTTGTTATTATTTTACTTTTAAACCAGTAACATTCCATACACTCGTGATGAAAATCTTGATTGTGTTTCTCCACCTTATCAACATGCATATACGAAGCGTCTAACTGATACTAAAAAGATTCTTTTGTGTTATTTATTTTTATTTTTTCGTTATTTCCAACGCTGTTCCATAAGAACAATATGAAATTTAAACAGGTACCCGCCATGAATATGCCTAGTAGAACATCAAAAGATCGAGTATAAGGACGACGAAACAAGAACATATTAAATGACAGAGTTCAGCAAAAAAAAAATTAAATAAATAAATAAATAATATGAATTTTTATATTTATTTAAAGAATAGCTCCAACAGCTACCACGATTTAATTAAAAGATGGCATAAGCTTTTTCGGGCTCCATCGGTTTTGCATTCCATTTAATTATATACATTGTTATTTGTATGAAATAATTTAAATGTTCATTATTTGTTCAAATCCTGTATGCAAATATATATATATATATATATATTTGAGATGAATGAGATTATTCACACTAAATACCTAAGTGTTTTAACTAACTATGTTCAATTGAAAAAAAAATATATTCGTTTATTAATATACCTACGAAAGTAATATTTAACATTTTCAAGTCCGATACAAAATGTTGAGTTTAAAATATTTCATCTAAAAATAATTAAACATGATTTATTTAAAAATAATTTAATGGTGTTTAATTTTATTTATATATATGCTTTGTACAAATTGATAAATATCATTAAAAAGTTACATAATATCATTGTTTAATTCGGTACGTTAGACATAATATATAAGGCCTTATTTATTATAATTATTATTATTTTTTTTTTTTTTTTTGACCTAATCAAATTTGAATATAAATAAAGCATATCATGTAATTTTTTTTAATTACAAGTATAGAACTCAAAATTAATTATTTCTACCAGTTTAAGACCATCTATCAAATTATAAAATATAATTATTACATGTTTAAAAATATAAAATCAATATTGTTAAAAAATTTCCAATGAGTCTAAATTAAATTGAAGCATTTAACAAATATGACTTTCTATAAATATTATGAAAAACAAATTTAATGAATCAGTTTTAAAGAGTCTTCTCTATGTGATAAAAATCTCTTGCCTTAATTTTTACAGTGAATTTAAATTATTATGGTTTATCAATTAATATTAATCAACAAGTAATTAAATAAAATGCATCTTCAATTAATAAATGTTGAATAAATTAATATAATAATATAAATTATATTATAGATACATAGTTATGTTGCATTATGCTCAAGTAGAACAAAAAACCGTTACTTGTAAATATTGAATATAATAGCTACAATCATAAATTTAAAATTATGTATAAAAATTAAGTTATTATTATTATTATTATGAATAATAAAAAATGTCCAATAATATAAAATAAATCTTAAAACTGCATCTAATAACGATATTATATCAAATAAAATACACTTAATCATAAAATAAAAATGAAGTGTGGTTACATTTGTTTATTTTACAGCCAAGTAATATTTATGTATCCTGCTAATTTTATATTTATTATAATTAAAGACAAAAAACACATTATTTCATAATAGGTCCTTACTTAAGTTGTACAAAATAACAAATGGAACTTAAATGCACTGTTTGACATTCAGGAATAAATATGTATTTTTCAGATTTACATTATTCTTCTTTAATATTGCTGCTAATACCATGTGAAATAGATTATATTTACCTGTAGGTACATATTATTTTTTTAATAAAGTTACACAATAAACAAAACCTTCTGACACAGGAGTCTTAGTTATGTACGTAAAATTAATGTCACGTGAACAAAAGAGATAGTGTAATGTTATTTTAAACGTGAGTTAATATCAAACTAAATTTACAGTAATTTCTACCGCTTGATATCGAATTAGATATTATACTAAATGTTGAACATTTGTATGTATGTTCTTAAATTGCTATGCTTTATTAATAATTTATAAATAAAAAGGAAACTAAATTAATATCTATAAATAATTTACTGAAATATTTAACAAAGTAATGTTTATAAATAACCAATTTTTTTTAGTAAACATTGTATACATTGTTTAACCATACACACGTAAATACATTTATAATGTATGAAGTATGAATACCTGTAGCATACTGCACACCATCAAAATTTATAATAACAAAACGTAGATTTTTATCGTTTAAAATAAAAATTTGGTAAAAATAAAGGAACAAAAATAAAAAAAATCAAAAAAAAAATCCAAATATTAAACACATTGCTGTCGATGAAAATCTTAAAGCCACTGAATAAAATTTAAATCCCTAAAAAAAAAGGTATGATGAATGATATCGTGTAATTACTAAAAGTTAAATCCTTCTTACTGGTATTCACATTAACGCACAGAAAAATGTTCAGTCTACATTCTATACCATATCGATATTTGAACATTCCTATAATAATATATTTTTAATGTATTGAGAATAATATTGTCGTAATTAGATTAATATATTATGTCTAGACGGAAATGGGTAGCATGGAGTTTGCCATAACTTTAGTGGTACAAAAAAATATTGGATAAAAATAACAATTATAATAGTAGTTTTGGAAATACGAATGATAAATTGCATTGGTAGTTGGTTGTCAGGCCTAATAACTCGTTTGACGATATTTACACGACTGACAACGTAAATTGTACGTTTGATATTTCACTGAAGTCACGAAAAACACACAAATAAATCGACATAGTTCAACAGTTGTTTGCTTTATATATTCCGACTACATGTCCGTAAAGGTCCTCTTTGATATTATATTATACAAGTGTTCATTTTTTAGTACACACAATATATAAGTCGAATAAAAGACCCTTTACATTATATTTTACTCAAAGCATAATAAATTTCCTTGAATATATCTATAAGGTAAGTATAAAGTAATAAATTAGTGATATTTTTATTATTAATTATTTTTTGTTTTAAATCAAAAATTATCATTAAATAAAATGATATACGTATAACATAGCTAAACATACGTACAGTTCTACAACTTTATCTTTCCTCCCTCACCCTCTTTCGTATCAAGGTGTTGTATACATAGTCCACGACCTGACATGTAGCGAATTATACCGATGACACAAATAGTTTTATTTTCGACTCACAATTGACCTGGATGCCATATGAGTACATTTTTGAATATCTATTAAAAAAAATAACATTTTTCGGTAAAAATGTGAGAAAAAAATTAAAAATCCCAATATTCACGAAGCGAACACTATTTAATCATGTTAATATTATTCACAATGAAATTTGATACGCTATTATTTTCTGTTAATTACTAACCGTAAATAAGAAGATTTAATTTTTGATTGAAATTTAACACTGCGACACACTTTATCCACATGTTTTTGTTCAACGTACACATCGGTTAAATGCGTATACTATAAATATATTAAATTATATGTAGGTAATCTGATTAAACATTGTCATTTAATATTAAATCCGTGCACGATACGTTGTTATCAGCAAAACCTTAATCCATTGAGTCTGAAAGGAATGCTTTGTCAAATGATCACTCGTCTAATTCAAACAGTTTTTTTCTGCATATTTCTTGTAAAAATAGCTTGCAAAATATTACTGTAATGTGTATTATTATTAAATCGGAAATAAAAATAGCGCAATGCAGATGTAAATTATATTATTATTTATAAGTTACTAAACAAATATGTAAATTACCAAAAAAATTTAAATATTAATACTGGAATGCTCTTGTTGTTCATCATAGATTTTGTAATAATTAAAAACACGTAAATACATAAAAAAAAAAAAAAAAACGCATTTAAAATTTATTCATTTTATTAAAATATTTACATTTTAGCATGAAAAAAAAAAAAAATTACGTTTCATAAATAAAAAAGAAAAAAAGAAAACATTAATTTTTAATATTCCCTGCTTTATCTATCTTTCCATTGTGTGCGATTCGAAAGTTTTAATCTGTCTATACTGTGTAACTAATATCATCTATAATAAAATATTAAAAATGTTTAAAAAAAACTTGTCATTATTATTAACAGTGTTAATATCATTATGTTATTTATATCGTGATGTTCTACTTTAAAAATGGTAAAATGGATATGCGAGTATGTTTTAAAAATTGGATCTTTTTTTTAAAAAAAAAAACTCTATATCTTAACATCCTGAATTCATAGAAATTATAAAAAAAATATATAAAACTTTTCTAGCACTCGTACTACTCTACCATTTATTTTGTCTGAAACTCGTTGTTTCACTTTGAATTAAAGTTGCAGCGGTAATATATATGCATCGCCCATGAGAAATTCTGAATTTACAGTGGAGACAGGCTTATTGCAAAATATTGCACGCCTGCAGGTCTAAAATAGATAGTTCCTTATCTTATCGTACAACAACCTCTCAAACAGCGCCACCAGGCCTTTTAAATAATTAAAATCACGCTTTTATAGGGTACATCTGAGGTCCCCCATGTTTATGCAACGCCTCTCCTCTCTGTCCCCTTATGTGCGAATCCCAAACATGATGCGATAGGCACACACTAATAATTTACAAGCACTATACATAATAATTACTATTATTATAATTGTGTATGTGATGAGAGTAGGATACTGTTTATCGTTAGAGGTAGATTTTAGTCAGGAATTTGTTTTCATATTTGTTCTGCCTTAAATTGTATATTCTCTCATTAAGCAATATTATTTAATATATAATATGACACGTCATGCAATTGTACACCTACACATATATCCTTTAGATAACTAAGCATATACATTTTCAACACATAATTTAAAATATTTTTTTTAGTTTTAAAATATAATTAAAGTTCTTGGTGGGTTCAAAGAAAAAATTCCAATCAGTAAACACTGCATAGATTTCAATGAAACAATTACCTAGGTGTAGGGTAAAATTTCCATTTTTTAATAAATATTTTGAGTAAAGCTATTTTAGTATTATACAAAAATTAATTGTATATTATTAGGCAACTCGGTCTGTAAAATTTAAAATTAAAATTGAAAATAATTTATAGATTATATTATCATAAGATATTCGTTCTGAACGATTGCTTTTATCTGTATATTTAACATAAATTCAAAAATATATACTAAAATATAATATGACTATTAAGGTTTTTGCTTTCTATTTTTTTTTTGTAATTTAGAAATCATTTTTAATATTCACAACATAAGACTAAGATATATTGGTATATAAATGCACGCGCCAATATTAAAATACTTGTTTGAGATATAGCTATTAGTAACTAACACAAGTAATGCTTATACATAACATATCATTCCTGAAATTGTTAGATCAAATAACCTACTTTTCTTATAATTATGAAAAAAAAACCTCATGCAGATACGATCTCAGTCTATGAATGCGTACATGTACTGTTAGTGGATAAGCTACCACTAGTAAAATGGTATACATTATTTACTTTGATCTGTATTATGTCTTGAATTTTACTTGGATATTTATAAAAATGTAAAAATTAATGTATTATATAAATATACGGAATATTAGAAGTTAATAAATTGTAAATTACTATTATTGCTACTATGCTACTATTTAATAATTATGGTAGGTAAAATTATGAAAACATATACATATATTATTCACTAACTGTTAAAAATATCTTCAATTGTGTATAATATTGTCATGGTAAAAACTAAAATATAATTTATTTCAACCAAATATAACTATAGTCTCAGAATTTTATTAACTTTCCTTGATCCACTTGAATGAATGAGGTCTTCTATACAAAAGAAGTTATTAAAACTTTTAACTGGTTTGCTTTTATACATTTTCGTAATACCCCCTTCCCCTAATCACTGCGAGAAACAAGTAGTTACTCTGTTTTTATAACAATATTATTGAAGTTACCACTGCACAATAAAACACTCCAAATTCTACGAGAAATTTAAATACACATATATACTTATTAATTGTATCCAGTTAGCATAATCTTATGAATCCGTAATAATTTTATAAATTTTCCTGTATTTATAACTATTTAGAATGACTAAACCAAACCAATAAACTATTAACTTTGAATCAATCGTTAAATATTAACTTAAATTCGATGTAGTCTAGTCAAACAAGTTAATGTTCAAAATAATTTATTTCTTATTTCTATAAAAATAGTTGTAATGTTAAGAATGACACACCAGTAAACTCTTGCATGAATTCACTTTCTTAAAATAAAATCATTATTATTTTAAATAATTAAATATTATATTTACAATCTTGGTTTTTGTAAAAACTAATACCAATATGAAAATGAAAATTTCGATATTTAAACGATTTCAATAATATTGTACATAATAACAGTTATTATATAATAACTAATAAGGTTTACGTTATATTATTCGTAATTTTATGATTTACATAAATCGTAACACGGCGAGTTATATAGGCAATATAGGCACATATACGTATTTCATCGTATACTCATAATAAAATATAATAATAGTTAAAAACCTTATAAAATAAATGTATTATGAAACAATCAGTGGTTTTCACTTAATCGCTTATCTTTTAACACGTTCTTGTCAAACTTTAGTGTTTCTAATATATTTTAAAACGACCCAAACGAAAAAAATAACCAAGTGGTGTCAAAATGTGACGGGTCAATAAATTAGAATCACTCTATCCACTCTCATAAAATTCATGATCTAGATGATCTCCGACTGGCTTCCACAAAAGATTTAATAAAGCACTAAAGCACGACCCTCTTGTTGGAATATATTATTTTATTATTATGTCCGATGTTATGAATTATTGACAATCATTTGAAGAATAGTTGAGCGTTTTTAAAGTTAGGTTTTTTTTTTTTTTTTTTTTATAAATGTTTATCAGGATTTAATAATAATATTTTAATCTGGTGAAATGAAAATACTACTATATTTTGAAGTACAGTGAAAATGTAATCCTGGTAGTACTTGAGGTGTGACTAAGTTATGTAAAATAAACTACCGGTAAACGGTGTTCCCACATACAGTGTTAACGATAGAAAATTATATTGATGGGTGGAGATCAAATATGATCGAGGGTAGCAGTAGTATGTGTTAGTGGTATATTAAAACATTTCATGTGAAACACCATGACAACATAGTAGGCGATATTCGAAAATAGATAGAGAACTTCAGATCATTAACCAAAAGTTATTTAAAGTGATATAATTGTTAATAATAATAATAATAATAACATAACAACCGAATTTAAACATATCTGTGTAAGAAAACAAGTGACTGGTTTCAGCAGATTGTTTGTTTTGAATATTTTAGTTAAACTTTAAACAATGGTTATTTATCGATTTGAAGTTTGTTATATACATTTATTTTTATTTTTCACAACAACATTTTCCTAAATATTTTAATTTTTAATATCAAACAGTAAGAATTGTATTTCTCATTTTTTGTTGATATCATATAACTGTTTTATATTGTTAGAAGTATTTAAAATTATGGTATATTATTAGATAGAGATTTACCAAAATCTAATTTGATTTAATGATAATGTGGGTTTATTTATAAATGTTTTAAGTGTTTTTTTTTTTTTTTTTAAACACTTTTTAGAGCTTTAAAAATCCAAAAATATTAACGCAACTATAGTTTAAAACTAAGTACTGTTGGTACTTTAGAAAAGTAATTTTTTAAGCAACCTTATTAGTCGTTTTCAAGAATAACGTTTAATAACCGTAAAGAATCTACAAACACTATTTTATTTTTTAAGAAATGTCGAATGCTTGTGGCTTATCCTAACTAAGCTAACAACAATTTTTAATATATTATCAATTCTTTTACATTTAAAATAATAGTAGTTATTTTAACGCTTACTATAATTAAAGTTAAAATGTATAAAATGCATTTTACCATTCTTGATTGAGCTTTTAAAAGTAAGCTCTATGCTCAAGGCAATATGAGTGATTCGACTCCTTCATTGTTTTTTTGTAACTAGATCATTAACAGCAATTGGTTTTATCGAGTTAAAATAAATTTTACTTTCGCAAAAGTCCTGATGTATAATATATGATCGAAAAACTATAATTAATAAATAATTTTAATATACCTGAAAAAATTAATTTAAATATAACACTGATCTTTTTTTCATAAACTTCTCCATTAGATAAATCTTACACACGATCCTAATTACAACAAAAGTACAGCGCTACTGCAATGGATGTCAATATAATTTGTTTAATTTTGTTTTAACTTTTAAATTGTTTTATTTTGATTGCAAATAAAATTATACTTTATGCAAACGCTAAAAATAATAATTATGTATGTGGTCGGTACATTATACTGTAGACTGTGCAGTTTAATAATTTTTAACTTGGTTTACTGTAATATATTTTAAAAATTCATGAAACCCAAAATCAGGTCTGTAGAAAGAACATTTATTATAAAAACAAGGACATTATTATTTTTTGAAAATATTAAAATACCTACTAACTTTTTAATAAATATTTTATGTTCACGTTTTTATTTAAATACAAAAACTAAATGAATAAACAGTGAGTAGAATAAATGTAGTTTATTTTTAAAGGAAACATGCATCTAGTATATTCACCTATTTATGACCAATAATAATTATTTGTAAATATTAAATTAAATATAATTTTTGTTCATTAATAATGTAGTACATTTGCAGATAGAATAAGAATACCAATATTATTTGTTCAAAAAAAATCATACTAAAATAACCTGTTTAAATGCATATATTTTATAGCTATAATGATTTACCGGAACAAAAGAGTGCCCGAGTTTAAATATTATAATATAATACGAACTCTTCAAGGAAACGATTTACCTCACAATAGCATTTCAAAGTTCTATTTAATAACAGAGTTATTAGAAAGACTTTTTTAGCATAAAGCATGATTCTTTTTAACCATCGTCTTGAAAGTACTGATACGTTAGAAGTTTGATCAGATATTCCCGATCTTATGCAAAAAAAAAAAAATAATTAAGGTTGAGATTAAACTATTCAGAATTTTCTTCTTGAAGAAGACATCTAAAAAAAAAAAAACACGTTTTTTGATGATTAATTGTTTGAAAAGTTTAAGCAATGTATATTTTGTTTATTATCCATCAGTATTTAATGAAATTACATGTACAAAAGTATTAAACAATTATTATTTTTATTATTCAAATAATAATAAATTATTATGTCAAAAAATTAAATTTATTGTTTGAAAGAACAATATAAAATTGAAAAAGTGAAAAAGTGAAATAAAAAAAAAAACAAATAATGTTTGTATCTACTGTTATCCGAGCTTAAAGAATTTTATACCAAATTAAAACTGTCACATTAAAAGGTCTGTAAAAGTCACCATTAACAGTTTTATTGATTTTCTTTAACGTACATTTTAATTAAATACTTTTAATCTAACTTTTTATTTACTATCAAAACTTATTCAAGTTTTAGAGTAGTATATTTTCTCGAAATAAATTTTGCTGTGAATCTATTTCATGTCCTTATAGAATTATATTATGTCATCGGTGATTTTTCTGATTTTCTGGTTAATTTAATTTTTACATGAATCTTTGGTCCTTTTTGTTTTTATTTACACTAAATTCAAGGAAAAAACTTTATTTCAAATTTGTACAATCACTAGCATCAGAGATATATGTCAATAAAAAAGCAACACTCGATAATCTTTCTTATAACCGGCAAAGTTATAAAAATATTTAAAAAAAGGTGAGAATATTCACCAAGTCATACTTTTATTCAAATCATCGATATCTTCAATACTTTGACAGATTATATTGAATAACGGGATCATAAATTTTTTTGATACCCATTTTGATATTTTATGAGCTAGGTAATACATTTTTTCTACTTTAATTTTCCCGATAATAATGATTAGCTCAAATTTAAATAAAACCAAATAATGAATACCAATAAGTACATCCACGTTCAGCCTTGTTCAGTGTTAAATAGCGATTACCACGGCTCGTGAATACTGTTACCAAAGTTGATAACAGACTCACAAACAGTCTGGAAAAAATAGTATACGCCGAGGCAGCTTGAAATTAAATGCCATAACTCATTTTCTCATATGTATTCAACAGATACCTGGTACGAAGTGTAGTAGGTAGCAGAGTGAGGGTAAGGTTAAACTTTATGGTTTTATCGTCGTTACCCCATTGTTCCCTAGGAATTTTCATCCCAAGCCACATGAATAAAATCTACTGTGCATGGAAAAATAGGAAGGGAAAAAAAGAGAATAAGAATCGTGGCTTCCGGCTCTTTCTATTCTTCGTATTTCTTTTTTTTTCTTTCCTTCTCCAACCTCTACATTTTTTTTTCTGTTCTCAACCCAAGACTGTAGAAAAGGATATGACGGCAATTTAACAAAGTGGGCATCCTTTGAAGCATAATAATAAATAATAATAATAATAATAATAATAATAATAGTTATAATAATACAGACAAAAAATATTTGGACATCCCTTGAACTCACATCGACATACACGATTTAAAAAAAATAAAAACCACCAGAAGACAATGATAATCATGGTATAATAAATTTCCATTAACACAAAATGAAACATACAATAATATGTTGTACCAACCACCTACTATATATTGAATATAACAATATTAACATATTAATATATAATTATGTAGTCACTGTACATACTGTGCTTAACGGACAACTAGTGCTAATTTCAGATATGATCAAAATTACTTTTCGAAGTTTTTTTCAACAACATTCTTAAGAATAATATAGTTAATAATGTACAAATTAGCCAAATTATGCAAGTTTACTATTTTTGCCAACATGTTATAATAAATCAATTAAGTAATATTTAACTTAAAACTTAAAAGTAACTTTTTTCAACTTGTAAATGTAACGAATTAATTAGAAAAGAATAGTGATTTACTTGGTTAAAAATTAATTTTCCTTTTTTCATTTAAAATTTAGAATTATAACTTTTTTAAATGCTTAACAAATATCATAGTAAAGCTCTTATTATATAAGTTTTACAATTTAAAAAAAATAATATTTATTTATTAAAGTTGATTTTCGTAGGTTTTTTCATACTTTAAAACTCTTTAAAACATCTATCAATAATTAAATCCAAAAAATAATTAAATAATATTATTTATTTATTTATTTTTATTTTTTTACTTAACAATTTACCTTTTTTTCTAAAATGGTTGTAAAACTTTTTTATTTATTTATTTATTTGTTGTTATTAATAAAACTATTATTCGATTATAATTCATTACACGTATAATTAATTAATTAATAATGAAAATAAAAAATGTAATTGACCTTTTATTTTATTTTACCATATTAATAGTAGGTATATCAACATAAACATCAAAAGTAAAATAATACAACAATTAACTATAGTGAATGGTTTTTGAAATATTTCCTGAAATTCAAATTGTTTGAATATTTTATAACGACTATTGCGTTATTTGGCTAATGCTTTCTGCAATCCGAATATAATTGCAATCGAAAAACCTATCCCACGATTATTCACCCAATATTATTAAAAATACAATGCATCATAATAATTAAAACTATTGCTTACACAAAAATTTATTTATTTTTTTTATTTCTAGAAAATATGATAATAACTATTAATAAGTATATAAACAAGTATAGGATACTGGGTAAATAAATTATATTTTTTCTCAATAATGGTTACCTCTATATAACTGTTTTGTTCAATATAAATTATCCATTTATATTTTATTCTGTAAATATCCAATTATACTAGTATTATAAATTATTATTTATAACGTATAAATTATAACTTATTACCAAACAGTAAACAATATGTACCTTTATTATTTACTCGTTTTGAAATGTTTGTGTACATATTTTGTATTTCTATACTTATTTTATTTTTATCAGAACTATTGAGTCCGTAAATAGTACAAAGCACTTCGACACTACACTTTAGTAGCTGCATATTAAGAATTCGTATAAAATTATGATCTATGAATAATATTTTATTTTTCCCAAAATATATTTTTTTATTTATTTTTTTTTCATACTTAACAATTATAAGTATTTTTTTTTTTTTTTTAACAAGAGTGGTTTATATTAAGATATTAAGATAATAATAACTTAATGTGACAATACAATTATTTAATTCATAAATTATTACATATCAGTATAATAATAAAATAATTTAACTCATTAAGTTAGAATTATTAGATACTTCTAGAAATAAAAAGTAACCAATTATGTAACGTAACTTTTTAAATTAACTTTAACACTTTAATTCATTAACAATCAATCTTGCTGAGGATAATAATTGTACCTTTTAATTCGCATGTTTAATTCTTCATGTATATAGAAAAATATTATCTGAATATTTACAAAATCTTTCATTCATACAATTTATTATTCTACATTTTGTCTCATACGTCTAAATGCTATAAACAGTAAGATAAATTCAAAGGCAATTATTTATTTTTTTTTAACAATCGTTTAATCACCCATCAACATGGTTTTGCTTAACAACATTTCACTGTTTAATTATTATTTTCATATTAAGCGTTCTTTTAACTATGTGTTTATTTTTATTTTAGAATAAAAAAAATATCATACAATCAATAATATTATAATATAAAAAAAATATATATATTATATATTATAATATTATAATATTATATGAAGTAACAACAATATTTGATTTAAAAAAGTATAAAAAATATAATAAAAATTACAAGTACAGTGTTTAAGTTATTTTGTGAAATCCGTAGATTAAAAATAATTATATTATAATATCTATAATGGTTTTACAGCGATAAATTTATTTTACTAAACTTAATGCGCTATAATAGTTAGTACTCTAACGACCACATTTAGTGTTATCAGTTATCACTTGCATACATCGTTTTCGCTCAAACAGCATATTACTTAAATACTCTGAATAAAATTACGAGTAAAATATATTGAGAAAATGACGGATATTACATCACAAAATGTTTAAATTAAATTTAACAAAGAGCTGGATACTGTAGCGCCACTACCAGTGATGATTTATCTGTTAAACACGCGTGTCTTGTTTATTAATTTGAGATATTTATAATAATTTTACAGTTGAATTTTAGTGTATTTATCGTCACTATCGCATTTTTCTCGATGTTTATACTACAAAAACTACCATACCCTCTAGCCAAATTCATCTTGTAACACGTACATATTTTTATTAGATTATGAACAGTAAATTTGATTCGAAAATATTTAAATTCTTTTCATTTATTAAAGAATATTTTATAAATATAAATTACTTAATGTCTTATTCCAATTCCCATAATAATATGATCTCTAAGTCTAGAAGAATTATAATCCTCAGCTAAGTCCTTCTAAAAATAATAGTTGCCATTTCGGTCAACACTTATCATACACAATTTCTCTCTGTGTATGAGAATTAAATTTTTATAGGTCAATATTATAAAATAGGTTTTATTTTAAATGTAGGTTAAACAAATATATTTTACGTGAAATATTTCATTTTAATTATTCGTTTAAAGTGATAAATATAAAATAGCTCATTAGATTATTGCATGTGAAAAATACTAAAACAACGATTGAATTTAAATACCAGTACATAATAAGGCAATAACTCTCGCTTAATTTTAAAAATAGTTTATATGATCAATACACAAAAAATGCAATATGATACAGGTCGAATCATATGTCATAAAAAATTGTTCGGAAAGAGCTAATGACATTTTTTTTAACATCTATAGTATGCATTGTCACTATGTATAATCAATTTTAACTATCAACATAACTGATATAAATTTGCATGTGCTGTTTTAATTGGCTTTTATTTTTTGATATCCAACGCTTTTAAAAGGCGTTAAAAAATGCTTTTATAATAAAAATCATATTTACACGTACTCGAACACAAAATATTTTATCTATACGAATAATTATGCATAAATAAATTTCCATAATTTTTATATGTTTGTCTCCACCATTGTATAATTTATGACGAACAGTATATACAAAACGAATAAAGTAGGGTTCAACGAATGGAATAATTTACCACTAAAGTCCGTTGTTTTTATCGATCAACAACAGTATTACGAATGTCGTATGTGGAGCTTCTTTAGATACTGATAAAAAAATAATATTTCAACCATAATAAAATATAATAGACATTGATCAGTAAAATAAAATATTTTCCCGGTGTGATACTCCCGCTCGTGGAGGTTAAACTTACGGCACACAGTTATCGCAATATTTTACACAGAGAGCACTATTACCTACGCACACCACAAGATAACGTTACTGTGTGCTTATTTGACTTTCGTTAGTGTATAATATCGTAACCACGTATCGAATCATACATAATTTTTCAGGGTTTCCCATACATGATATCGGGTTATAAAATAGAATCGAAAACATATTGCGTTTTTTAGGGGCACACACTATATAATAAAATCTGTTTGTTTAATTTCAAACATAACAAAGCAATGAAACCATCGTAAGCACAGCACAACGATAATTGTTATCCCGAAAATCACTCGTAATAGTTTCTATGTGACAAGAATTTCGCAATTTTAAAGATCGGCGTTGAGTGACGTATGACGTATCATGATAGTAATTTAAAGGACGTAAAGTGGCTTAGGAATATCCATTTAGTTTCATTGAAACGACGATTGGTCTGGAGGACTTGTCAACAAAAATGTATCATTAAATCCAACGTAAAGGCCGGCAAAATAAGTTGTTTTTGATTCCGGAATCACTCGCAAACACGTGGCAAATCTCGCTCTCAACGTCTGTCCTGTAGGTACGCCGTCGATAACCATCGTACTGTTTTACTGTTTTCCGAGCCGATAGTTTTCAATCTGGCGCAAGGGCGCGGAATGTTCGATGTGTTTGTACAGAGACCTTCGCTTCCGTGTAAGTCGAGGACGGTTGCCAAAAAGAGTGCCGACTTCACTGCAGCGCTGTAGAGCGTTTTGCTCGAGTACGTTCGCCACAAAGTTACGCACTCCGGTCTCATAATGAAACCCAGAAAAAACGTTTAAATGACGTAACAAATTTCGTTTCGACAAAAGAATAGAAATTACGCTGGACACGTAATGGTGCATGAAAGTTGTTACCGTTTCTTTCTTCTATTTTTAAAAAGCCACGTCGCAAACAATGTGTATGAAAAAAAAAAAAAAAAAACGCCGTTGAGGAGAATTTAAATTTCAAAACGCATATTATACAATACGCCATGTACTCAGATGAAAAGTGACTAGTTTAATTTTTTTTTTTCTTTAGAAAAAATAAAGAATTAAATTAAAGAGTTCTCCGTCTGCACACACCACCGCCTATGCCGATCCTTTAGACCACGTGACTCCGACTCGCCTTACGGCCCGGATAATAATAATTAACGCGTATATACTGCTCTCGTGCACACCCACCACCCGCAAATAGTCGCCGTGTTAACTGGCGGCGCGCGGCAACTTCCTCTCGCTTACCATACTATCGGCCACGCCATAACGGCTCAACCAACCACCCTCATCGCGGCAACCCATGTCCCAGTAACACCCATGCTATCCCCTCCCGAAACACTCCATCCGCCGCCGAACTGCGCGCACTCAGTTCGCCGCTGTCTCTTGCGCTCACCCAAAAATTTGCGCGTATCCGTGTCCCATCGATTCCGTTTGTGGAAACATTCCAAAAACTATGAAGTGGATTCGAAGCCAAATAACCGATACATAATTTATAGCTGGATTCCGAAGGAAAGAAAAATAAAAATCGAAAAATGAAATATTTATTTTTATCGATAATCTTCACGGGTGTAGGACGGTAACATTGAAAAAATTAAAAATATCGTTTAATAACGTTAAACTACAACATATTCGTTGTGAATATATCATGAAACGGTATCGAATGGCTCAAATAAAATTGTTCTTCGAACAAATATATGCAGCTTTAAAACGTTAATATAAAGTTTCATTAAATACACAATTATGACTTAATGGTCGTTAGTACTTACGACGTTATCGATTTATCAAGAGTTTCATTATAGACTTTAAACTCTATAATATACCATGACGATAAACTCACTAGACTTCGCATATATATATGACCAATAGTAACATATACTTTCCATTAGTTGAAAAAAAATCACTCTAATACCGTGTGATATTAATTGTTTACAATGTTTTAAACCACAACATTTAACATTATTATTTTTTAATATATTTTATTATATTAAATACTATAAATAATCGTGATACACTTTAAAAAAAAAGTATTTATATAAATTTAAAAAAAAAAAAAGTAATAATATTTTAGAGTCTAAAATGTTAAACATAATTGCATAATTATTAGTTTTTGTTGTACAAATTACTCGAAGTTAAATTTATAGATCATAACAAAAAATAGGCTTAAAATAGTCAATTACATTCTAATACAGAATGTTAGTTTCTGACCTAAGCCAACTAATAATCAATACAATATAAAAAACTTAGTTTCATTAATATTTCATCGTAATCTATTATAGATGTCGTAAAGTAGCAGTTTTATATACGTAGCTTTTTTCGAGATAAAAATATACGTACCTACATAATAACTTTTAAATTAAATTTAAATCTAAAAAATAAGGATCGGTATACGCAAGCCAAATCTCATATAAGCCCTTAAAAATTAAACACAACGTTAAAGTATTTCGACTATTGCAACGTTGGATTTAATTGTATACTTATATTATTGTTAAAAACAATTCAAGATAATATTATGTATTCTTGAATAATATTAAACATTTTTTGAAGAACTTATGATGTATATAAATAATATAAATGCTGGCTGTGTATTTATCATGTATATTATATTATGTATATTGTATAATATATGTGTTATTGCAAGCATATAATAATTTGTTTTTATTATGATGGTACATAAATTTATTTTACACAAGTATGGAAAATGCATACATGATAAGATTATATAGCTTCGGGGTTTCTATTTTTGCATTTTCATATATTTAGCCAGCTTTTTAGTACCAAAATCTAAAATCTTTTCTCACATTTTACATATCGTGTTCGTATTCGTTGTACACAATATTTTATTTTTTTTTTTTTTTTTTATACACTACTTAAAAACATAATTGTCGATGTTATTTTATATAGCTAGATAATTTACTCTCTTCTTCTTAATAATATGAAATATTTAGAAGCAGTAGTTTTCGTAAGCTCACTAAAAAAATTATTTAAAAATTTTACAAAACGCGTATCATAACGTACTTTTTTTAACTATTTTTGCTCAAAATTCACTGCGTTGAAATTCGATTAATGTTTTTGTACTTAAATGTACACGACCCAACTCAACTCTTGTAAGAAACGATACCCACACAATTTTAAAAGTTTTTCATGTATGCCTATTATGCGTTATGTTATTACTAGATACGTTTACTAATGGAAATTAAATGTTTGTGTAAATGTAGGTGGTTAACAGATAAATTAAATTATGTGTTAATAACATAAATTTGAAGTTCACGTTTTAAGTTATTGCTGTAAAATACACCAAAGTCTCGTGCATATATCAAATTTATTTTAAATGTACTTTGACTAAGAGTAAAATAATAATTATTACTCCAGTACTGAGGTTTATATTATTGTATTAAATTAGAGAAATATTTGAGTTAAAAATTAAATCAATAATTAAATAAATATTAAGTACCGTGAAGATCATAGTTCCACTGGATGTAAATATCATAAAAATTAAAAAATTAACATTAAAATAAAATTTTAATTTTTCTTAAAATCAATTGTATTATTTTTCTATTTCATATACTAGTATTTTAATTTGCGGAAACTGCATTAATTTAATATAAATAATGGTAGTTTGATATTTATCCCTATTCTTAAATTGTTGTTGCATATTTTTTGTCGAATATAAAACACTTTGAAAATAATTGTTATAAAAATGAATTTCAAAGCCTTATCACTAAATAATTTTGTTATGTATATACATTTGTAAAAAAAACATAAAAAAGTTATTGTAAAAAAATAGCCATTTCAATGAGATTATATAAACAAAACACATGCTAATTTCAATAATATTTTGATTTCACTAATATTAACTATTGAATTTAAAAAAAATATATAAAAATACAGCAATCATCTATCATATGACATAAAACTATATAAATATTAAATATTGATTTAACCAATAGTAATTCTGAATTTCCTTATCAGCTGTAAAACGTATTATTCTAAAAAACTGGTTTGCTTTCAATTGGTTAAATTTCTTAAAATTATTATATATATAATGTTAATACAATTTGTGCTTATAAAACAATATAATTTAATATATTTGTATAAACAAAAATTCTTTAAAATATATATTGAAATTATGCATATACAAAATATAATATTTTTTATTAAAATAATATTGATTTTACTGCTCATGAGAGATTTTAGAAAAAAAATTAAATCTATTAAATTATTATTTAAAAGACACCTCTAGTAATATAGAGTGATTCATTTATTTTATATTTTTAAATAAAACAGTAAAAAAATAAACTCTTCTTTGCTTTAATAATGTAATAAAGTGATTTCAGTATTTATATTTTGGATTTTAATGATGTAATATATTTTTATTTAATAATTATTATTTTTATAAATTTACTAAAATATGCAATCATTACTCACGTATGTTTATTTAATTCATAGTTACTATATTTATGACTGCACGAGGTGAATTACTTTGATATGCATTCAATATTCATATCACATGAACTAAAATTCATAACATTGCTTCTAATACCATTTAATGGTAATATACTAATAACTAAATGGTTTTATTGTAAAAGATGAACTTTAAAACATTTCGTTGTTTGTTTATACCACATTATTATTTAGCGTTATATTAATAGAATAAAGTAATTTATATGTTAACATTTTAACAGTGTTTCTGATATAATTGTTACACATTACATTAGATTAAAATTGGTGGTTAAATGTACATACAATGGTATTAAATTTCAAACTTAAACCTTATCCTTTGTCCGTAAACTTTACATTAATCTATTGCTGTTGTGCCAAAAGATATTAAACAATGAATAAATAAGCAGATGTTTTTATCAGCTTCATATAAAAATTAAATTTATATATTTGGGAGTAATATTCAAAAATAAAAATTTATAGTAAATAACAGATTCAATATGAACGTATTAAAATATATATGCTTGAAAATATTTTAGTGACATCCATTGATTTATATGAACAAATTTGTTTTACATATTTCGATTATATACTTATACAATTTAAAATTGTATTAATGAATTTATTGAGGTTTGGGATTTCCGGTATCTTCGCCTCTAAATTTCTGATTGAAATCCTCATCAAACATTTGTACCTCGTTATCTCGTTTTTACAAGTTTGTGCCTCATACCGTCGTTTGTACATTGTACCTCAATAGTTTTTATAAACCGAAGATAACTTAAAAACTGTTGATGTACAAACTTGTACAAACCGAGCAAACGAGGTACAATGTTTGATGTGGGTTTCAATCAGAAATTTAAAGTACTAGGGACATAGACCTATGTAATTGAAAATTTAGTAGTATTTCTATAATTGATGTCATCAGTAATAATGCAAAGTTATATGTATATATATATATATATATATATATAACCATAAATAAGTGGTTTCACTAAAACAGAGATGTATTTCTTCAATAAGTACCTGATAATTAATGATGGTTATCAAACTGAAACTTACAAACAAAATTGTTGATTTGAAATGAAAAAAAAAAAAATAAACGTGCATTGACTTCAAACAAAAAAACTAAAAACAGATTAATAATAAGAAATTAAAAATATAAACGAGACCTATAATCTAATTATCGTTAACGCAATTATAATAACATTTAAGATATTTAAACAATGAATATGATAAAAAGTTGAATAAAATTCGAAAAACTAATAAAGGAATGAGAGGTTATGGAAAGATAATTCGGTTTATAAAGATTGTTGGAAATAAAAATAAAACCACCCCCCAATACATACGGTGGTGAATTAAAACTACACTAATCAAATAGACGACTTAATTCGCAAAGCATTACGCGGGTGTTATAATAACCTTAAAGCTTAATATATTTGACGTGTAAATAGTAGCCAACTACAGTCACGCTTAGAAGTCAAAACATATTCCTTTTTCCCAAAACGTTTTATAATTACTATTATTATATTATTACGATGCGTTCAGCGTATTATACGACTTTTAAACTAACCTGTGTAGAGCATGGATAAATATTGAATATTCAACAGAATGATAATGACTGAAATCCTTTGAATTATTAAAAACACCAAAAATGCCAACTCGGTAAAAACGTCGTGTTAAGTCTGCTCGTTCTATTATAATTTATTTATAAACTGTCAACGACACTTTTGGGGTAGTTCTGTGTTCGTAACGTGTACATTATATATATGATTTATATACAGACATGTGATGTTCGTTGACCATCGTCAAGGTCCATTTGCCATTCGTTAACATAAATACTTATAATTTCAATATGAAAGACGACCTAATGAAATTATAGTGTCCACGCTGGTCCCCTACCGGCCTTATAAATAATACAATTTCATTTGATAAAGTTAAATTATTCTCGGTAACATGTACAAATATAAGTAGCTAGCAAATTCGACGAAAAAGTTTATTCTGAAAATTGAAAAACTAGTTTCGGAGTACATATATCCCCGGGGATAATTACACCTTTTCTCAGATAAAATAAACCAATGCATGTATGACGAGATTTAACTTTACATGACCATATATTATATGTATCGCGTTTGTATACGAATAGGAAAAAACTCGTACATAATGTTAAATTAAGGTGAACCAAATTACTGGACTATAAACATTAACAATATTATAGTTTAATACACAACACTGCAACAAAAAATAATAATACTGGTAATTTTTACACATTTCAAACAATTCATGTTTGATTCAGCGAAAATACTCGTAGTATTTGGAAAAGCAAACAATCTATGGTTGAAACATTTATTGAATAGCAAATAAAAACAAGCTGAATAAAATTATTGCAGAAGATTGATCACTTACGACTTATAAATAATATCGCGTCCACGTAAAAATTATTCTATTTTTCATAGTTTTTTAGTGTTTTAATTGCCGTTAAATAATCGCATCATTAAAATATTATGTTCATGTTCATTATCAATTATTTACATTTATCGATTTTAAGTCAAAGTGGAAAAAATCAGAAGTGCATATGTTTTGAATAATTTTTCGAAAGTATAACGGAATTGTTAATTATAAATATTACTTAACTTTTAAATTGAACTACACATTTGTACGTTTTGAAAACTCACTCAGAGTTAAATCTATAATTTAGGCACTTATAATTATTTATGCATTAGAACAATTTTATTTTTTGATAAACAATTAATTAACCCCGATTATTTGTAAAATGGTTTGGATCACAAATCTCATGAGAGACTATTCATCAATAGTAATAATTTTATTATGAGTTATAACTAGGGTTTAATTGTAAATAATGCAAATTTCTGACAAAACAATCTGATTATTGATCAATTAATTTCAAGAAATTTTAATTTAATTAAACTAATTTTTATTGTTTTATATTTCATATTTTGTGATAAAGTCGTTGATTACTTTTTTTGTTTCATATATCATATAATTAAAAAACAATTAAATGTTTTATTTTTTTAATTGTATAGAAATAATTAATAAATAATAATATGAAACATAAACAGTTAATATTGCTGTGCATTTCGAGTACCACATGCTTTTTTTTTACTTTATTCCTCATATATATATATATATTACACATTTTATAGATGATTTAATCAATAATAATGTTATTATCAACGATATTATATACTATACACATTAACGTTTCGTCGATTATTGTAGTTATACTCGTAAATTATATTTTATTTATATATATAAATATGTATGAATGTATATGAATGCATATAGGTATGTATTTATGTTTCTAAACATTTTTCTACATACTTATACGTATTGTTATTTCAAATACCAAAATAAAAAAAGTTAACACGACTCTATATGGTTCAAGAATCACTGGTAGATTCATCTCTAGATTCGCCAGCTTCAATGAGTAGGAAAAAGAACCGAAGAGTCAGCTCCCCTTCTTCTATCGAATGTTAACGTCCTCCTATAGTTTCTATATTTTGATACCAATTACCAATAATAAAATTTAAAATTTTATCTTTAAATTTGGTTAAATTATTTATTTTTTTTTTTTATTTGAAAAAATTAAAATTTATAAGTATTTTATGTAACTTTTGATTTTACCTACTTTTTTATAATATAAACTTTCAAAA
Source organism: Melanaphis sacchari (assembly GCF_002803265.2). Taxonomy (NCBI): domain Eukaryota; kingdom Metazoa; phylum Arthropoda; class Insecta; order Hemiptera; family Aphididae; genus Melanaphis; species Melanaphis sacchari. The sequence continues at coordinate 597,280 of NW_020271665.1, read as the reverse complement.
ATCATTAACTTTCCTAGCTCAGCCTTAATAAAATCAACTAGAACCAATTAATAATTAATATATTATTCATACCTGATATTATAATTTTGTTTTTTTCAACTACCATTAAACGTAGCCGCATTGTCCCATTATAGAAAAAATGTTATGTACAAGAAATCCCATAGGTCATAATATACTACTGCGTAATATACTGAAAAAAACTCAAAACATACATTTTAGTAATAACATCTCAGTCATTGTATTTGAATAAAACGATCCGTCTCAAAGCAAATAAAACCGAATAAGTAAGACTGATCAATCACTGACAAAATTATTGATTCAGTGTGCAAAAATCAAAAGAGTTTGTATGAAAGACCTATTATAGGTAACAATGGATCACTACTGATATGAAAATAAAATACAAAATTGAAAGGTCTGATTTTATTAAATGATATACGCTTGACTAGAAAAATTCAAGGAATCCAATTTCGGTTGAAATTACTATAATAATGGGCTCCTTAGTTAGAAATGATAACGTCTATGTTAAGAAATTGGTTTTATCCTTTATTAATTTGCATAACTAAGTTATTAAATGAAAATTAGTTTTAAAGGTCCAATAATGAGTACCTTTTTGATAAATAATTTATGTTATTCGATTAAATGTTTACATTATTATAACGGTAACTTAAGAACAATTTTAGTTTTCAACGGAATCATATTAATAGTAATTATATCGTGAACATGAAATTTTTAATTGTGTTTAGTAAAATTTACTGGACTCAACATTTTGCTATTATAAAAACAAATTAGTGGCTAAATTAAATCAGTATTATTATTATGTTGTCGAAATATTACCACAAATTGCACGAAAAAACTTTTGTTGGAAATGTTGATATTATTATACTTAGTTCATATTATACTCAACATCTTTCTCAAAGGTTTGCTTGTTTGAGATTGGGCAAAAAAATATAATTACTCATGTTCCTGACGAACCATACATGATATGATAATATTGTATTACAATTATTATTAGTATTATTATTGTTAACGTCAAAATACGCAAAGCACCAAGTTGACTACATTTATATTGCGTTGAACATTTTCTTTATTAAAACCGTATTGTAATCGTTTTCAATCTGTTAAAACTTATAACCCTATTTAATTAGATTTATACGGACAGTGTTCATTTTTTATGCAAAACAAATTCTTGTAATTTCTTGGTCGAGGTGTCGCTTTACTGAACCGCGAAATCACTATTCACTACATATGAGTGCCTTTGGAATGGTTATTTATTATTTATTTTTTTAAGCTACAAAATAAATAAATTATAAAAAATACACAACGCAGATTTACATTGCGGAGCATAAAATGAATGAAAATTAATTCCCAGGGGGGGATATTATATTACTCGTAAAAAAACATATCAAATTATTATTGTAAAAGAATTATTTGTGAATAACACTCTATATAAGTAGTATGCTGGAAAAATAAATATTTCATTTACATTTACAGTAATGTTAAGATGCCGTTTATAAACTAAATTAAAAAAAAAATAAATAAAATGATGAAAAACGTCATTCATAATCGTAAAGGAACAGTGTAACGAAAAAAAAACTTCACTAAATAAAAACCATAAACAGTACTACATTATAATAAGCATGTATAATCAATAAGTTATACATGTAATAAATTATTGAGTTGAGATATTGTATGATATTAATCATATAATATCATACAAAATATAATAATATTTAGGTATACTAAATTGAATTGGTACATTCAAAAAATGTATATATTAACAATTGGGATTTATCCTCGTTGATAGTTTTATTACAGTACATTGTTTTCATATGATTTTGTTTTCAATTGTTTTTAGAACTGTTGATCTCATTTTTATTCATTGACATTTTACTACGGTTTAAAATCTAAATTTTAAATAACCAATATTATTATTAAATATCAATTACAAGCATCAATATAAAAACAATTTAGTTGTGAATAATAACTGGCTTAGTTGTCTTAAAATCCCGCAATGTTCTCTTTTAGGACTTATACTCGAATATATATCTATAATTTGGAACACATATACTTATCTTTTTATCTTGTATATGAGAGTGTTCAGAGGACGTTTTATTGCAATGCATTCTTTATTCTTAAGATATCAAAAATGGAATACCATGCATTTCCTATGACTATACATGGAGTAGGTATACTTTATATTCAAGTCTTAGGGACAATCTTTAATTTCTATTCCAATTCCTTTCGAAGTATATTTTTTCTCCTTCTTTAATAATTATTGACTGTAATTAGCCCCACAACCTATATTTAACTATCAGTTCAATTTTTAATTTATCTGTTTATTAAGACTCTCCAAAATGGAACCATATTTTTTTATTTAATCAAAACATCAAACATTCATCTATCTAGAAAATATATTGTTTCTTATTTTTTTTTTTTTTGCTATTTAAATTATGAAATAATATTGTTATTGTTGAATATTTTACATACTATTATTTACATATTGAAAGAAAATTGTAATTTCTTTAACAATGAGTAAATGGCAAATGCCTACATAATAAATAAATACAACAAAATCAAAATATTATTATTAATATTTTATTGCTGTACTGATTTTTCGATATCCTTGTGTTTTAATAAATTCTTCATTTTAACAACCCATTGTACAGTGAATAAAAAAAAAAAAAAATGTATCCCACAATAGTCCAGTGTGAAGTCAATGCCGTTAATCGAAGTTAGCAAACAATAATAATGTATTTATTTTGTTATTGTTTCAGAGACAAGGATGTATCCACGGTGAAGAACTGCCGTACATATTCGGTGCTCCCCTGGTAGGGGGATTGATGCATTTTCCGAAGAATTACACCAAGCCAGAAGTCTTGCTTTCCGAGGCTGCGGTTATTTACTGGAGCAATTTTGCGCGGACGGGGTAATATATATTTTATTAGCATAAAATAAGAATAAGAGGGTGGATAAAAAAAAAATCCTAGGTTCCGTAAACAGTGTTTCCAGCACTTTTTTATTTTTATTATTATTTTATCCAATCTCCGCTCCGATAAGTAGGTCATATTATATTGCACACGTTGATCTGCTTTCAGACAGTTTAATATTATTATTTACCAGCCGCCACTCTGATGGTTTATAGGTATTTTTCATTTATTTGCTGCTTTTTTTTTTATTGCCATCGGGACGTGCTCTATGCACCATGGCGCCTCAACACCACCGGCATAAACAGGATTCAATGACTTTATCAGACGATCCGAATAGAATGCGTTTTAAGACTAATTCCTTTTCTTTATTTTTATTTCAGACTTTTACGACTTATACGTACAATAATTATTATTATTACAGTAGTTTTTTTACGTATTGAAACAATTGAAATTACTAATTATACAAAAGTTGAGAATAGAAATAAATTTAAAAAAAAAATTATCAGTTAAGGTTTCAATAACTAATGAGTAATTAGTAATAGCCCGTGTAATCCATACACAAATAATTATATTTTCAGTGACATATTTATTTTTAATAATTTTATGTCACATTTTTACAGAAATTTAAAAAAGAAAAATAATTTGTTGTTCCACACAAAATCTAAAAAGTAGGTAGCTACTCTACTGTTCAATGTGCGTTAAGCATACTCCATTATCTAATCGCTGTAATATATATGTTAAATTTAATTCAATGATAAACCAATTCATACAAAACTAATTTAAGTCTATCAGCCTAATTTTTTGTATACATTTTTTGATGTATTTTTATTGTAATATTAATGTAGTTTATTATATATATATATATATATATATATGAATAGTACAGTAGGTTAAAATAATTTTTTCCAAATACATTACATTTGAAAACACTATCGTGTATAAAATATAAACTCATATTATTACATATTTTAAAAGTTTCAGATCCTCATGAAAAATATTTTATGGATTAAAATTATTTCAATACTTTCCTTTACTTAAATATCTAATTTTGGTCGAATCTAAACTTGAAATTAATATCTATGAAAAATGTATTTTTTAGATTTATAGGAGCGAAAATTTCAACAGTCTATAGTTACACGTTTATTAATCAAAATAAAATAATAAATTAATATCGATGTTAAAATATTTCAATTTTATTTTTCCCTACAATAATTAAGAAATATTCTGGAATTTTTTTTTTTTTTTTGACTCTCCAAAGTCCAATTAATTACATTCACTTACCTATCAATAACGATTTTGAAGTTGAAAATCAAAGCATTTTTTATAGTATAGTGTTTTCAGATAAAAATAAAAAAAAATCACGCCATTGTAAAATCAATGCATTTATCACTTCTCTCAAAACTAAATTAAAAATACAATTCTTTTTTAATAATTTATGATTGTTTGGATTTTCACTTCACTATATAAATTATGTATATGTATATTTAATAAGAAACCAGTTGGTTTTACTAATATTGTTATCTCTTTGTTTTGTAAACACTTATAACAGAAAATTATCAATAAGAATAATAAATAACTTTACAGAAAATATCGTAAAAAGAAAATACTAATTAACATATTTTATATTAACTATTAACAGTTGTTTTAACTTCGATAATTAATTTCAGAAAAAAATTAATTGTTTTTATTGATTGAAAAATTTTGAAATAATATTATGATCGAAAAGAAAATAGTTTTTCGTTTAAAATGTTACCGTATCAAAACGTTGTATAATAAATCTAAAATAGGATTATGCGGTCGTTGTTTTATACTAATTATTCATCAATGGTTGTCTTTAGTTGCGGAGTATTAACTGCAACCAATAAATATTTATGTTTTAAGCGATTATAATATACGGACTAAGGATTATTCATTTGGTAGGCCGGTGAATATACCACACTGAAAAAAAAAACCTTTATGATATGCTTTTGTGTAATTTTCAGTAATCCAAATGAGCCGCAGGACCAGGATATGTTGCACAAACAAGAACACGGTCGATTTAAGAATATTGAATGGACTGCGTACGAGACCGTACATAAAAAATATTTGAGTTTAGGTATAGTACAGTGATGTAATATATTATTTTTATTGTTTCATCATCGGTTGTCCATCGTACCAATTACAATGTATAATATTATTGTATTATATAATAATATTGTAGCGAGTAATGTGAGCAGAGTAAGTCACATTATATTTAATATTCAATAATTGGATATATTTTCAGATACGAAGCCCAAATTGAAAAGCCATTATCGAGCTCATAGGCTGTCATTTTGGTTAAATTTAGTTCCGGAGTTACACAAGCCCGGCGACGACGTACCTTATTATCATCACATGTTCCAATCCGATCTACGTGAAATGACATTTAAACCCGTAAGTTCTTCGCCAATATAATCTTATAAATACCATTGAAAGAATTACACTCATACAGTACAAGTTTACTATTCCATAAAAACGATTGTAAAAAATTATCGTTCAACGTATAAAAATCAGAAAAAAAAAACTTTCGATGTTTGTCGTTTAGTTCGTTCTTGCATATGATGCGATCCTTTATTAAAAAAAAAAAAAAAAATGATTTTTAAATTTAAATAGTTATATTATAATATATTATAACATTATCATTGGAATTCATTTATGTTGATTCAATCATTATTTTGAAGTTTTAAATTATGAAAAAAAAAAAATTTATTACATAATTTCATGTCTTTGTAAGTCAACATTTTTAAAAATGAAATTTATCGTCGTCATTTATTTTAAGTTTTGCAAAATTTCGCTCATATAAACTTTTAATAGTTATAATTTATTAAAACTCATTTGTGATTCAATTTTTATGTATAAAGTGTCTACTTCGAAAAAAAAACCATTTCGAGTTATGAAATTAATATACTTATATGTTTTCTTTCGAAAAAATCAAAACTGATAACGGTAAATAGTTATAAAAAATGTTGTTTGTAAAATTAATATTTTTAAAAAAAGTTAAACTTTTTTAAATAATGATTGTATAGACACTTTAATGGATCACATTGTAGATGTTTTTTATCCGTCTCCAGCATGGTTATCGCAAAAAAATAATCTTATAGGGAGTGTCATCTCTTCTGACGTTAAAGTAGCGGTTGTTAAGAACAGGATGAGAGTAACGCGTGTGACAAAAACTATAAACAATTATATTCCGATAAACTTTATTATTTTTTTTTTTTTTTGTAAGTGTGTGAGTTCAGCACTTATTCCTTTTGGTACGCTTGAAACAGTGTATTGATTAATCTGCCGAGTGGTGGGTGAAAACTCAACTCCTCGTCTTCTCCAATAAACGATTCCAAATCGAGCATTAGGAATTGTACTACCTTTGATATTTCGGTAGGTACACCTGGTAACTATGGAGAAATAATAATAAATTGATTTTGTTCGCAATGGTTTTTATAATTAATTTCATTAAATTATCTCCATGTTGGGTATACGTTTAAGTGACCATTTTTATAAAAATAAAAAACGGGACAAACAATTTTTTATTAATATGATAATTTTGTATTCTTTTCAATTACATTTAAGTTACAATTTATTAAAATAGTAAAATAATAACTATAATAAATTACTCTTTTTTAAAATTATTTTATGTTTTTTTAATACATTGATAATTTTTTTACAAACATTATTTAACAATATGGAAATAACGGTATTCAAACTATACCATCTTTTAAAAACACGGGATAAAAAGCGTCTCAATCAGAGTTTGTCGGGAGAACGGGACATGATTATCAAAAAAGGACAATCCCGTTTTAAACAGGACATGTATTCACCTTCATATACGTTCACAATCGCGTATAATACTAAAATATTACAGTTCAACGTTTACTTTTGGTGAGAACCCAATAATTATAAAACGTTTTAATTTGTGAAAACAAACATCTCACGATTAAAATATTTTAAAATCAACAATACACCTACCTATGCAGTTTTCGATGGAAAATTAATTGAAAAAAACGATTTAACGTTTACTAAATCACCGGTTTCAAAAGTTTTAAGATATTTGCGGCTTCTCTAATTTATTATTATGAATCTACCAAACGTTCCAGCTCGAACTATAAATAATAAGAGGTCCCACAGAAGGTTTATATACTTGTCGTAAATTATGTTTGTTTAGAAATGTTTGCAACGACTGAATGTGAAGTTAGTTTCGTAAGCTTCAATGGCATACATTCTTAGGGTTAAGTGAACTTACTTTTGTATAAAGACCCAGACGTATTTTACCGAATATACTAGTTAATAAACTAAATACCATATAAAATCATTAACATTCATAAATTGTCCAGATAGCAATTATTGTGTACCTGTGAATAAATTTCATTTCAAACTTCAATTATTAGTTTATTTTAATGAAAAATTGTGAATTCTATGAAAATATTATTATTAAAACGAATTCCTTTTGTTTTTAATAAGAACAACAGTATTTCATAAAACCAATTAGATATTTAAAAAAAAAAAATGTTTTAAAAACATAACAATTTATAATTATAATATACGAGTAGTTATATACAAAATTAAGTTAATTTATTTACTAGATTTAAACTACATTAAACCTTATTCGTTGTATTTTATTACATTGGCTTAATTAACAAATAATTTAAAAAAAAAAATAATATATTTTTAAAAACGGTTATTATTCCATTTTATGGATAAAATAAAATAAAACTTGGTTATTTGTAAATTTGTGATCTATATAAAATTAAATTGCAAGCTTAATGAGTTATAATTGATCTGTGAATGATATTAGTATGCAAATTAGATGTCAAATTATACAACAACCAATGACAATTAATAAGTCTGTTTTTAGTTGATTATTTTGTGTTTAAAATTGTATTAATAATTGAAAGCATTAAAATAATAATGATAATTTCGTATAGTCAAGACTGGAGGAGTTTGTTTAGATCTAATATTAGGCACAGTAAATATGAAATTAATTTTATTGATAAATAACTATAGAAGACATACAACTTATTAAATTTAAAACTTAATAATTAGATTACTATTGAATCATAAATTGAAAAAAAATAATTATGATTTACATTTATGGTATTACATCAATGATTAATTAATTAATTGTTATTTTTTTATTTCATATTATATTTGCATCATTAAGTTTGATTCGTTTAATAAATATTTCAACCTCGATAATATTGTCATAATATAATTTAACCAATATTTCAAAATAAAAAACATAAATGCATTTTGAAAATTTCAAATACACTTTAATCAAGTTTAATAACTGTAAAAATATTTAATGAATTTACATATTTTTTGAAATATTTTGACATTGAACAATTAATACAATTTATTGATAATGATAGGTATTAAAAATTATTTGGTTATTGAAACATTGTAAAAAGTATTTGGATTTTAAAATAAATATAATTTTATCCACGTATTATTCAAAAATTAAATTAATAAATATTTTATAAGTCTATTATTAACACAAAGTTTGGACATAATTTAAATACAATTTTAAATTTGTTAATATACTTTTTATTCGGTTTAATTTTCAATTTATTCATGTTTTCTATAAGCATTATTATAAAAATATTTTAAATTTAAACTCAAATATATAAACTTTATGTATAACAATATAAAGCACTTAAATAGTGTATTACGTACTTCTACAATGTGACTTTTATTATTTTTTGTATTCGTGTTTGTAACACTATTGGATCCATTTTTCTAGCATTTCATGAAATGTATGCTTCTGTTATACACATCAGCTATGATAACACAACCTGTTATATAAGCAATTTCGTTACCATTTCATCGTTGATGTGATATCTTTTTCTATAGTATAAAACTATAATATAAATAATAATATTATGTTATTTGTATTATATTGTTTATCCCGGATCTTATGACGATATAACTGATAATAGAAACTGAATGGCTAAAACAGTGGGGTATTTTACGTACAATCAACAATGTCAATCGTTTAATATGCAATAATAATGTATTATTTAAATATAATATTTTTTTAGCAAGAACAATTCGACTATTTGTCTAAAAATGGTTTGTTATGTATTTTTAAATTTACCTGACTTCGATTAAAATAAAATATTAAGTATGCATTATGGTAATAATCGTCATCTATTGTTGATCATAGGGCTCGGAAAGGACGACCAACAGACCGGCACCGGATGTGTACTACCGGGGTTCAGGTCAACCACCGGTCATAATGCAACAGCCTACGGTCGGCAACAAGACTTCTTCCGGAACATCTGATGGCGGAACGACCAATGGGACGAACGTGTTACAACCTCCACCAGTAGTGGTGGCATCTTCCTCGTCATCAGATCGCGGTGATAGCGATAATGATGGAGGCGGTGGCGGTAGTGGAGGCCGGCAGCTCAAAAATGGGCCAAATGGTGATAAAGACGACACCGAAGGAGGTGGTCGATCGTCGTCAGGAACCGACGGCCAGGAAGACTTAGGCGGCGGCAACGGTGGCGGGGCGTATCAAACGTTTCCACTGGCCTTGGCCGTAGCCATAGGCATCGGCTGTTCGCTGTTGTTCCTTAACATAATGATTTTCGCTGTGATCTACTGTAACAAGTCAGCTGGTTGGGGTGGGAGGCGGAGCAGCAACACCGGCAGCCGGCGGACTTCCGGCGCCGGAGGAGACGCCGAGAACTTGCAGCAGCAGCAAGACGACCGGATCAGGAAAATCAAAAAGCGTCCCGAGAACGGAGGCCCGATGACTAATCTGTGTTCTACAGGAGGTAAACGCCGCCTTTGTTGTTATTGTCAGACCATAATATAAAATATGTGAATGGTGTAATTTAATAAGCTATATTTAATGCGATAAAAATGAAATACACATAGCCTTACAAAATTTTCACTTTCATACTCAAAATTGAAGTTTTATTTTTTAATAAGAAAAAATGTTTGCAAATATTGAATTCAAAAATCCCGGAATGAGATTTATTTCATGATAGGATTGTATATGTGGCAATCATAAAAATACAATTTCAAATAAAAAACTTTAAACTCAATCTACACCTTATTTGTCAACCATATAATATAGCTTAGAAATAGAGTACCTAATCTATATTACGATAATTAAAATACATCTATTGATACATTCAAATTTAAGTACAAACTTAAAAAATATTTATCATAAAATTTGCAATACACTATAATGTGCAGATTTAAAAAAATGCACACACTTGCAGCGTGCAAATAATAAGGAATTAATAAACACAAAATATAAAATATACATACAATAAGACAATGATTAATAATGTGTCGCACCACAGAGTTTTATTATAATGGTCTTCGTGTTCATAAAAATTATTATTTATTTCTAAATAAAATATCGACCAACTAAATACGACTTTTGTTAATAATTTTCAAAACGAGTCACTAGCGCGTTACGAGTACTTCTTATACACTGCTACTATTCTTTACCATCGCACATTTAAATATTATCATGACGCCACTCTTTTATCCTTCCTATTTTCCGGCCCTCTTTGCCGTTGTTTCTTTCTACTCGTTTTGACTAATAAAACAATCTTGACCCAAACCGTTGTTTCTCTCTTCACTGAACATTATTTTATGCGTATATAATTTTCTTATTTATTGCGTATGTATTAAACCTTGCGTACTTAGAATTCTAGATGTGAATGCTCAAGCTCTTCTATCCCTTAAGTTGTCTAGATCCAACGATAAGGATGATACTAATATATTAACCCCGTAAATCATTTTTATATAATTACTAGTTATGTCAATATAGTGGAACGGACATTTGAGACCATATGAACATTTTATATACAGCAAAAAAACTATATAGGTGTATCAATACATACTTCAAAAAAAAATATAATTGTAACGGTTATAAAATAAACGTCTCGTTAAAGTCACGGTGACAATTTAAAGATAAAAAAAAACGTCAGTCGAAATACAATAACTCGTGATGAGTATGATATACGTACGTATTATATCATCGTTTTTAAGTACTTAAATAAAATAGAAGAGGGTCTAGGGATAAATTGCTTACATACACAGTCTTCGTAAAGTAAACGACTCTCTTAGTTTTATTGTATAATGGATAAACTAAAACTTTTGCACTAATAGGTCTTTTGATATTATACGGCCGTAATTGTGCATTTAACATAATAACATAGTTATGTCGATACATTATAGTATTTGTTATACTTCGATGAATGTAAATATTATTCGACTCTATGCGAGAGAACTAAATTCCATGAATCATAATAATGCTCCTGTCAATTGATAACCCAATTGGAATACTTCCAAAAAATAATAATGATGATAACAATAAATAAAAAAAAAACATTAAAAACTAGACAACGGTTAGAACCTAAAGCTTATAATAAAAGAGAAATAAAAACATAATGGGTTTCTTTTTTTTTTTAAACAATAGATAAAGTAAATGCTACTTTTATGACTTCTTTAAAGAAAGATATTTGGAACTAAAACGCGAAAGTATTTGATAATAAAAGTTTTTAATAAGTGTATACAATTTTATTACGATTTGAAAAAAGTGTTTAGGTACAGAGTTTTACGATTCTAGGTAGACACTGACAAAACATGTTATCAATGAAATAAAATAAAACAAACATAATATAACACCAACAATAATGATGAATGATTAAATTGACTAAGTTAACTTTGATACAACTATTTTTGTGTATAACCGTATCGTGTTTTATTATTATTATTTTTTTTTTTTTTTTTTTTAGCATAAATGTTTATTGTAAAACAATTATTTACAGATTGTATATTTTAAAAATAACGTTAAAAAAATCGTCTAGGAATCAAGTACAGTTATGGATAAGATGTATATCATCTTTTATTTTTAAACCATATAACCAAAATACGAACCGCTTTAACCACTTCACCATTTTACCTAATTAAAATTAAATACATTTTGCCACAACTTTTACTTATATAATCAATCATCTTAACTACAGTATTATTAAAATTGTATATGTCCGTTAAAAATTTAAATTCTCAATATCAAGTACGTAATTGATTTTTCTGTGATTTATTTAGATATAGATTAAACTGTCACAATGATATAGTGAGAGTACCTGTAACCAATCGGTTTTTACTTTGTATTAAAAAACAATATCTGTCATTTTTAGAAAAAAAAAATTCCACAAAAACTATTTCAATTAAAATTGATTATTTTTATAACGATGATATAGATATAGGTTTCTGATTTAAAATGGCATCTAACTTGTCTCTGTGAACAAATCATACAAGTAGCACATACCTATCCATACTTGGGCGTGCGGAAATGGTACCAAATTAATTTATACTGAATTATTATGAATATTATGTTTCATTTATTCCAAGTTAAACTTAATCTAAAAATGTAAATTATCAGAAAACAATTTTTCAAAGATTTATAATAAGGTATATTATATTTTATTTAAATGAAATGTTAATAAATTTATGAAGAATTCCGGAAAACTTTGTTTTTTTTTTTTTATATTTAATTAAAATTTAAAAAATAATAATATATTTTGCCAACTTTCCGCCATAACCAACCGATGATAAATAAAAAGCAAACAGTACAGAGTTGAAAGCAAAAAATTTAAATAATTTAAAAATTAATTTCAAAGAACACACAAAATATAATGTATTATCTGCAATGTTCGAGATCTTTTTTATTATTTATAGGACGACGATTTCCAGTTTCCGCAAAAACAATAAATTAAAGTATCATACGACAATTTCTTGTCGTAAGTAATTAATTAACAAGCTAATTTTATTTATCTCGAACACGGAATATTTTATAACAATAATACAGTGCAGGTATAATCTATGACGTGCGTACTAATTAACATTTGTAACCCGGCCACCATAACAACAACATTACAATGTTCTGGTTTCTTATGCGCAAAACAAATAATAACATGAACAAATTTAATTTCACAAAGAAAAATTTCTCATTCTTTTTATTACGTACATATATATATATATATTTAGTTTAGTGCACGCTCTCTACGACGTATACAGTTAACAGCACACTGTAATAATTTTATTTTATTTTTATACGAGATAATAAATTAGTCGAGTAAGGTAGTATCTACTAAAAATATATTTGAAATAAAAAATAAAAATATAAGAAGACTTTCGTCAAGACTTATAGTTCAGTAGTTCCGTTTGTATATGAATATTATATAGGTAAAAAGAAAGTGAATAGTAACGTCGAAGTCGAACGCAGAACTCGCACGTACACGATATATTACTACCGTGTTTACGATTAAAATAATTATATTTTATTCTGAGGCAGCAATCGGCATCGATTCCAGTGTGTGCATAAGACTGTAACATCTATAGCACAGTATGTATCCTTTTACGAATCTTATCGTCATCTATCCATCAATACTGCACTTGCATAATCTCTCGGGAATTTCCATACGCGTATACACGGTTTATGCCTGTGACCAACTATGGTTTATCCGGCACACGACATTCGCTTATCCTACAAGTTATCGTTCCGCCGACTAAATTTGATTTTCCGCAAACACTTAGCAGTGAGTTATAGCTACTCGAACGATCACAGAGTACGATTTGGTCGTCTACCGCTGAAAACAGGATCACTCAACCGCGATCAATAAACATGATATTTTTAATTATTTGTGCATGTCTGTGTTCACCGTACGTCAGTATATAATGCGTAATCGTGAATAATTATTATACACTCATGGCTCATTTTTCCACGATTTACAAAATCAACAGTTTTGCTTTTATGAGTCTATTTGAATGCGTGGTAGAAATCTCAAAGTTAATCGACTTTTAACACGTGTTCATCCCGAACACGAATTGACTATTTCGTATTTCAATTAGCACATTATTAGGTGATATTTTTTTTTCCTTTATTTTTTGATACTATTGTAGGTACAATAATATTATTTTCATAATCGTATTATCGATTTAGAATAAATGAATATACAATGATATTATTGTCGCGTGGCAACAACATAGTCATTTAGTAGATATTGTATTTAAACATATTATAATAATCTTTTTTTACATTATCTTTATTTCATTTTATAAAATAATTAATAGATCAAAAATGTATGTACACATAATATGATCATATACCAAACTAAATCGTCAAGCCAAGATCATAGTATTATTATTTTTGGGAATTTTTATCCAAATAAAACTGTTGTCAAATATCCAAGTTAAGTATTTTCACGTATATTTTATTTTATTTTCGTTAGAAATTCGTAATCATCAGTATTATCGTATAATATCATCGCGATAAAAATAATATTAGCTATTTATAAAAGTGTAATAATAGAATACCGTAAATAGAGTACAGTAAAAACATCTACTTCATAACGAATGTACCGTTCAGCACACCAAAATCGTCCATTTGAAACTTATTCAATCACCAAATATTCAGATTTAATTGAATAAACTAAATCAATTGAAATGTACTGGGCTGGCCGAGACAAAGCGAAAATTTGAATCAGAAAATTGAACACTGACGAATGAAAGTGGTATATAAATATTCAATATGTGGTTATTTTTTTTTAATAAATAAAACTCTATAATCTAAAAACAATATTTTTTCGGAAATCCCATATTATTATATTCGATTACAAAAACGCAATGATAATATCGTTATTCATCGCACTCCCATACAGATAACGATTGTGTACCTAGATTACAATGACAATTTTGAGTTTTGACTACCGTTGTGATGGGTGCAACACGATTGGGAATGTTTTACCTTTTTTATAATACGATTTCAAACGAATGTCACTTGTCAAAAAAATTGTTTTTAAAGTCAAAAAACGAACGATTACGAACGTTTTTATAGGTTACGTTGCCAAATTTATAATTTCTTAGTATGTTTTATTTTGTTAGGGAATTCAATTAAATTTTTTTTATAAATAAAAACTCTTCGATATTAATAATATAATGTTACATTATAGGCTATAGCTATGTTAAAAACTAAAATAAAATTATATGAAATAATATGAAGTGTTTAAACTTCTAATTAATTAAAATAATTTCGAAGTATAAATATTAATAATACTGTTGCATAATGTATACATAAAAAAAAAATTTCCTAGTTAAAAATTTCTAATTTTTTGTAAATATAAAATTAGATCCTTGTGAATTTTATAAATTATAATCATTATAATGTTTTAATGTTAATTCAATTTTAGATTTATTTTTTCTGGCCATAAGGTTATGTGAATTGTTTTGAAAGCGTAATAGCAGAAAACGCTTATACCTACCATTTAATTATTTTAAAAGTTTTTAATTGACTAACACCAAATCTGGCAACACCGCACGATTAAAGGCAGGTAAAAACGTTCCCAATCGAGTTACGGGGAAAGGTCCGTTCACAATCGTACATCACCCGTTGCAATAGTTTCTTTGGCATGTGACGGTCAAAAGAGGCATAATGTCAGGTTTTGACATTCTAATCTATAAAAAAAAGACATTAATTTATTTTTGGTAAACATACCTACCATTACAGCGATAAATCACAATTATTATCTTTTCGAGGCGTAAGAATCGATCATTATGGGTCACACGGTGTGTTATTAAAACCGAAACACGCGTCAAAACTGTGGGTTAATAGCGTCAAAAATACACCCCCCGACCAACGACTGGGGCCCCGAAGGTTTTTTCGCTCTGATAACGACATTTCCTGTGTTTTTTAGGAGCGACCGAGTTGTTGCAAATGACGCGGCCGGTCACGCAACACTTGCAGCAGCACCAGCAGCAGCACCAACAGCAGCACCAAACGCAGCACCAACAACCGCACTCGATACTGAAAAAACCTCCGGTCCCGGTGGTGGCCACCCTGAACGGCACGCAGCCACCGACCGACCCCGGTGGAGCGAGCGGGCCCGCGACCACCGGCGGCGTGCCCAGGGGGGCCGCGGCGCAACCGCCGCCCGCCGAATTCGCCGACGTCGCGGCCCATAGTGCTATCACCGCGGCGGCAGCATCGTGACGGCATCGCGTGCGTCCACGCTGCCCGGCCCTGCCAAGCCGCGCCGAAGTGCCCGCGGCCGGAACACCATCACCACGGCGGCGGCGGTGGCGGTCATCACCACCAGCAGCACGCATCGGACCATCAGAGGCACGCGGCCGTTCGGTCCGGGCCTGCCGGCCTGCACGTGTTCCGGTCCGGTGGCCGGCGGCGGGCCCGCGCCGTCGTCGCAGTACCACGCGCACGCGTCCTCGTCCAACCCTGGCCGGACGTGGCCCCGGAACCGTGCACCAAGACGGCGGCCGTCGAGGAACTGCACGTGTGACAGTCGAACCGCGGCCACCGCCGGTCTTCCGACACGGAAATCGACCGGTTGGCCAACGACCTGACCAGGATATGCGACCAGCTCCGCGAATCGTCCGGCGCCGGCGGCGGCGGTGACGGTGGCGTGGGCGGGGACGGCGGTGGTGGCGGCGGTAGCGGTGGCGGTGACCTGTTCTACTTATGACATTACTTAACGTTCGACGCTATGCAATTCCGCGTGAACGCGCACACGCGAGATGACACACGCTAAAGAGGACGTCTCTGTACATATTATTATGATTATTATTATTATTATTATTATAAATTATAATATTATATTCAAATTATTATATTACTATGTTACGTATTGTAATTACTATTGATAACGATAATGATATTGTTTTTGAATGTGTTTAAGATAAAAATTAAATGTTTTCTCGGTTGTTCCTCGTCGGATCCTCCGTCAAACCCCACCCTACTATCCGTTCACCACCATATTCACCTCACCGCCGACGTCCTCTATCCTTCGACTTGTATTAATAACGTTGCAATTATAATTATTATAATTATTATTATTATTACCTTTATTATTGTTTTGTAATCGATATTTTTAACGGTCATTATTGATTTGGGGTTTTGTTCACGTGAAATGTTTTTAGTGTTATTATTATAATAATTATTGTTATGCCGTTGGCCGTTAATAATTATTCTAGTTACCAAAAAAATAATTTGTTGAAATTGTTTTATTATTGCTGTTGTCTTACACGTTTCACATTTATGTGTTTTAACGAAATCTTCGTTTTCCAATGACATTATTTGACTTTCCGGCAACCCGGCGATATGGTTTCACCAAAAATTATACAACTATATTATCGCACCTGCCGAAAGTAAATAAATAGATTAACCTAACCGGTAACATGCTGAACAGATTACGCATAGTAGACAGATAAACGTTCTCGAGAGTCTCGCACGAGCAGTCAAAATTAACGTTAAACTTACCGTGACACGCATTATAATTCTTCATAATTCATTAATAAGAAACATGACTTATCTTAAAATTGATTGTGACTCACAAGTTTCACGAGATTTTGTTTTCATCTTCAATTTTGCATTATTTTAGTGAAAAAAAAAAAAAAATCATAAGCCATAAGGGTGTAGAAATTCGTTGTTAGAATTCCGTGTTATTGTGAACGCATAAGAATGTAGTAATTTTTTTTTTTATGCATTCCAGAAACACTTTCTATATTGTAAAATTCAATTTGATAACGGATAGTTTAAATGATTTGATATAAAATGTACTGGAGGTAATAGAAAAAAAACTTACGAAAATTGCGTGCCGGAATAATGTTTGAAACTTCGTGAGTCTAAACCGGGTATAGAATTTACTTTTTATTAAAAGTTTACCAAAATGAGACAAAAACAAACGAATAATTTTATTTATTTGGATCTTATTATTATGCGTATCGTAAAAGTTTAAAACAAAATATGATTTGTTCCAAGCTTATGCAAATTCTATTCTCTTTAACTATATACGATATGAAATATTGTATAATTTGTTATATGTAAACACTACATAGCAATTTGTTGTCGGAATAATAACGTCATTGAAAAACGAATACGCCTACACTCGAGTTGTACACTGCTCACGAAAAAAAATTGATTGAATATTAAATAATGTTATTTGATATTATAAGATTAAATATTAAACGTGAATATTGTGACGATAGAATGTATTAGAAAAATATACTATGTAAATCGATACCAATTACCACGGTTAATGTTGTACACTTCTAATCCCGATAAGTCCTCTATCGAAGTCAATTGTGACCGAAAAATAAATAAATACACAAAATTAATGATGATATTATATTAATTATATAATATTGATAGTGATGTTCCACCGGAAGACAGATGAGTTTCGGGTTGCAAGCTTCTAAGAAAATAATTTTATTGTCGATGGTATTTTTTTTAATTTAATAATTTTCAAAATATTTCCATAGCAATAAAACATTATTATCAAAACCTTATTTTGCATGCAATAATTTTAAAATTTCTTCTGCTACATTACAACCACCTTTTCCGTTTCGGTAGACAAGCACAGCATATTATACATTATGTTAACTATGTATTTTTATAAACGCGTTTGTAAATTGGCCATGGCGGCCAATCACCAGTAATCACCATGGTGGTTAGGTTACATTTCAAGAAACAGTCGTCTTCTGTAACAAACTGCACGATACATAGGATTACAAATTTTAATTTTAGAATTTCTTTTCTTTAAGTGTCGTTTAATTATAATACTAATATGCACTCTCCATCAATACCGATTATTTTTTTTTCGTTTCTTATAAATATCTCTAAATTATTTTGCAAGAAACACATTACAATGAAATGGTTAAATCATATTAAACAAAACAATAACAATTTGGTTTATAATAAGTAGCCGTTAACGTTTTTATTTAAACTCACTGATAAACCGTGGAACAACCCTAAACATATTATAATTATCACTGTTAATATTGTGTATTATATTATTATTATCTTATTCGTTTGTTAAAACGGGGTATCTAAAATATATACGAGTTACCAAAACATAATTTATAAAACAAAACGAAATTTTGTGTGCTCGTCAATTCGTCTTTACATTCATTCTTATTACCACATAATATATTATCATATTTGAATAGTAAAAAATCAATGTGTGTAAATATTTATGTATTTGTTATATATATAATACAATATTATTAACTTGTTAAAAATTAAATATATACCACATATAAATTCCACATAAGCTTACCTACATATTATATTTTATTATAATTTGTCGAGACCCATACAGACAACCATGAGGAAGGAAGGAAGACTTTTTAATTAAAACAGAAAATACTTACAGCAAAATGCTTATAATAATTATTATAGCCGTTTAGAATTTTTAGTAAATTTCATCTTGTATATTTTACAATTATTATTAATCAATAATTTTTATACAATATTCTAAATATATATATGATTTCTGTGTGCCTACAGCATAACTTGCCGCTATTTATGTCATTATATTACTTTTGTTTGTGACAAAATAATTAAAATTTATACAGTCTCTAGCGATCAAAATATGCTATAAACCTACTGCAGACCTTAAACAAATAGCGACAATTATTATTATAATTATCATTATTATTATTTTGAATATTTGGATATTTTCTCGTTGTTTATGAACCATGTTGTTTATTAACAGTATGTAAAAATATATATTCATATTTATATATATTAAAATAATTATTAAATATTAATATCCATGATTATATTTTTAGTCTATTGTTTCATTAATACTGTACAGGTACGAGTTCTTTTGTATAAACATTATTTTTTACTAATGGATTTTAACGAATAAGATCATTGTGAAATAAGAAATAAAATTATTGTGTTTTGTTAATAAACTGAATTATTACTCAACGTTGACATCTCTGTAAATATGTAGTTCCTTTAATACTTAAAATAATATTGCATATCACGCTAATTAATGTAGTCTTTCTAACGATCGATACCTATTGGTTTAAAATGGTTCAAAATTAAACAAATTTATTTGTTAAAAATACCTTAAAAATACCTAATTGAAATTTTTAAAAAAAAAAAACACAAAATATCTTCTGATTACATTTATATATATATATATATATATATGTATACATAATACAAATTTTAAAATAGTATTTTCAATTATTGACATTTAAATACAATATCTATATATGTATTATGTAATGTATGTAAGCAAAACATATTTCTGGTCAATATAAAAATAATAATTATTGTTCAACATATTATTATCATGTTAAAATTAATATGTGCTAAAATTTGTATATTACTTATTGAAATATACATTATTGTGATTAAGTCTTATTATAATAAAATATAAGAAATTTTAAACAAAAAAGGTAGGTAAGCGAGTACCGCTTGCTGTACAATACGTGTCGAGTGGATTAAATATTAATAAATAATTAATATCAATCTAAATATTTTAACTATTTTTTTAATTATTATTGTAATAGATGTGAACAATTTGAATTCAATAACGTATCTTTGTATACGGAAAATAAATTTCAGCAGAAACAGTCTATCAACCTATATTACTAAGTGATGTATTTTTTTTTCTTGATATAGCTATTGAAATAATTTATTTTACTTTTAATATTATAGAAGGTTGATATATTTTTTCGAAAATAGATATTGAATTTATTATATTATTAGCATATAATTATTATAATAATATGTATTTATACCATACATCAACTTTTATAACAACAATTTGATAATATCTTTCTGTTAATAGTATTAATACCATAAAATAATAAAAATAGATTAACCGCCTTAGTAAATGGATTATATTTAAAAATAAAATAAAAATCTAATTTTATATACTACAATTTCTATGCCTATAAATAGCTCAAAATAGTTAAAATATTATGAACATTTTATCGTAAATAAAAAATGAAATCTGTTTTTGATCTCTTTAAGTTATAAACTAGAAAACTAGATCCAATTTTATATCTAAAAACCATCACTATTTTATTTTTTTAAATTGAAGCATTTTATTGATTATTTATTGTGTACTTCTCCAAAAAAAAAAAAATAAAAAAACACGTCCTATAATGATCAAATCATTTTTCTCAAAATCTAAAAAAGAATCAACAAAAAAAAGACAAAACGAAAACCAATATAAAACATTTTTTTTATCCATAATAATATTAATTTTAAAAGAAAAAGAAATAGTAAACATCAAATAACACTAAATGTGTTCTAAAATTCGGTCTTTAATTGTTTCTTGAAATTTATTATAGTGATGTACATTTTAAATACTATCTCATAATAATAAATACCTATTTCAATCAATGGCTTGATCATAACTGTCTTATTATATTAAATTAATCAGGTATTATAACAATTAACTAATTAAATGTTTACTGACAGTATAAACTAATAATAACTAACATCAACGAACTTATACTATGATGATTTACGTATGTATGAATGCAACAGTTATGTATTGTTCTTGGCTTAAGCAAGTGCAAACAAAATCCTCCAGTGAATAGTTAAAATTTTAAGTAGATCGAAATTCCTATTAATATGAACTAAATAATTTTCAAATTAATCCGAAACTGACAGATATGTTTCACTTGAATTCACCGTTATTTTTAAAACTGCTCCGGGATAAAAATCTGATCATGCCATTATGATTTATATTATTTTAATATTGTTCAAAAATTTGCTTAATATTTAAAACTGTAATTGTTTAAATTCTTTAAATAACCAGAAATATTATAGAAATATTAATTTGCAAAAGCTATCTTATTATTATTTCTTATTAATACATTTTTTTCCGACTTGTGTATAATTTAATTATTTTAATTTGTACTCGTGTGTAAAAACTTAGTAAATAAAATAATAGGCTCCACGTAAGTTGTTCTTATAGAAAATAAAAAGTACCTATCAAAAATATATAACAATGAAAGTTTTTTTATAAGCATTCAAAATGTTTATAAGTTTAAATTTGTCCATTCAAAACATGAAAATTTGCAAATTATTTTCAAGTTAAACATTTATTACATTTTTTAAATTTAAATCAAAGTTTGAAAACTTAACACAAGATTTTTCATTTATTTCCATACAAAAGTTAAAAAAAAAAAAATACTGATTATATTTGCACAATTATTTTTCTCCGAACAACTTAAGTTAAGATTTTGAGGACCTTGACTCATTAAACAGTTTTTATATTTTATTTTAACTCTTAAAATATAAATTTCAGAAATTTGAAACATTCCAATATTATCTAAATTATCATTTTCTACACTTAATGGCATCTTCAAAATATTTAGTTTAATTCTATAGGAATTTGTAATTTGTAATTTATTTACATTTTTAACTAAAAAACTAGTTACTTTGCATCTATACAATTTGTTTAAAATAATAAATACTGTTAATATAATAAATTTAATTCTACTAAAATGTGTTAAATTAATTTTAAAATAAATTTCTATAGTAATAATTTAAATATATCATAAAATATACTTAGTCACATAAGCTGAAAATTATTTTGATTAAATAATAGTAAATTATGCAATTATTTATCATTTAATTAAAATTGAGCAGATTTAT
Organism: Melanaphis sacchari; assembly: GCF_002803265.2. Classification (NCBI taxonomy): domain Eukaryota; kingdom Metazoa; phylum Arthropoda; class Insecta; order Hemiptera; family Aphididae; genus Melanaphis; species Melanaphis sacchari. The sequence continues at coordinate 574,891 of NW_020271665.1, read as the reverse complement.
AACAATGACTAACTGAATATCGATATTCATTCAAGTCAAACGATTTGACATCTACTGAGTAATATCTACCATATTTTTAAAATTTACTCGTTTTTAATTTTCGGGATAACAAATTGTCATAGATTATAGTCTATAATTTGAATTAGAACGTATTTTTATTATTTTAATGCATTTACCTATAGATACACTTAAACCACTTTCCATTTTTTTTTTTTTTTTTTTTTTTTTTATATTGTATCAAAGTTCTTTAAATTTATATCCATTTATACAATTTTCATACTTATGCTCAGAGCTTGAAAACAACGTTATAGTTATAGCGTTGTATTTGACAAAACAACAATTGAAATTTGTAAACGTAATTATAAAGGAAAATGATAAACATAAATAATTAAATAACACAAAACAAAATATAACGATTAACAAAATATATTATGATATATTATCATTAAACAAAACATACGCAAAACGTTATTGACTATAACTAATAATAATAATAATAATATTAATAACGATTAGTGATGACCTGATAATATTGTACATTTGTACCTTCTATAGTCTATTCAGAATAAAAATGCAAATGTTGAATAACGTTTTAGTATTGAATAACGATAAATGAAAATGTTAAATAAACGTTTTAATATTGAATAACGTAAAAATTGTGCAACGTTTTAATAATTGTTAGTAACGTAAAATGAGTTTTTTTTTTTAATTCAAGCCTATTATCTTTGTAATCTCTAAAAAATCAAATGATTAATCATTAATTAATTGAATCAAAGTTAATCATTTATTAAATTAAAAAAAAATATATATATATATATACATACTACGATATACAGCTTCTACTATACAATATAATTATATATTTAATTATATTTTTAAAAAAAAATTAACGCATTTTTCTTGTCGATAGTGGTTCTTTAGACATTATATTTATAATATTGATGCAGTTATATCAGATTTTTTAAATTAATTATTTACATTATAATAATCAATTGCTTATGAAGTATATGTACATTATGTACACGATGCATGATTTTACAAGCTATGAGGTATTGTACATCGTACGTATTTAAATAACAACTAGCTGAACTACTAATATTAATGTGGCGATTGTACAATCGTTTAATCATATAACTGTTTTTTATACATTTTTAAAATCAGGATTAGTCTTCTTATACTAGATTTTTTATTGTCCTTCAGGTATTTAAATCTAACAGCGAGTCTTGATAAAAAGTAATAACCAATCGAAGCTGATATTTTAATTTGTATTGATAAAAATACTTTATCATTATTAATTATTATCTAAATTCTAATCTAAACTACAATTATAGAATATCATAAATAAATAAAAAATACGCATTACCTATAACAGTATCTATAAGGTTAGATTAACCTCACCACATTTTAGTATTGAGACAATTGTCTCAAAAAAATCCATTTCGCGCCACCACTAAATTTATTATTACATTGAGTTATGTTTAACCTAAAGTAACTAGCAGAGTCCTGGCAGTAGTATCATAATATAATTTGTAAATAGTCGGTGTCTATACGCAAAGTTACGACGGCCGTGCTAATTCTACATTCGACCGCATGCTTGAATTTAACGGTTACAGCCTACATCCATACAACCTACGATGTATGAACTAATTACTTATATTAATATTTTAGAAAATTAAAATTATGTTTTATAATTATTGTGATTAAATTAAATTTAAAAAATATATAAGTATACAACTTGTTATCCATACCAAAACTTTAATTTAAAAATGTAGTTTTAATTAAAAATTGAACAACAATAAATAATTACAATATGGAAGGTACCTAATAATCTACTAAAACAAAATGAAACTGCTTATTATTTGTTATAAAACAATCTTTGAAAATCATAAGTACAAAAACCTAAATACTGTTTTGGGAAACTAACAATAGTTTCTATAACAAAAGACATTCAACAAAGACGAAAATCTCATTATTATTATTATCATCATAATCATCATCATTATCATCATTATTATTATCATTATTATAAAGTAAATTTGGTTTAAAACATAGGAGGTAATACCTCACAATGTTTAAAACTAATGAGGAATTTAAACTCTGAAATAGTAGTTGAATCTTAATATCTACTTTCAAAATAGAATTTATATAACCTCACACCATGTACATGTTATTTTATACCTACTATAATATTTAATGTCGTTTAAATTGTATTCATTTATTTATTTATTTATTTTTTTTGTTATAGATATGAATCTCATATGCATTTTATATAAGTTAGTTCATGTGATCGTTTTAAAAGAGCTAAAAGCTCCTTTTGTCAAGAGTACTTGAAAGGAAATTATTTTAATGCGTAATGCTATATCCCTATTATGTTTGAATGAGTAATAAATAAACATTTGAGTAAATAGTCTTTTGAAATAATGAAAAAATAATCCTGATGATACGAAAAAATTCAAAATTCTTATCAGAAGAGTGCCGATTAAGAATGATGGGCTATTATTGAATTCAAACTAAAATGATTCAAAATTAAGATTTACTACCAATAAAGTCTTAATTATTTTACTGATAGTCATATATTCATGTATTGATTTTATGAAATAGTAAACATCAAATGCAGTTTGAAAGTTGAAGAAATTGTAAAAAGACTAATTGTGTAGGCTTACACAACAATAGTTTTTCAAAAGTTATAAATCAAATGTATAAATAATCAACAGAAATTGGGCACAATTTTGGGAACGCTAACAAATATTTTTGTAACCATAAAAGTCCACTTTTGACAGATCATGAAGTCTTACAAATCATACCTTAAGATAAGAATATTATATTACAAGTAGCATAAAATATATTTTTGATTTCCTTAAATTTATTTGTATATAATTTATTCTGATTTATTCTTAAAAACTCCTATGACTAATTAAGATTTATTGAAAAATGTTGATCATATTATAATGTGCTCATAATGTAAAAAAACATCTGATCGTTTTAAACCACTCAATTCTTACTATTTAAAAATTAATGATTTATCAGGAATGAATTTTGGTTGTAAGCACTTATTTAACACATAATTCAACATATCCATAGATAAATTATTATATTACCTCAAGTGTAATCATTATATTATAATAATAATAAATATTAAATAGTATCTAGTCATTGAGACCATTGTTTGTAAAAAATAAAACAATAACGAATCAGTTACAACTGATTCTAATAATTAAATTACAAAACTAGGAGGTATTTTCTACTATTTAATTACATTTTTTATTTTTCATTTTTAATCGTTTACATTTTATTAATATACTATATAAACAGATTAAAAAACAACAGATAACATGAGCGTTCTTAATCATTTATGTACAAAGTATAAAATCATACCTACTTAAAAAATAAACAAAAGAGAAAAAATATTCAGTATAATAACAACTTTAAAATTTTCAATTTGGCTAAATAATAAAATAAAAATAAAACAAAAATAAATATTAGACAATAATGTTAATACTTGAATAAAAAATAATATAATTTCACAATGATATGAGTACCTAGCTATTACTTTTTTAAATTTTAAATGTCCTTTAGTAGGTATCATAACACTTTATAACTTAAACACGTGACAATTTACAGTGTCGGATTGACATAAATACTTTATGAACCATGGTACTAGTTACCAAGGATTTTATGGTAAATAATAATATTTAAGACAAGACTAACGTCAACTTTTTCATATCGCTTGTACGGTTTAGGTCATATTGTATTATATTTAATATATAATACAAAACAAAATTGTAAATATTATTTACATTAAAAAAAAAAAAACTTAATGCTTTTAACATAAAAAAAAAAAGAAAACGGTTTAAACGTTAAAAAATAGTAGTTCATTTTAACAATATTAATAATATTATGTTTATATTTATTATGTGCACAAAAACAGCATTGGGATTGTCGCAGGAGACATTGCTTACATTTACAGGAGCAAATTTATTGCTTAAATACGACATTCTTATTTACATTCATTATGATTCAATGATATTATTGCAACGAAAAAAAATATATATGTACAAACTACAGTATATTATATTTATGTATGTAGTAATAATAATATCATATTGTAGTACGTTAAATATAACATTATGAATTATCATATTATTTTTTCTTATAAATATAAATATTCACAAGCATTATAATATGAGATACTCGTAGTCACATGGATTTACATACGTAATAATAATTATAATATCAGTAATAATAATAATAATAATAATAATAATATAATACAATATAATTAATATAATAATAATCGTATAATGTACATGGGACAGATAGCGGTCTTCAGGTCTTCTTATTTTCCGGAAGAGGACGATGAGGATAATCGACTTTGGGCGTTTCGTTTATGGCCTCTTAAGCACCTATAAGATCAATCGTTTACCGTAATCCTGTAAAAATAAATGTTATTAGAAAATAATCATATTAATATTGCATTATAAGCTAAAAGCTCGCCGACAACTGTGGAGACTGTGGAGAGTGATATTCGAACAAGATGAAATCAGACATCTTCGTGATACGTAAAATGGTGACAAGTTAATAATTATTACTAATTATTCATTGGGTACTAATCGTCAAATTTTCATCCGATGGCATAAATATGTAACTGACTTTTTTGTTTAAAAGAGAGTGAGTGAAGGCAGCTATTTAATGATGTAAACGCGTCTATTTCTTTATTTTCCTGTTCGACGTTAGCACCCGACCGCCAAAAATGTAACCTATAGCAGACCTATTTAAACCAATATACCTAATAGGTTACATAATAGGTACTATTATATTAGGTACCTAACATAACAGACCATTGCACGGCACGGCAATCACAAACTATGAATTTCCAGAAATTGACTGTTAAGTTTAGAAAATTTAAAGCTTTTACACAACGACTGTCTTCGTCTTTATATTGCAGAGTGATATTATAGAACAGTAAAAGATGAAATCGCTGCAATAACGACCTCGCGTAAGACATTCGTCGACGCTTTTCAATCGGTTTTTAAAATCGTGCACTTTTTAACGGCGTAACCGCTAGATTTATCTCGAAATCTCAAACACTAACTGAACACCATAAACGACGACAATAACGGAAATAAATACGAAATTTACCACCGCCGAAGTCATATAGGTACGCGCGTTCGTCGCCACGTATTCTGCCACTGCGCGACATTGATTCAAACTTACTTTCAGTGTTGGTGCCGACACTCGTAACTGCGATTATATTCGTTGTCCCATCCGGCATCCGGTGCGAGACATACGTCGTCGTTGCCGCATTCGTTTCGTATGCACACGTCGATCGACTGCTACTGAGCTGGTGTCGGCGAGACACCGGCTAATGGCTGTTTTGCGTCGGATTGAAACACCACGGCCACTGAAAAACGATAACAAAAAATACATTAATATAGGCCTCAGTGATGATGTGATTGGACCTATGTCCCACTATTGTTGTGGGAGGTGGTTCACATCTAGTGGTTTCACATAGTTTGTTTGTCAATTCATAGACTTTTTCCTACGCGCTATTCAAATCCATCAAAAAACCGTTTCACTACTATTATAATATATTGACAATAGACAGCGATGAAGAATATACTCGGGACAGCTGTAGAGTTGAATCATTTGCTACAAATCAAATTAGGACGCAGATCAAAGTTAATAAACGAAAATCTATTTGATGTATAATCGTTATTGTTGATTGCCGTATGCCACACATTTTATAATACATCATAGAATAGACGGAAAACGCAGACGGTACTCTGCGATGTATATATTATATTATATTTATACGAGTGGGCTTTAAATTAAAAACGAAAATTGTGTACATAATTACATTCGTATTGATTTTATCCGACAACAAACAAACGGGAATTCAATTACTGTGCCCGGGTCCCCTCTACTTATTAAAGTACTATATCTGCGTACATAGATCAATATAATATTATGTATACATTTTTACATGGCGACCGTCTCGCGCGGACTCTGTGCAGACCCTACACAACAAAACTTGTACATCATATTATAACAATGAAATATTGTTGCAGCTCAAACACGAATTTAAGTATACGTTATTTACTTTTATTTTTCTTGTACGTAACGACATTTAAACATCGCTATTTTATATTTATTATAACGTCTGGCACGCGAGACATTTTTCACGAGATTTTAATAATGTATAATATTAATATTGTACAAAACGAGATCAAGCTCGGCCGATTAAATAGTCCCTAAATTATGCATTTTAAAACGACCGTTTCCCGCCACTAATAATTTTAGCGATAATGTGTTCGTCGCATTATAAAAATGTCACTTTATCAGGAAAGCCGTAGTTCAGCAAGACGATTACGGGTGTGCAGATAAGAAGTAACTACGACGAAGCATTCGAGTGGAATACATTACAAAATTCGAAGGAAAACCTGTATTATTATTATTATTATTATTATTATTATTGCACTAGCGTTTTTCCATTGATAAACATTTTGAAAGTCCTTTAATAAAGGGTGTTTAAGAAAATCTAAGCGCTTATTAACACCGAACACCGAAATAATATTTAAGCGTTTCGCAGAAAAATGACTTATTGTCCGGGTGGAATATCGTATCGGAAACTGCTGCAATGTCTGTCACGATATGAATAAACAGAAATGCGCTTCTTGAATATTCTCGTCATTAATCCAATAAATCATCGAACCCGATATTTTTATACGTCATCTCGGCCGGTATTATTCATTGTACCCTTATCGGGGAAAAGATTATAACATTCCCCATTGGAACCACCATTGATCATTATCAATCACTCGTACATCCTCATAACGTGCCGTGATGTACGAGCCAACTCATTGCGTAAGAAATACCTAATAAATCGTACGGCCATCCAGAAAAATAATGTATAATATCTCATATTCGTTTACTATACATAATAATATTATATTATTAAACCTGATCTTATTCTGATCGTCGGTGGTTAATACACTTGTTACAGTTCTACTGGTTCACACCTATTGATAACTATTTATAACACGTGTGACAAACATATCTTTCTTACCCCACCCACACACACACACACACACAGAAACCATCACAGTTTCAAAATATTTTCACCCGCACATCCTTCAACCTTTGAAAATCACGAAGGCATTATACAGCATATTTCTGATGAGCATCACGCAAACAATACCAATAATTGTTTCTTGCCAGCAACGAAGGTTTTTAATAATATTATGTTTAGGTGTATACTCGGATAATAGATGTAAATTTAACATATGAGATACTCACGTATGACGAAACATTAGCCGGTGGCGTCGGGGGCTGTGACTGTTGCGGCGATGGGGGAAGTCCACCCTGGGGATGCTGCGACAAATGGTTCAGTCCGGGCGCGACCTGGTTGTGGCTGCCAATCAGACCAGCTGTCTGTTGCTGGAAATAGGAAAGAAAAATAGCAAAATAAATATACAACATAATTTAATTATGACATACTGCACACGGTGGAGTCACGCCGTTAGGTTAGGTTACCATTCGGGATGACAGGTCGAACATGTCATCCCGTTCCCCACATACCAACAACCCTACGCAAGAAAGTTGTACAGCAACGATAGTGCATTGTGCGATTCGACGCTGAATAAATCTTTTTTTGGTGGTTCGGAAACAATTGTTATACTTTGGATAATTTATTACCGAAATATTTGAACAAATAAAAAATTTTACACGATTTTATAACACTAAAAACGGAAATATTATTGGACAACTGACTCTCTGCATAAATCTAAAACGTTTCTTTAAATAATATCATAAAATTATCACGTAAATAATTTAAAAATAAATAAACATTTAAAACGATACGAGACAAGAATATGTCTAATAACTATATTAATATATTAAACTCGTATATCATTTTCATATCTACTCAATAGTTAGTAAGAAAATTTAGTTATAAATATGTGAATTACTATTTGTTGCGTCTACTTTTCATTTACATAATAGTTGATATACACATTTAAACTTTTTAAACTTTTAAAGTGCTCATACTTCTGTAATTATAATTCATAAAATACAAGTTTTACCATAACCCTGCAAACGAATATAGCCATATAGGTAATTACTAAGATGTATTGTAGCTAATCGTAATAATATGGATACACTCGATAATTTATTATCAGAGGTAAATATTTTTTTTTTAGATTTCAGTACTTTGATTTTTCAGAATAATTATTTTCTTTAATTGGATATTAAACATAACATTACTGTCGTCCATATCACTTAAAATGCACTGTGTGTTTTTTAATAAAATATTTAGACAAACGATTATATTACATTATTAAACAGATTAAATACGACCAACGTCAAAATTCTATGCAACACGTATTTAATATATTAACATGTTTAGACATACTTTGTCCACTATTTTAAAATCGCGGTACTTGTGTTTCATAATATATTTAGTTCATACGAGTAATGTAGGTACTGACAATGTTTAATGTTTATTTATTAATAGCAATCGTCTCGTTAGACGAATCCGCTTATAAGAGTGCCATTAAGTTTAAATCATTATAAATATATATTATTTACATATTAATAATACCACTATATGCGACCATGATGATACAACAAATGAACAAATTATATATACGTATATAAATATATTTAAAAGCATCACAAGACGTTGTCTAGAATTATAATAATTTAGTGGTCTTTGAAGTTTTCAATAGTCCTATACTGCCGTTTTTCAACTCATTAAAAATTATTAAATTTGGATTGTGACCAATAACATCTGTTTAAAGTTTAATATTATTCGTGCGAGTTTTTTTAAAGTTATTTTCAGAATAGACCTCCTATGATTTCATATTTTAACCAAATGTTTAAAATTTAAATCATAAGAGGCAAATACTATTGACATGTAATGTTAAGTATATAGAATCAAGATCAAATGTTCATAACTGACAATATTATATTATATGCAGTTGGCAACTGGAAATCACCTCGTACCCGACCTGACCCGACCTAACCGTCTAAACCACTTCTATACCACATAATAAAGTATAATCGAATCCGTGAATATTATGACGACAACATTTTGATCGTATGTAAATGCGTATTTGAGTATACTCGGACCGGGTAAAAAATTATGTTCGGTACAAATAAACACCCCCATGACCACCCGTCATCCCCTAAACGCAGGAACATTTATGTTTGCGTCACCGTTTGTAAACTTACCGATTGGTTGTGGTTTTGCGGGTGGCTATTCATCACCGGGACCCGATTGTCCATCATCATAGCGGACTTCTTAACTTGACCGTGAACTTGCGAGTGCGGCGACGGCACGGACATGGGTGGCGATGGAAGTCCTGCCGGCGGTGAATATCCGTTGTACACGCCTCCGTAACTGCCCACATACCCTCCAGCGTACATGCTCGAGTCCGGTTCACCTCCCTGCAAACGTTACCAGCGTATTTAAGTACGAGTCGTTATAAAAGCCATAAGTCACAGCACACAAAACACATACAAATATGTATATGTTGTATTAATATTACAGAGAGAATTTAGTCGTGGATGCGTTTTAAATCATATTGTTATTATGTATTATTATTTATGGTTATTTGGTCTCCCTCTCACCGTTCCCGTTCATGTAAATTTACGATATAAATTTTCTACTCTCGCACGCGCCCGAGCCTAGATAGACTTTACAAACTTCTTTGTCGGGCTAGGATGGTGGTCGATAAGTTTTCCGCCTGTTCGAGAATCACCACCACCACCGCCATTATCTACTATACTTACACACGTCCGACGATCGATAAAAATAACACGATAAAACTCGACTATTAATAATTTTGAATACTATTTTCCGAAAAAGTTTTCGTTTGTAAAAGTTATCGAATAGCGTATAACATAATATTGTAAATAAAATGAATCTACCACGCATAATGAAATAACAACATTATAATATTACATTGTTCACAGGATTTAATGATATTGTATATTGAATATTACCTTCGATACGAGACTCGCTCTGTATGCAGCCAGGGCCTTTAAGTAATCCTTTTTAGCGGCTTCTGTTTTCTTCTTGTAAACCTGCAATCATTATAAAGATTAAACTTAATATATTTTTTAAAACATCAAAGATTTGTCGTTCTGACATAAACGCGAAAATAAATAATCTCAAGTCATAAAACAGTTATACCATTAACCTATGAATAAGACATATTTTTTTTTTTTTACCGAATAGACAATAATTTGCGTAGTTAGAAATTATAATTATTATTTTGTACATTCGTGTTCTTTGACGCGCCATTCACATTCTTTTCGATACATAATTTTTTAATTATCGTTGAAAATTGGAAAGTTTACTAATCAAACGTTAAGGTCAATAACCGTTATGTAAAATATTTCCGAAAAATAATCATTAATCTTCTAAAGCATTCAATTAAATTTTTATAATCAAACGTTATTTAAACCAACTTATTTTGTTCAGAACATTAGCTTACCTATATCAAAAAGGAATATAACAAAAATACAATTTTCAAATAACAAAACATAATAATGTTATTTATTATGGTAAAAGAATACTTATCAAAGTACAAATTAATTAACGAAGTATTTAAAATTGAAGTTCATAAATGTTTTCATTTTCAAGAATAATTTTTACTTATTAATTTGCTTTGTTTTTCAAAATTGATGTCTTAAATTAAAATTAGTTTTTATTTATCGTTGTTATACGTTCGTACCTATTTAAATAGAATCACGTTTATGTGTCACAAACATTCGTTCGCGCTTTATTGTATGGGTCCCTTTTTCTTGTTTAATAATCACATTTCAGACAGGCGATTTGCACAAAGTCCATTCCCTTGTGTACAACATGTGAGGTGTGTGCCAGATGATGCAAAATCGGCAGTGGTAGGCGGGAACGCAGACTTTAGTAGGGTGGTGTCGAGCAAAGTTTCTAATTTAAACATTATTGATTTAAATCGCTTTTAAACGCAGCAGCCCCCATTGGTGTCCCATTCAATGAGTTCACCTCATTTCTTTCTATTGTTACAGCAAAAGCAAACTTTGCATTTAATTATTATGAATTTGTACGTTGCGTTTCAAAAGGGATCCGCATTAAAAATAACCAAATTATTACTACAACTCAGGGTAGTGACGAAATTGAATTCCTATTCTCTCCACGTCTACAGTGCCTCAAAAACACGGGTTCATTTTTCAATAAATTCAATTTTCGTATACATCAAAATGTCATGTCAAGATATTTGAAATTTACGCCACTCCTCCTCAAGATTCACAAACTCTCAACATAATACCTATTATGTTCTCACATGATCGTGCAATTTTGTTACGATCCTAAATATAGGAATAAAACAATTACACACATAAATAAAGGAATAAGAAAAGAGAATAATTATAATTAACCAAGTCGTCATAGTCAACATAGTGTTATAGTTATAAAGGTCGTGTTGTAGCATTATTACTTATTAGTTATTACGCTTCTACTTTGTTGGTTTTTCTTATATTTTTATTTCTATCAAAATGGAAACGGCCAAACATAATTTATCGTAAACGCTAATGCACCACGTCAAAAATAACACATATTATGGCAGAGTAATAAAACGTTTTACGAGTGACCTCCGATAGATTGTGTATTGGTCTTTACGATGGCATTCGGAAAAAACCGATTTAAACCATTTGATAATGAAACACATTACCGTCTATTTATTATATTAATACATTTCAATAACCAATAAACGCAATAAATTCTTAATTTGCTCTATGACATATTTTCAGCGAGCTAATAGCACGCTAAGAGTTTTGATTTACCTCGATATCGATTTATTACGGTCAGAGAAAATGTCAATTTGTAGTCAGTAGCCATAATTTCTTATAGATGACTTTGATAGTTCTATTGGGTTTGCGAGCATTAATTTGTTTTAGAAAGTTTTTTATGGGCATTTCACATAAAACTGTATAATAAACTCGTAGTTAGCTCCAACGGGATTTACAAATATTAACGACAGTTTGTTGATTTTACTACATGTCTGTTTTCCGCGTTCTGACAGTTTATCACAAAGCCGAATTTAACGATAACAGTTTCGACTAAATATAAGACCACCTCTCTACTCGATAGTATTCTTCGACATTAATACTATTACTGTTATCATAATAACTAATAAGTGGCAGTTAAAAATGTTTTGAATTTTTTTTTATTGTTTTTACGTAACACCATGATTTTCAAAACAATATATATATATATATATATATATATATATATATAACAAAATAATAAGGAACCAGAAATTGATTTATCCCGGAAGTTTCTTGTAGATTTCTCTCGATCTAATTAGAATACATATATAATATACACATGGGCCTATGAATCATGAGAATCGGGTCAGCAGATTTGTGAAAGTACTGCACTTAGTATTTTACTGTTATTAACATTTTGTTTTGTCAGTATTATAAATCCTAACAACCCATTTAATACAACATTAAAATATTATAATGTATTATGTATGCACATAATATAATTTAAGAATTTTATTTTGTTATATTATTATTATTCGAGTTCAGTGTACTTAATTTACTAACTGGCCATAACCACCATATTTTACATAATAATATAGGTACTTGTACTGCCCTAGAATATTATTATTAGTCGTTCTGCTTGTTTGTAAATCGAAAACCGTTAGTTGTGCATACTTTTGTAGACATTTGTCACTTAAACTATAAAATAGATAAATGCACACAATATTTTAATGATATTATTTCTGTTTAAACTCGAAAACATAATATATTATTATAAAACTACAACAGTACCTACTGCTTGGAAATAGATTTTTTTTGTAATTCCGTGAGCGAAAAGTAAATCAAACGTGTGTGCGTAATGATTGGTAATATTTTATGAGCACGTGCAAACTGTTTCGTTTCGTTAGTATCTCTTTCCTTATAGATACGCGGATTCCTGGCAAATTTAAAGTTTTCCATTTGATTTTCTCCATGATGTTACACGATACAACAACGGATTTAGTGTGGTGCTTGTTAACAGACATATATATATATATATATATGGTTGTTACAGTCGAAGAAATTAATAGTATACACAACTCAAACCAATATTTTCACGGAGATCGGGGAATGTTTACTCGGAAAAATATGACGAAGTGCACAGACCCGCCAGCAGTGAATACACTGAGACATCAAATAAGACATTGTATTTTTGAAACAATGAACGTAGTACCGACGGGACACGTCTAAAACAATGTTGGTGGGAAGGGGAGGGAAATTAATATTAGCATTTTCGGAAATCTCTTCTCCGACAAATTTAAATTATTTATGACGACGCGTTTTAATAACGTATTTTCGTTTTAGACACACTGTTATAATAATGTTTCTCGAAAAAGCTTTGTTGTACAACGCTTTAACGTGATATTTAGGCTAATATATCACCGCACAGTTACGTTTTAAACATACACTGTGTACAAGACGTACGTCAAATTAATAGCGTTTTTCATTAAGTTCCGTTATACACACGTAATTTATATTTTTTACGCTTACACAATAATATCGATGTTCAATTAATCACGTCTGGGGTTTCTATTCAACAAATTTGTTTTGTGTACGTTATTTTTATTATTATAAATAAACTATAAAATAATAATAGGGTATTTCGATTCGTGTCCAAAGAACTGGTTACTAGAGTTCGCCAAAAATATATTTCTCCCGCCGCCGTCCCGTTGTTGTTGTTGTTATTATTATTATTTACCATGTTTTCAGTGGCATTTTTTTTTTTTTACCCGTAGGTACTATGTGTACGCAAATATACCTCAGTGTACAAATTTACAAGTGAAAAAGCTTTAGAAATTACTTCTCCGCCGACCCGCATCATCAACACTACCCGTTCAACCTATATTTTCATAACATCAGCTCCGAGATTATTTATTCTATATGGAAAGAAAATAACTTCTCCATCCGTCCCTGCCATCACTTCTACACCGCCACCCAGTTACAGTCCTTCCGTCTCTTTCTGTTTTTCTCTTTACAGTATTTGGTTTTATTAATGTGTTCGAACTGACTGAGGGCACTCCTAAAAATGGATTACTATTTTTCATTCGTATAGATTGTGTAGCTGTGAAAAACGAAGTAGAACAACGGAAGAATGTGAAGGGTGCTTTTCTTCTCTTTAAAATGTTTCCCTTTGCCAATATAAATAATAAGAGAAAATTTTTGCGAGCTAGCGAGCTTGACAAGAGAAAGAATTGATAATAAAAAGGACTTTAATCCGTCAGTCGCACAGAAACAATATTTCATTTAGTATGGCAATTCAAAGGAACAAACGTTATTCTAAATTGATATACTTATATTTCGTTGTAAAATATTATTTTCATATCACATCATAATTTATAAGTAATCATAATACCGTGTCACCCAATCATCTTTGTAGTAGGTAGGTATTAATAATATGATAATTATTCGGCCGTTATATAACTACAGCAATAAAATGAAATACAGTAGGTATTAATTATGGTATACTTACATTTTTGTGATCTGCGTCTAACGAATCCCACATGGACGCTACGATCTTGGACACTTCGCCGAAACTAGCATTAGGATTTTTACCTTTGATTGCCGCTTGGGTGTCCCGGAAAAAAAGCGCATAAGCAGATACTGGTCTGGAAAAATAAAATGATATATTAGTATAATATACTTTATCATAGTAAAAAATATCCTCAAAATAATAATATTAATAAGTAATAACAATATCTTATAATGTAACATTCTATTTACTAAATATCATAAAACATGCGCGGTTCCACGCATTAGATGAAATAATTGTCAGACCGATTGGAAAAAACAACGCAGCTTCGACAATGTTTTTTTTTTTTTTTTCTTAACTGCAAGGTGGCGAAAATATTGTGTTTTAGCTTTATCGCCGTCTAGATTAATTATATTCTATGGCAAGAATTATTACGAAAATAAAAATCCGATTCAATTATGCTCTGGACAGTTAGTCAATCGTGGTACATGATCAATTTTTTATTTTTATTTTTAATTAAATTTTTATACTATTGAACTTGACAGGATTAAACTCCCATATAAAAAGAGACGAACATTATTGATTTATTTAATTTATATTCAGTTCAAAGTATAATAAGTAATAGTGATTCTAGATTGGTTGAAAATTGAAATACATTTTTAATTATTAGGGTTCCGAAGTTTATGACTAAGACCCGGACGTTCTGGCACACTAAATCCTATTGATGTTAATATCGCATGTATTTGAACAATAAAAATGACTATAATGTCCACTAAAAATACTCTGCGTAATTTATTTTGTTTGTATTACTTAGATAATAAAACTAATTTAACTATTCGATATTCAGTTCATTAAATTAATAATGCACATTAAAGTTATTTCATTTATTTTTTTACAAAATAATAAAACTTATATTTTATTTATGTAACTCAACATTATTTTTAATTTTTGTTTAAAGCACTATTTTAAATTATATTTATATAATGTTTTAATAATGTTATTTGAATTTTTTTTTTTATATTTTACGTTTACAATGAAACCGTTTCTGTTTTTGATTTCCATAAAACTTTTTCTTTTTACACAAATAACTAATAAATTAAATTATAAACATTGTCTAAACTTGTTTTTGTTTGTATTTTTTTTAATAATAATAAAACTTTATAATATATTAATTTACTTAATGGATTTTATACTGTTGATTTATTTATATTTGTATAGCAATAATACGAACTACATAGTATATGAAATACATAAGCAAAATAATTTAGTTATAGTTTTATTTATTATTACACTCCCTTTTTTCATTATTTTGCGATGAGGAATGTTTTTGGGGAGGATCCAATAACATTGGTGGGGAAGTTTATACGTTTAGCTTATAAGATTGGCGCCACTAATAATATTTTACAATCTCACTGCGTATAAGATTATTCAGTGTTATAAATAAATATACACACAGATATTTATCTAATATAAAGAGATGGGTGTGTGTGTGTGTGTATAAGTTATCACGCGTCCTCCACAGTATAAAGTATAGACATACACAACGGTTTTTGATGTATGAAGTACAATGTAGGCTAACGAAAATCAAATGATTATTTTCATCACGTTTTCGTGTTATTATAAAACATTATATTATGGTATATTACATTCCGTGAATTATTAGTTTTACAAATATTGATTTTAAAGAAGCAGATACGAAGAAAAGAACGAAACATAACTTTTCCCTAGTCTGTGACCGTGGTTTTCAAAGTGCTCCGGTTTGTACATTATACAAATTTATTTATGCTCCACACTATTATCGTTCTACCTATTTCTGTTGACTTTTAGCTACGTTTGGAACGTCTTGTTTAGAACGGGTTGTCATATAGGATCCCGTTAGTATGCCCCGTATGTCCAGCAGGCGCGGTCGCGTGACTGGAAATCGTACAACGACGAAACAAACACTATCCACAATCCTTCATCTATGTATTATTATGACGATCAGTGACAAGAGGAACGTTATTTTGACCACGCTGCCGATGTAGACTTAAAACTTCACTCGATCCCTTCCACCGACACCTGCACCGCTAAAGTTAACCCGTAAAAATATTATATATTTGACCAATCGTTTCTTCTTGTTAATGTATAATATTATAAACAAAACGTTTACTTGAGGAACAATGTGACTACACATAAACACAGATTTAAAAACTTTTCACACAAAAATTTTATTTTCTTCCGCGTCTGTTCGTTCACATAACGATTCATATTCCGTTCGATGTAGACGAAATTTTTTCATCGAAAAGTTTAAATGCCGAACAACTGTACATACACACACACTTGAACTAACTTTAGCAATAACCCTCCCCAGTTCATAATCATCATCCTACCCCAATCCAACGTAACAAAGATCAATACTCAGACGGAACATAAAGTATTATAAACTTTTGTTGGTGGATAACGAATGAGAACGTAATAGGGCGGCGGCGACGGACGGACGAGCAAAACGCGTGGACGGTTTTGAAGTTTTTGACGAAAATTACCACATTTCCAAAATAAAATATATTTTATGCACCCCGACGAGATGAAAGTTTCCACGAATAATAATATTCACTAGTAGAGTTCGCCGGAATAATAATATAAAATTACTATTATTATCAACCGTTTCCACTTCAGGTGTAATTATTATATAGCGTAATATATTATAATGTACGCCATGACGATTTCCAACGGTACAACTGCACTACCTAACAAATTAAAAAAGTTACGGCAACTTACGGTAAGACAACGTGCCAAATACGTCTACAAATATGTAATATAATTCATTCTATAATCGTATACTGTGTTGTATCTTGTTTGAAAGCATTATTATTTGCCGTCCGTTATTACAGGAACGGTAAGAACAATACAATATAATCAGTTCGCGTGTACGAATGAGGCATAGTACTATGCTGAAAAAAGAATCGACAGACACCTCGCCGGACACAGGTCACTATTATTATTGGTTTGAATTGTAACAAGGGGACTCCTAGGCGAGTGAATTAAGATCTCAACTCTCAATAATATTGATTTACCGAGATAGTTGTTACCACACAGCAGATTGTATTATTATATATTATTACATTCAGAAATCGATGAAATATATACCGGCCGGTGCGATTGCTGTTTATACATATCGTATAGATAAACAACGGTGCGGACGAATACCAACCAAGAGTTAGAGATATCGTTTATTAATAATATAATATTACAATGTGACGTCCTCCTATCGCGACTTTTAAACAATGTAAACGATTTAATGTCTTCTTGTCTCGCATACTCTCGGCTCAGCCGTGAATTTTTAGGCATTTCCGAGTTGCACCCCCTCGTGCCATCCCCATCCCGAGTGCTGAAAGAGGGTATTAAATATCATCGATTTAACAACATTTAAACGGCGTGTGTCGAGTGGTGCAAACGCGCTGCACATGCAACATACGAACGCGTTGTATCCACAATACACGTACATTAGCGCACACAAACGTTTAATATTTACCGCGAAACCGCCGACGTTGTGCACTTGTAGGTACACTGTAGGTATACACGATTTATATTCGGTCTGGCGAGCGCGCCATCAATTTGCATTTTATAGAGCTTAAACAGTGGCGGGATCGCTATACACATGCAGCGGCATTCATGTTATTACGATGTAATATTATCGAATTGGAATCGCCGTCTATATTCTATTGGACCGTCTGAAGTACGGATTTCTCTTCTGATGCCACCGCAACCGACCGCGTTATTCCAACGTTGCACCGCGAGCCAGATACACTCGGCTTTAGGTGCGCAAATATTGCATTCCGGATAATATGCATATTATATTGTCATTGTTATAACCATACCTCCATACTATACACGTATAATGTATATTATAAAATATATTGTTTAATATTTTGATTAACTTTCGAATTGCATAACATTAATATACGCCCGCCGACCGTCTGCGAAGTACCGTCCATGTTATCATTGTCGTTATTGCTATGCGTGCTCTTGCGTATGAGTATAATAATATTGTATACACGTATAGTGTCTATATGGGTTTTCTCGATTATAATCTAGAAGCGAATATAGAACCACTGTTCTCCGAAAACAATTCCATGTTCGTTTTTAATGATCAATTATTATCGCTGTCGGCCGCTGACGTTTTACGTAGTTATTTTACCATATATTACAATTATAATAATAATCATAATATTATGCCGGTATATTGGTGGGACGCATACTCTTGCCGCGAAGGGTAGTGTGCAGACCAAGGCGGACGTTTCCGAGACTATTTTTTATATTATCATTGTTATCTCTGTAGTGGACGTTTTACGTGCACGGATGGCGTATGACGACGAATGCACTTTCGAAATTAAAAACGACAAACAATATTGATTTCCTATGGCAAAATTGATATTTTACGACTCAGTTCGATACCGTTATTGAAAAAAAAAAAAAACAGACGACCGATAATATTAAATGCGACGTCGGAAGGGGAATATAATTTATTGACGAATAGGCATGTTGTGGAGGGATATCAGATTTATAATTGGAAAAAAAATATAATAAATAGAAATAACTTAAAATCATTTTTTATTTTATTATTATTATTATTTAAAAATGGAGTATTTTAGTGATTGCTTTTTGCTGGTGGAGGGAGAATTTTTATTTTTAACAACTGTATTCTGAAGTGGTTATTTTATTGTTCGGAACATTTCCCTTTTTTAATATTTTAAATTATCTGATGTTATAAATAAATATTTTTATATATTTTATCGAACGTACTCGACTTACATTATTAAAAAGATATATTACATTTTTGTTTTATATTTTTATTTTCACATAATGACAATCTTTAATTTATATTTTAAATAATGACAAAAAATGTTCTTCATTCACTATTGATTTATAAATATTCGATATTGTACAAAATAGTTTGTTACTAAAAAAGCTATAACTATATTTAAAATTTAAAAGTGGCAGTTAAAATGTGCAAAGAGATAAAATTATATACTTTTCCACCACTCTTCTCCACATGACCAAACTTTAAACGATTATAGCCCATAAAATCTACAAGGGGCGTAAAGCGCTATTTTGTTCAATATTAAAATATTTATGCAGACGTTGAATTTTTCAGAAATATATTTCAAAATTAGATTTTAAATTAAATTTAAGAGTAATAGTCGTATATCTAGTAAAATCACGAGAAAAACATTTGGAAATTGCAAAAAAAAAAAATACATAATTTCTAATTATTTAGAAATTTATGATTTCTTTCAAACATAATATCGTATTAAAAAGAAGAAAAAATTTAAGTTATTAACTTATTATAATTTATAATACAGTGTTATGTGTATTGTGTATAAACTTAAATGTCGGTATACCAAGTCGCTATACGCTCACGACACGAAATCTCATTTTATTGGTTTCCCATTAGGTATGTTTTAGTGTAGATACAACAATAATATATAACCACGTGATTTCGTTTCACCGTAGAATACGATAATAAAATAAAATAAACTATTGTTGTATCATAATGTACCATCCGAATGCTCTTGCAATAATTGTGTAAATAAAATTTATTCCGTTGTTCAAAAAAATCCCAATTTTTTGTTACTAGTAATTTTTTATTATCGTTATTTTTTTATGGATAGGAGGAGATATAAAGTTATTACGAATGCGCACAGTCGTTTTGTATGTGCGCAAACGAGAAGAAGAGGAAAATAACAGCACGACATGAGGCTCTTCGCGAAGACCATTTGCCGGCAACAATGGTGAGCACAGAAAAACGAAACATAAATTATTCCTAATGAGAGCTCAACAAAAGACCTCTCCATTCTCACCCCCACTGTCCCGGACATGTGTTTCGAGCATGTATATAGTTAAGAAAGATCCTTGTAGAAGGACCAACGTAAACATTGGGTACAAAGCGTCCTCGGATCCTAAGGCTAATACACTCCACTACTTGATGTTATTGCACTATTTGTATTTGTATTATTATTATTGTTTTGTAACGCATCGCTGTAAAGCCGCATTTTTTGCATTCTCGTAAAAAGGTTATTCTTCTATTTAAATTATAATACACCTACACGTTATGGTTTTCACGATGGCAATATCATTGCGTGATAATATAAAAATAAGTGAATAAGTTGCATATTTCCATAATAAAAAACAATTATGTACTGATAAATAATTGTAATAATAAGTAATTTAGACCAAGTTTTAAAACGAGCAACAGAAATTCTTTAAATAACCTGATCCGTTCAAGAAAACGTAAAGCCGTTTTTGATTTAGAGCTTTAAATTTACGTCGTCGATCAACACAGTTCGTTCAGAGTGTAATTAACATATTATTATTATGAAGTGTTGTGCACCATTACAAGGATACACGTTTTACGTTCCATCGAATGATTTATTAAATAATTAAATGCACAAAAGAAACATGAAAATAAATGAACATATTACTGGTAATTAAAGTAATTATTTTCAAGATTTACCCTTGATAGGTCAAACATATTATTTTTAAACTGTTAAAAATGTGTGTATATAATGGCGCAGCTGTTCAAACTACAAACTTCGTAGCATTAAAAATAAATACAATTGCACACACACACACACACGCGTACACATACATACACACACATGCCTGCGAGCGCGCGCACGTACATTAGTGTTTCTTTCAGTGATTCCTAAACTTTTTTTTATCTTAAAAAATCTTTAAATAAAAAAATAATGCCTTTAAAGTATACAAGCAATAAGACACTATAAAACGATAAACGTCGATTCGTATGGGAAACTGAAGACGCCCAATCGACCAGCCAAGTAGCGATACTCATGTGAAAAATGTTTCCTCGAAACCGATGAAGCTAATTTTGTAGGGCTCAGTGACGACAACGACAAAATAGCATTTTCACGGAAGAGCCAACTAAAATGAATACCATGAATAGGCACATATTGAGGGGTGCATAAAAAGGGTGTAGGGAATTTGGTTTGAAAACTTCCGAACAGCAACAGACTGCACCGGGTATTGATCCAAGTCATAACATTGTAAAACTCTCCCTTTTCGTTTACAGATAAAAACACACGCCAAATAGGAGGGTGTGTTTTGCTGAAAGTATTATAATGTATCGTGTACGGTACATGCTGCATTACTGCAACGCCGGAAACTGTCGGACGATAATTATTACACGCGATCGAATATTATTCGTCGTCGCCTACGACTTCAGTTTTATTTTTTCGTCCAATTTAATAAGCCCGCGTGAACAAAACCAATCCGTCAACAATTAATGTACTCACTTTTGTGGTTCGTTGGGATCCCTTTTCTTTTTCTTTTTGGTCGGTTTCGGCTTCTTTTGTTGCATTTTCATAATCCCGCAACCATCCAATGGTTCCGGAGATAACCTTTCCCTCTTGATTGCAAGCTAAAAACAAAATTGGTATAAATTAAGATGAAACGAATTCTACCAAGAAATTTACCTATTTACCTAAACACTTATACACGTTTCATCAGCGAAATAAATATATTAACATTCTTATAACGTCAAAGAGAACGGCGTTTGTTTATTTCATATTTCTTACATTTCAAACGGGTAATTTATTTCTTTTGTATTACTTTCTTTTTTTTTTCTAAAGCCCATGCAAATAGCATTCAATTATTTGATAAATATTAACTAAGAAACATATATATTATCCAGGTCCCATGAAATATGTATGAGAGCATCGTACGATAATAACACATTTTTAACCCGAAAATACCGTATGAAATATGGATGCGAAGGAAATATATGTATATATTTATTTTTTTAGAGGCAATATAAACCCTACCCTTTGCATAAAATTGCATACATTATTCAAACAGAATTGCCTAGAATTTTACTTCAAAACACCTACCCATTTTTATTTCACTTTACATGACATTATTGGATTACTTTGAACACTCAAAAAACATAAACAGGAAATTGAAGTTGCGAATAACAGCAACAACAACGGAGAAAAAAAATAACAATTGGAAGTTAAATTACACTATCTAGATCCCGGGCCATGAATCTCTTCACCACGACTGAAAAAAAAATCGCTTACGATCGCCATGAAATATAAAAACCATAGAATGTGCATTGCCGGTTTGGGTGGTTTGAATCATTAGAACGTTATGGACTACATACGTAAAGACAGAATATTCGCTTAAAATGTTCAAATGGAACCTATAATCACACGAAAATATTTCAAGTTAATTTGCTTTAGTATATTTTATATTTTTTTAACCAGTTTCTGAGAATATTATGACACGTAATCATTCACAATTTCATTTTAGATGATTTATCGTTACACATAACTTAAAAAATTAGCCACTGTCAGATACGATGACATGCAGAGGTCAAGGCAAACGGAGCACAGTAGTCATTTTACAGTATCGTATTTGGAAAACGGTGATGATAAAATGGGAAGGGAGAGAGATTTAAACAGTTCTCTACAATCGGAAGTTGAAATGGTTGTACTAAATAATGTGTCTAGGAACTTTAAGAAAACTCAGTGAACGTTTGTTCATAAAATCGTCTCTCCTCAAAACCTTACCCCTCTCATACAAGCAAAGAAACAATTCTCCAGGTGGTGAGTTTAGATTAGGACTTACCATAGTTTGATGCGGTGTGCTGTCGTCGCTGTCGTCGCTAGTAGTGTTGATACCTTCCGGCGTTGGCGTGGGATTGGAGTGTCGGTGCATGTCCAGTGAAGGGGTCAGTGGACTAGTGGCCGGTGGTCCCATGTTGGTGTAATGATGCGCGGGTAGATGGGTGGGTTGTGGCATGTGGGTGGGTGGGTGCTGTTGCTGTTGATGATGATGTTGCTGTTGTTGTTGTTGTTGCTGTTGCTGCTGCTGTTGCTGTTGTTGTTGCTGTTGTTGTTGCTGTTGCTGCTGCTGTTGTTGTTGCTGTTGCTGTTGCTGTTGCTGCTGCTGCTGCTGTTGCTGCTGTTGTTGATTAGTCGCTTGATGGTGCTGCTGTTGTTGGTTGGCCGCTTGGTGGTGTCGGTGGTACATCATGCCATTTTGTGCACCGTTTGTGTTATTTGTGTTGTTCAACGGAGTGTAACTTGGTTGAGAGTAACTGGAACTGTAATAAATACAAAAAATTAGTTAATTCGATGGTACTGAAATGCAGTATATCGTCATAAAAATATTACAAAAGCCCCATCAAAGAGGATTTAAACATAAGTTTGTGTTGGTAAAACGTAATCATTGAGAAATAACCTGTTCTTGTTTTTGTTTTGGACAAGAGCTCAAAAATTGAATTAATTTATTCTAATTTCATCATATTTTCTACTGAATTAATGTTTGTGGCTTACGTAAAAAATAATTTAAAGTGTACTTCAAAATAACAATCCACATTAACTGTACATTTACACGACAGAATACATTAATTTTATAGATAAAAATCGTTAGATTTTTTAGAAATTCTAATTTAAAACCACTGTCCAAACATAATTCTAATCTAAGGATAAAATCATTACCCGTATTTAACCCGAAAACTCTAAGTACATTCTGGAGAAAGTTTTACTTCCGTCTCTCTTCGACCCGAATATAACATTGATTAAAGAACCGCTCGTTATTCATTGATCAGTTTTTAATTACTAAATTGATTATTAGCAAGAATTTATTAATATTTCACTAAATACTAAAACGGCTATAATGAATACGAGTATATTACTAGTACTATTAATATATTATACATACATTTATACACATCGAGTTTTAATTGCATTCAATAAATTATATCTTATAGATTCGTCTACATTAAAATGACGTCGCGGTGAATTCAATTAACGAACGCTGTGTTATTTGTGTTTGAATGTTTTGAATTAATAATGTTTCTTGAACTCGGGCACAGAGTTACGTAATTTGTTTGTACTATATTCATCGCGTAACTCTTGTTTAAATACGAGTTAAAAATAATGACTAAATATTAACTGTCGACATAATAAATTTTAACTAAATTAAATAAAAGTAGAGAAACTTGTGTGACAGTTTAACCAAATGATGTTCTTGTTTAATGTATGTATAGTAAAGGCAACAAAAGTTATTCCGACAGCATTCAACCGAATTGTGCCGTCCGCCTCCAAATCGTTGCAACAATGGCAATTAAATATCTAACATATTATTTGTACACGTATTGTGCTGTCCCTGTAACGAATACCGAACACGAGGTAGATTCGCACTTGAAATGTGTTATCGGAGATTAGTGTTGTGTTACTAACTCAAGCCGGTTAAGTGGTCACGAAACGCCTTTGAAACTGCGTTAAGTGTGTTACTGTACATATATACATAGTCCGAAGAAGTCGACTATATCTATAAAATATACATGATATAAAACACCTATACAGTGAGACGAAAATCAATAGAAAAATGTATATCGTGATCATAAAACATTTAAAACGTGTTGATTTATAATATTTATATAGATGAATGTTTTTAAAAAAAAACTAACTATAGGTATTGCGATAATCTAAACCAAAGAGAAAATATAAATATAAACTAGGTATACTAAAAAGAATACACCATTGCGTCTGTAAAAATATATTTTAAAAAAAAAGTAATCGAGACCGTTGTTTAATCAGTTTAAAACCACATACCTAACGTTCAGTCCCAAGCCGTGTTCGTGGCCGGTCAAGTATAATGGCTGTTGGTAAGCCGATTGATGCGAATGGTGTGAGTTGTGCGAGTTCATTCCCTGCATGCCTGTGTCCTGTGGGTGATGGTGATTCATCATCTGCTAAAAGACAAAAAAATATTATATTGTATTATTTCCATCATCTTCAATCTATAGTTTAACGTAAGTAACAAAGTAACAAAACAATGACAACAATTATGAATTCAAATTATATTTTGTTAAATTTGTTCGTTTTTGTTTTGAATTTCGTTAAGCAAATACCTAATTATAAATATTATTTAAGACTGTTTTCATCATCATGATTATTGTTTTATTTTTTCGTGTACTTAGAACAATCATATTATTATTATTATTATTGTTATTAGAACTTTATTTTTTTTTTTGTTACCAAAAATATTCAAAACACCTTGAGGGGTAGCTAAAATAAAATTTAAACAAATAAAATCCAAAACAATAAAATTAAAACGAATTTCTTTAAAATATTTATAATATAATAAATTATGATTATTGAGTGCTATGCCAACATCAATGTCATTGTTGCATATAAAATTTAAAATGTTTTTAGTAAAAGACAGTAAAAAGCCATAAAACATATTTATTACATATAATATAATATATGTATATATATATATATTTAAGACTAAATTCCAAGATATATATTATATACAAAAACATTAATTTAAAAACGTAAGTTTCAATTGATTATATCAATGTTGAAATACTTAAAACGAACGTTAATTTATTTTTTAAATCGATTTTATTCATCCGTTATTATTTGTACATAAAAAAGGCAATTTAGAATATTATTCCATCATAATAATAACATTCAAAAAGATTTATCGCTATTGTTATTTTAATTTTTTTTCATAGGAAATTATGAATCTTGTGTCAAAACATTAGCCTTCGGTCATATAACACTATAAATAAAGAAACAGTTAAAAAAAAAAAAACGATTTGCCTCATAAATATTGGGAGTGACATAAAGAGAAAAAATCGTAGTATTAATGTGTTAACATACATCATCGCAGACCGTCCATTTAAAAGAAAACCAAAGGACAGAGATAATAAATACAAGCATTTATCAAAGAAAAATTTCCACCAAATGACGAAATTTAATAAAAACACAATTAGTACTCATATAAATCACGATTACAATTATATTAATAATTAAAAAAAAAATCACGATCGAATAATAAAATACGAACTGTGTATATTGTGTATATTGTGTATTTGTATATTTTATCACTAATGGAAATGATAAAATATTTTTATTTTCGGAGTTCGATCGATCGGATCGGCCGCGGCATTTAGCGCACCCATGAACGCTAGATATAGTAAATACTTCTAATATACTTCCTCTATGTTAATGGGCGCACCCAACGCAATGACAACGAATCTCCTATAGTCCAAATCAACTAATTGGTAATATTGATAATAACAGTTTTACTTATTACTTATTAAACGTATAGTCGTATTATAGAATATAATATCATATGAAGCTGTTTACAGTCAGTATAGATGGTTGTCAATCTACGACGGAAATTATTGACAGTAAGAACTAAGAGTAATAAAATAATGTTATACTTGATTATAACTTATATCTCATTGCATTTACAAGCAATAAAAATTCTTTAAATATAATGTAAAATATTGTGATAAATCTATCACGGTTGTCGTTATCGAAATTGTAAAAAATAAAATGATCTAAAAATTAATAAGTCCAATATACAAAGACTACTAATAAATGTTTGAGTTGTTGGAATGCTGAAAATTCTACATCAAGATTTGAGTTACTCATTTGTGTTTGGAATATCATATTATTACAACAAAAAAAAAAAAAAAAAAAATAAAAATAAAAATAATTTTAAAATTCTTATCTCTGTTTAATCATAAATTTAAAAATGTATTCTTTAAAATCAATAGTATTTAAAAAAATAGAAAAATGCGATTAAAAATGTTTAAAACACTTTCTTAAATATACGACATTTTTCAGATTTTCAAATAAAAATAATAAAATTCAATAATTGCTGATCTCCATTTCTTATACTGTAATATATATACATCAACTAAGACACTACTTACTTGGCTATGTTGATACGCCAATGACGATGGTTGTGGTTGCGTGTGCGAAGTGATTATGGAATCAGCCGATCCATTAGATGGGCTTGACACGTTGTTACAACTCGGCGAGGTAGTCGAATTGTTTCCTTGATTGCCCATCGATGGAATGTCGAAACCTTCATCCCCAAAACTCGGCGTGTGAAAAGTCTAAAAATAAAATAAAACACGTTAAAAACTATTATACAATAATTCGAACAAAAGATTTTTCTGATTTTCATTTAATATTATTATTTATTATAATTCATTTATTATTGTCATTGCGTGGCCGATGAGGGTCGTCCGAATTTAACGTGCCTAAATATTTTGGATCCCGTTGCGTGTCATTGTGTTTTCGAGCAGTTATTAAGTAAATCATTATTTTTCGTCATGGTGGGGATAGAATTACCCACGGGACCGGGAACTCGATCGTGCGTAATTGTTCTGATTTTAATATGCATTCCGGCAACGATATTATATCATATTATAATTATTGCAGTACGAAATGTGACATAAGAATGCATTCAAAGACTCGTCCAAATGATGTAAGTATCTTAAACGTAAGGCCTCGTATGTACCCATTAAAGACTAAAACGATGGCTATTATAATGTTAATTGAAAACCGACGCTCTTAGCATTGAACTGTGAAACTGTATTACTCTATTGTTATTTTAAAAAAGTTTTCAGAATTCTGTCGGAAAAGAAATACGATCTTCAAAAAAAAAAAAAAAAAAATCAAAGAAATAAGCATTTATAATAATCATATTTAATTAAATTTTAACTTTTCACATGGTTGTTGAATTATTGCTCCGGATGATACAAGTGGTTCAAAAAAAAAAAAAACACATATTCATTTGGAAGTGAACCATATGTATATTAAACGTTTTATGGGTGCTCAAAAACAATTTCTTAATTAACCATATTAAAAACGTAACCACTGAGCCAATAACAGTTTATTTCAACCTTCTACTTGTAATAATTAGCGCCCCGGGGCAATATAAATTTCTATTCATGATGGCCTTTTGTTTTAAATTGCTATTTGCTTTTTCTCAATTCTGTGTTTGTTTTAAATTATCTTCCCTTCCCTCCTTACTACGCCAACCCTGAACTCATTCATTTTTAAAGCGACTTCTATAATTTGTTTTTCTCTCAGCCAACAAGCCATGATGTTTTATTGATTTTTCTGATATTTAATTTAAAATTATTTTTCTTAATAATCCACAAGGCTTGTTAGTTATTTGGATTGAAAATTTAACAATAAAAATTATTTTAATTCTATTTTATAATTCGTTAATTAATACGAACACACTTAACTTAATAGGAATTATTATTTGTGAATTCAATATTATTCAAGTAAACTTAAATCGTTTTGACGCACAACTAAATTTTTAATGATTAATTTAAATTCTTCAAAAGTACTTAAGCTTACTAAAATTAACCTGACAAGACCATAAATTTTTAAATGTTAACATTTTATAGACCATATAAAAGTTTCGTAGATTAAATAAGACTAATAGAAAATAAAACGCATTTTTATTTCAAATCAAAATCGTTACGAGTAATCATTAGGTATTGAGTTTATATGTTATCTGTAAAGAAAATTGTTTGTAAAAAAAAAAACGTTAATATTCATGAAAGGACACTATTTTCATTTGTAACTTTATAAAACTTTTTTAACAAAACTTCTAACATTTTCTCAAAAAAATTGTATTTCCGCAAGACAAAAATTTAATGATGTTTTTGCAAGAAAAATACATAAATAATAAATATGCAATTATTTTTGAACTTGGAACATAAAAGAAATATTAAATATGATCTCCTTGAATTTCTCAACCGTATCTATTCGCGCGTTTCTGTTAAATTGTATTTGCGTAACATAACAAACGAATATGTAATATTATTTCAACAAAGTACAAACATTTTTATACCTAGAATTTCACAGTTTACATGTTTTTATTTTTTTGTGGTTTTAATAAATAAATAATATTTTGACATAACAAAATAATCAAACCACTATTTTTTTCATACGTCTTAAAACATATTTTTAATTAAAAAAATTAACAAAAAAAATCTTTTTGAATGTAAAAAAAACATTGTCAATTAACACGGCGATATAAATGTACTTGATTGTTTTCAACAAACGAACGTTTAAGCACGTCGTTTATTATACATATACATATAATGTAAAATGAAACACTGTATTACAGCAGCCAGTTGGCAGGTCAGAGTTAATGAAGGATCAAGGTCGAACGCGACTAAAATATAAATGCTACGTGAGATAATATCGAATTCTTTTTTTTCTACCAACAGTCCACTGTATATCAAAATCACTGTGATATTGTGTGAGAACTGATGTGAAATGTCGTAAATATCTCTTCATGCTGTCTTTTTGAATACCCCGAGTTACGTACACAACGGTTACTGGTTTTAGGTATACTCATTTAGGATCTAAACCTTTCGACGCGGGACAGACCGTACTGTACGCATATATTATACGAATATTGTAATTTTTACTGCTATACCACGATGGACTGCTAAGTGTTTGGAAATTCATCAAAGGACCCCCTTCCTCAAAAAACAATTCACAAATGTCATCTAACAACGTAAACGTATAATATTATAATTAAATTGATATTTTTGTTGTTTTAATGATATCACATGCGGGTAGGAGATGATCTACGATCGGCCGTGTTAGCTACAGAAACCCGTATAGGTCGTTGGCCACGATCACAAAACGCATTCATTAACCAAACACCATTAATATTATTATCAATACAGTTTTTATTTTTAATAAATCTTCCATATGGCCGAGAAGCCCCAAGATCGCGTGTTCACATGGCAGACAAATTTTCTCTTACTGTTTCCGACTTCCGAGTGTTGTTATTACCATCGCCATCGCACACGCGCATAAAGTATTATAAAATAGTTACCTATGTGTTGAATTGAATCGAATCAATATTCGATCACATTCAATTTATATTTACTTTTCGTTAATTTCTATTTTTACCAATTTTATGTACATCTATTTTATTTCGAAACGGACCAAACACTCTTAAACGAGAATCACACACCACAAATAATGATCGTACAACCGCAAATATTCGAGACGAAATGTTGAAAAACGGTACGAGTGCTTGTGTGCGCATGTGCACGTGTGTGCAAGTGCAAATTCGAGATTGAAAAGTCTATGTAATGACTTCAGGTCATTAATACTTTTTAGTGACGATTGGGTCTTTATAGTGCCCCGCAGCACCACTACACAACGAAAACGCGTGCGTTTATATTTTATAATGATTGAACAAATAATTATTATGAAGGAAAACAATTATTATTGTAAAATAAATATTGGAAAAACCTTCATTATGCATAACTCCTAATTAATTGCCATGCGAATTATTTAACAATAATTTACGTTAATACGAAATCGTGAATAATTTATAAGAAAAAAATATATTGTTTTTTTTTTTTTTTTTTAATTAAAGCTGTTAAGTAAAAACGCTTGAAATAAAAAATTTAAAAACAAATTACATGGGAATAATGTGATACTTGATAACCTTTTTGATAAATACTGTTTGTAAGCAAAATATTCTAATATTTCATCAGTTTAAAACGTAATTTTATTTCCTTGAATCAAGGTCAATAGTTTTGTTAGGTAAAATCAACAATCCGTCCTGCCAACGATAAATAAAATAATAAATATTTTATTACCTTAAGCATTTAAACAAATACAAATATTAAACACAAACGTCGTGATTATTTAAGAGGTTATAATTGTTTGTTCTAACTATTGTTCAATATTGATTAAGTATAAAACAAATCTATACGTAGGTACTCATTGGTTGGTTATTTCTATCAAGTAATTTAATGAACATATTAAATTATATTTATTTAGGTGACTTCATTTATAGCATTTACAGTAGGATTGCATCAGCTTAGATAAAATTGTGTGTTTTCGAATAGGTAATATGAAGTTTTGTTCTTACTTTTGGTTTTACAGCTGTGTTCAGTGATAACATGTAGAATTAACTAGAATATTTTATTGCTCTCAAGGCTCGTAAAAATAAAAAATAAAACGACTTGGAGCATCAAAATGTCGGCGAACAAGATGAAAAAACTGGTTTTCATTTTCGATATTGAAATATTAGAGATATAATATCTATTGAAAATACTTTTGTGCTGGTTCACTGTATATTTTTCAAAGCATAAACTACTTAAAACGAGAAAAAAAATCTTGTTTAACAATCTATTTAAGAAGGGTTTGCTCGATACAAATCTTGACAGTCACTTTATTTATAAGCATAATATATTTTTGTGGTTTTATCGCTACCAAATTATCTACCTATAAATCGTAACCGTGGTAGACTTAACCAAATCCTATTGGTGCACAGGCGTCTCCTTCCGGTATTACGGGTATCCGTTGTCACATTTCATTGCTTCGACGTTATGCGTAGTGCGCTGCAGACGTAAAGTAATACAACTTTAATACTCGGCACGGCCTGCCCGAAATCCTTGTATTTCTGTCAGTCCGTCGACGGTGCAGTATTTTATATACGTATATATTGGCCATGAGAAAAAGTTATTGACTATATTTTAGTAATAGCACGATGATTAAAGCTGTGAATTGAATATACCTACTAACTAATATAATACAATTATTTATAATAAGATCTTACAAACTACATTTAAAATTCTAAAAGATTCACTTAACATGAATTTTAAATATTGACAATAATTGCGATACATTAAAAATATTTAAAAATAGTAATAATAACCAATGACTAATAAAATAAAAATCTAATTGACAATCATTTTAAAACAATATACATAAAAATAAAATAAGGCGGTGAAACAACTATGATGTAGTAATTGTTATAGTTATAACTCATAATTAATGTCAAGAATACTAATTGTCGCACCTGTTGTGCCGTGTGTTGAATTTGTTTTCTTTCTTTTTTCAATTTACTTTGTGTCCTGACTCTCTGGCATTCACATACAGATAACGTTCAGCAGGATTAATGGTTCTACAGAGATAAACGAGTTGTTTATTCTTCGCGCAATTGTTGAATAAATAAAATCATATTTATCTTGAACTGTGCAGCGGTGAACGTACGATAGAAAATTGTTACATATTTTATTATCTTAGTGGGCTGGTTTAAAGTGTTTTCTCGGAATATTAGGTACTAGTGCATTTATTTAAATAAAGTAGAAACGTGTATAGTAAAAAAAAAACGATAAGTGCTGTGAGTGGTGGGAGAAGGACAAGGGGTGTAAAGATATATGTATATATATATATATATATATATATATAAATAAATATATGAGTATAATGAATTACATTCCATGGCCAGCTGTTATACGTCGGTCCGTCTGGCCTCTTTGTATCCTAATTATCATGGTGTGTGTAGTGCATGAAAGATATTTAAAAAAATACGGATAAGGATTTCGTAAAAACATAACAATATTTGAAATATTACTTAACCTGTAAGACATTCATTCGGCAGTAATGTTCCAAAAAGCAAAACGATTAATCACACTGTGCCAGCAGTATATCAGAAAGGCGTTTCAAAAACACGACTATATGCATCACGTCGAAGGGGGATAAAACCAATAATGGTAATATTAATAATAATGGCTAATTTCAGTTTTTATATTATTACAATGAACAATATTTATTCATTTGTTTTCGTTTCTTTTCAAATATTTTTTACAAGAAACTGGTTCGCCAATTATATATACATTTTTTTTTTTTTTTCATAAAAACCATACAAATTGCGAAAGATGCATTGATAAATTTATGAGAAGACTGAAAAATAAGCATACAATGGCCTCATATTTATTGAATAATTCAACAAATATCTCTCTCTCTCTATTTCCCTCTCTCTCTCTCTCTATAACCATCTCTCTACTCTGCCTACTCCTCACCCCGATCTACATTCTCCAGGCACCTAACCATGGTAACACTTTTTTCCCTTCTTCTTCAGCCATTTTATTAAGCATTCCATTAAAATTTATGACTTTTCTTTGTAGTCCAGTCTATACATAAACACACATACACACACACAAGTTCAAATACAACTACAACACGACAGGTAAAACTACCTCGACGCTACAGACGCACTCTGTTCTGCAACCATCCGTTCTTCCCCCAAAAACAGATTGCATCGTCATATTCTTCTTCTTCTTTCGTATGCCAAAAACATCAACAAGTCTACTACGCTGCTGTGTTTAGATACAGCAGCTGCACAATAAATTTAAGGCAACAATATAGACTCTAGTGAGCACGTCACGCATTAATATACGATAATAAATATAAAATATCGTCGTCGAATAAATCGTCCGATTTTATCGTTAAAAATACTCAAACGTCAAAATAGTTTCAAACAATATTATTTCACAATTCAATAATAATATAAACGTAAGGCGTGACATAAATATTGTCAACTCAGCATTAAACATGGCTTTGCTATTGTTTTATACAACTGAAATATAATATTAAAAACACTAATAATTGTAAAAAAAAAAAAAAATATATATGCTTATTTCGATAAAATACCGAGTACCGTTGTGTTATTAAACCATCCTTTTAATCACTTATAAGTTTAACCGAGCCACGAATGAAAATAATATGTACCTATCGTATACAAAAGGAGACTCACGTGTTCGGCCATGCTTGTGTAATGGTTGTTGTTGTTGTTGTTGTTGTTGTGCATGTTGTGGGCGACCGAAAGAGACAAGTCCAAGTTGTCGGTCCTCTGAAAAAAAAAATAAAATGAAAAAACGTTTAGAATATTATCTTTGTATAATAATATAATATATTAATATCAATTCAGTGTATAGTCACAACCAAAAACCGTAGATTAACTCACGATTTTTACCGAAGGGAGCGCGGAATAACGGAACGTTATAATAATAATTACTCGGAGAGCAACTGCTGCAGCAGCAGTCGACAACATGTCTGAGCAATGGTTCTCATCGTGTGTGACGTTGCTCACCAGAAAACGCGTATTTTACAAACCTATTGGATTTTTTATCTTCTTATTACTGAACAACAGCTCCCCCAACTCTATCACTATTGCAACAGTTCATATCCCGGAAATGTCCTCTCGTCAGTGTTTACAAAATTCAAACTTTACACGCGAATACGGTATAATGACAATTTAATATTAAATATTAAATAATAATAATTATAAATTACTATCGGAAACCGTTCATCGATATCGACCCTGTACGATTATGCTAACCTAACCTAATGAATAAGTGAATAGCGTGGAATATCGCTTGAATTTGTCGTACGACATTACATTAATATTTTAAGCATAATATACTATTATATTATGTTGAGAATCACTGTCGAAATACGAAACCCGGTACCATCGTATACGGTTTAATGATTTATACTGGTAATAAATCAAAACCTGTGCAGAAGAAAATGACTGTACCTATAATAATATATACTATTATAATTAGAGGCGTACCGAACAATGTACATCTAATTAATGCGAAGCCAATAAATAATTGTAATATTGAAATGTAAGTACGGACGTGTATATATCACTGTGGGACGTTACGCCTTCACGCGTAAAGGGTAGATACTAGGTGCACCTAATGAATCGTATACACGAAAAAAAAAAACATTAATTTAGGGTTGTGTTATTGATTGCATTGTCCGTAGTACCTTATTAAATATTGTTTTAAAAAAAAAAAATGAAAACTTTTTTTTCGTTCGGAACAAAAGAATACGTTTGTATGATAATCAATACAAAGTAATTATTGTATTATATTCATTAAAGCGCATTACGTCACTTCTGAAATAGTGACAGTATTACACATAATTCAATTTTGGTAAGTTCAATTATCGAAAAAAAAATGTTTAGCGACCCCGACAACTACGTAAACTTTATATTGTACACATTTATTGTTTATCATATCTATAGATAAACATGTTATTATGATGAACACTAAAGAATATACCTATCGAGTAAATTACTTAAAGATTTGAAAAAGGATAGCTGGGTGCTGGCGAAGAAATTATATAGTTCCGATCCAATCAAAAATTGTATTAATATAATAAAATTTATTATGCTAATATTATTTATCGGTATTTCGACAATCGTGTTATAGATACATTGCTGAAAAGCGTAACTGTTATTAAATTTCGGTTAATTATAGTGATAATAATATTGTCCGTGACGTCCGTCCTTCGGTTACTGTGGCGGAGGACCACCCAAACTACTACACCACAACGTCCGCCCCGCGACGTCTCCTGCAAACAGTAGATTGGCGACGGACAGGGGTAAACGGCGCAAACACGCGCCCCGGACAAAAGCAAACACGAAAACTAGTTTTCCACGTCAAGTAAATGTCAAATAAGCTCTGCTGTTGTAAATACCACCATTTATATATATTATTTTTCTTTTATTTACAATTGTCTCGTTTATTACCCGACCTCATTGTCTGCGATCTGCCGCCGCCGCTTTCAATTTATTTATTTTATACCGAACAATAAAGAACCGACTACTCATCTATCTCTCTCTTTCTCTCTCTTTTTTCAACTCTCTCACACACTATATCCGTCTATATCTCTCATACACTTCGTCCTCCTCATCTTCCACATATAGCCATTACCCTTAAAAAAAAAAAAAATGCTCCACCCCAGACGTGTATTATTCTTATTTGGAAAACACAAGGTTAAGAATTAATATCATACCGCTCGTAATTGATGACGTACCGATCGACCGTTTATTAAATTCACCGCTGCAGAAATGTCATATAGGTGTATTATACATATATAGCTTATATCCTCCCTGGACAGACGATGGGACATAACGATGTTAATAGCATCGAAAAAAATTTAATCGAAGGTGACCGGACAGTGATTTTTTTTCTATTGGGTATTTATTATTTTTTTTTTTTTTACACTTGAACTAAAAATTTAAATCAAATGCGTGCACCTCAAAAGTAATGCGATAACGTAATTCTCCGCGTTCACTTCTTCGCTTTATTATAATTCAGTATACGACCTAAACTTTTTATTCTTTCAATTTATAAAAGGATTATTTTAAACTTTCTGTGAAACTAACGAACGACTTAAAAAACACTCGCGTAGTTTAATTTAACTTTTTAAAACTATTACGGCATAATATTTATCGTGTGATGCACGGGAAATATATGTAAATATTCTTCCCCATAATACTCTATACTCCCCTGCCGAATGTTTTATATAAATAAATAACCCACCGTCAGAGGCAATTAAATCGCTCTAATGGGCGAAGATGGCGGCGGAGATGGTGATGATGGCGAGGGGGTGTCGAGGAGGAACGCTCCCCAAGCAGTATTGATTAAAGTGCATATATAGAAAGAGATTCGAATCGGCTTAAAGTATACAGCTGTGTACAAGAGCTAAGAAAGATTGAAAGGTACTGATGCGTAAGTAAACAATTTTCTCCGTATTATTAGTGGTAATGATTATTTTGAAGGAAAAGAAAAGATTCGTATATGCTTATATAATATAAAGATCTATTAATCGGATTAACGCGCGTATTCGTAAACCTCTTATTTTTACAAAATTGAACAGACTGTGATGATTATTTTTCCACATGTAAATCGAAGCACTGTAGAACACACTGCAATATCATATTAATTATTAATTTTTATTTTCGTTTTTGTGGTTTTAACGTTCTACATTCCGCATATAGTACACCGTGAGCTGGACGTTTGCGCAACAATATTATGATGGTTCACAAATAAAAAAAGAACCATTATAGCAGGTAAGCAAAATATTACGGTTGGGAAAAACTAAAAATAAAAATCACGTGAAACGGTTCGTTTAAATAATATAATATTATATTATCTTAAAAATATTATGGAGTACGGCCATTATGGAATGAAAAAAAATCGTCACCCTAATTATTACTAAAACATGGGTATTATATCGGGTTAAAAGTCGTAAAATCTTAGAAGGTATAAACCAAACGGAAAAAGTTTTAATGAAAAATGCTAAACATGTTTTTTATATGTAATATATATATATATATATATATATATACATTTTTATTAGGTAATAAAGTGTGGCGCGTTTTCCAGGAGTATAGCCTATTGTTTGGTACTATTAAAAACGTACTCGTATACTTATATAATGATATTATACGCATCATATATACATACATAATATTATATTCTACTATACAGACGATTACATTGAAAACTGGTCGAGGACTAAACGATTCACATTTAATTGCGTACGCATATAAACACATATGTATATAAGTGTGTGTGTGTGTTTATATTTGTTTATATTATTTAGTATTTACTTGGCATTATTTTAATGTGTTTTTCGTCGTACCGATAGTAGGTAGTTAAAATTGTCCCCGCCGACGTGGATATGCAGAACAAACACACAACAGCAATAGTGTAATGATATATTTTAAATTACACTGAATTTTTCGAAAAGCAAAAATTCGTATGTATTGCTATATTTTCCACCATATTCAGCAACAGGCATAACATTATGTGCAAGACAATAATTATGATAAAAATATGACACCTCGCATATCCAAGTTCAACTCCCACACGTTTCTTTACTTAAACGTACAATTATAAACGAGATCGTCGGTGTTAAGATTTATGTTTTTGGTTTTTGGTTATTATGATTAAACTATTTAAATATGAATTGTGTACGAGTATATTACTTATTCATACCTAATGAGATCACATCGAAAATAGTCGCAGGGCGCACAAATCTAATATTATACGTGTATTATTTGTTCGCATAATATGTCATAATCAGGACTTTGAACTAGGCCGATTTACATATTTCTTAGTTGCATATTCAAAATCTAATTTGACAAAAATTTATTTTAAAATACTTAAAGCTCGAATCCAAAAATGTATACTGCATATTTTTGCATATTTTACCAGAATTAAGTGATTTTGCATATTTAATTAGACAATTTTAAACATAAACTAAATCAAATTCAAAAATAAAAAGCTTTTACGCATTCATATGACTATAGATATTTTGAATGGTACTTAATAAATTTGATACTGATATTTTAAGTGCCTATAGTCAAAAAATAAATATTGTGTTTTAATAATATTAAAAAAATATAATACATATTTTTGCATTTTTGCATACTGTTCTATTTTTCAAAGTTTATTCTTAAATAAAATCATATTTTATAAAAAAAAAAAAACAGTAAATTCAAGATTTTTTGAGTGCATATTCATATAGTACAGATATTATTGTTTTTTAGTGGATTAAGTTCTGAGCCCTGGTGATGATAATATAGTCCTTTCCTTTTTTTTTTTTTTTTTTTACTACCAACATTCCGTCGTTCCCGCGGACGACCGCAATTAAATCGATTGGCATTCATGTGCTCTATTTATTGTAATATAAAATGAAAAATCCGTAAAATGAGCACATAATAATACATTATACGTGAATACTATGTGTGTTACTTTCTCGACAATTACGTCATTTGAAAAATATCTTTAATATATTACATTATTATTGTCCCGTGCACAATGAAATATTATTTATTACACGTTTTTATAAGTAATTGAATGATAATTATGGTTGGCTATTTTTTTTCTTATCCTCCCACCCCGTTTAATGAAAAATAACCGAGTAAATGGGTTAATATGTCGTTTTCTCGTGTTTATAAATGTTTGTGTTCTTGCGTGATTTATTGCCCTTGGCTCGGACGCAAAAAAGACATTTGCGCAAAATCACTACCCGATGCCAAATTATGCATCTCAGCCGACCAAACAGTGGTTTATGCGCATGTTATACAATAAGTGCCAATCAGATATCGTTTATATTTAATTTTTTTTTATAAACATATATATTTATATTGTTTTATCGCAAATGTGATTTATTTGGTCCTACTTAAAAAAAATAACAGGTTCAATGTCCACGATAAATATTATTGAAATGCAAGAACGAGAGTTCCACTTATTTTTTAATCCATTGACAAATGATTTTGTATTTTAAAACCTATCAAAATAGAATTTGTCTAATTTGATTTATTCTATTCGAAAATATTTTAATAACAAATCGCGTTGTGAAACAGCAATTCATCAAACTAAATCCTCGATGAAAATATTGTATTATATATAGGTAATAAACTTATAAAATATTAGTTTACGTCACAATGTTAAATCTACACTTGAGTTCATTAAAACGTATTTGAATTACCTCCAATTGTTTATTGTATTATTTGCTAAACATATTATAACTTCTAATGTGTTAATGCATAATTCAAGGTTTTATTTCTCAATGGTTAGATATTAGGTCCACATGTGTAAAATTCAACAATAATAATGGTATACCTATATATTATTCAAAATACAAGTATTATAGGAACACTTCGCAAATTTTTATCTCACTAGTCGCAACTTGTGAGTTATGTCAACTCGAATGATTTTCATATACACATTTCGGATGATAATCTTAATACAGCATTTTTAATTCTTCACGAATGTTTCAAGTACTGTAAAAATAGAATCCGAGGTCACCTTTTTATCAGGGTCATATAATATAATCAATATCCTTGAAGTTCGCGTACCAAAAATGTACACTTAAATATAGACTTTTACGTTATTCGTTATCACAATATGGCTTTCGCATTCTATATAGGTACGATCGCATATTAATAATGGAATGTTTAATTATTATGATGAATCCACTGCATACATTTTTAAAGTTTATTTAATATTAAAAATAATAATTTGTAATTTCAAGCTAAGAATTGAGGCGATTATGGATGATTCAATTAATATTTTATGAATCTTCGGAACAAACTCAATATAAAAAAAACAAATGATTTACAATTAAAAATTGTTAACACGCGTTAAATATGTATAATAATATTAATATCACCGAAGGTTTTAACTATTAGTATTATTTTAAAAATGTATTCTTCTTAGAAACTCTAGAAGGATATCAAAGACATTCAAATTCAAAATGGAGTCCCTGAGAGAGATTAAATAATGAAAAATAAAATAAAATAAAAAACTGAAAAGGAACGCCTCCTCGATACACTTTTAATGAGCTCAAAAAAAGCCTGGAAGTGAAAATAAGTCAAAAGAAATGAACAAGCCAATTGTTAAAACAAGAATCTGCGGTTCAACGAATTCAAGTATAATTTATCATTAATTAGATAATACAAAATGCATGGGTTGGTTTTCAAAAGGGATATATATTATAAAATGATTATTAAAATCGATGAGAATCTAATGAACCAAATTGTATAATGTATACATATATTAATTAAAACTATGAAGATAGTTTGAATCTTCCAAAAGAAATTAATTTAATATCGTACTATTTTTTTTTTTTAAAGGCTAAATAAAATGATAATGTTTAACGTATTTATTATTTTCTAATATTTTTAAAACAAAGTAGAATTCTAATGTGAAATGGTTGAAATTATATTACAATAAATTCAAGAATAGATATTAATTACGTAATTCATTAATATTAATTGAACTTTAATTGAATATCATGATTCATGACAGTAGTTTTTGCCAAATCCCTAAAGTATAAATTGAATTTCCCCTGATTAGTTTCATTTATATGATAATATATAAAATCAATTATATTTCTTTTTCTATCATCATGAAAATTAGATAAAATTACATACGGTGTAGTATGTAACTGAATTGAGGTTTATTCAATGGTCTTTACGAAACAAAAGATTATTAAAAATTATTTCGCCACCGTTTCTTGGAGTTTTAATATTATTTACTTTGACCAGTACGTCATTGTTCTAGTTTACGTGAAATGTTTCCAAAATTTTACATTAAGTACGGTTGTTAAACACTTTATATTTTCAGTCAAATCAGTGGTTTATTTTGTACAACTTTATCACGGCAGGTTGTCTCACATTGGGTTATGTCACCTCCCCCCAACACCATCAACAAACACCATCTGGGAACTCTTCAAAACTTCTCATAGAATTTTCCAACAAATTATGTTTCGACTACAGTACAATTCATTACAACGTGCAGTTTTATAACAGGTACAACATTTTTAAAAAGAATAACTCAGACTACGCTAGTGCTGTATTATTGAGAACACTAAATTGTTTTTAGAAATAAATTAATGTAAATGCCGTTATTATTATTTTTTTTTTTACATAAATATCAACCCATTTCGATTCTGACGATAGTAACTAATGTTTAAATCTCACTAAATTATGTTTAGGCCATATAATAGACCGTGTATTATTATTAATTCGTTTACTGGTTTCGTCTATCAACGCATTTGACCTCAACCCCTACTCCGTGTTTTAATGACAGCGCTAATAACACGTTCCAAATGTATTTTATTATTATTATTATTATTATTATTATAGCTTGTGTCTACTACCGTGTACAGGGTGTCTTAACTCTGTTCGTATTCAGTGCAGATCTATACCATAATATATTGTATTATCCTTAATAGCATGCAACTACTATAACTTAAACTATGTAAAATACTATGCTTACATCTGCAATCTGCATAATTTGAATACCTAATGGAAATATTCGACTCTTGAAATAATTATTTCACATACTCGCATCTCTGCGATTTTCACGACGAAAAACGTCGTCGGTTTGACGAAAAACACGACGTCGAGACGCCTTGAAGTATGAATGCAGTGGGTTAAGAGATACAATATGCAATCGTAAGACTAATAGTTTTAATATTTTTATTTTTTGAAATTCGCTCGTTTACTATATCGAAAACCGCATACATTTTAGACAAACGCGGAATCGCAAAAATTTGCGTTACAAGCACCGCACACACTGTGACGCATGCACATGCAATAATATACCCAATATCATCATCGTTAAATTCTTAACATCTGAATTCAAATCCAGTCGGGGAACAGGAAGCCATCAATCAAAAATGCGCTCAAAACGAAATTAATTGTTCGGACAAACTCGTTACAAGTGCATAATTTTACTGTAGTCGAACAGAAGGGCCTTCCACATACGCAGGCACATGCCAAAATTACCTATATAATTTTATAGTAATTATAATGATACGCTGTAACCCGGTGTATTATTTTTTAACTGATTCCTTATCATACAAGTACCAAAAATGATATCAAATTAAGACAGAACCTAATCTAGTAGAGGAAAACTTGTGTATGAATTGTACCTATATTTTTAAAATTAACACTTTTATAACTTATCCTACATTTAGTATAATTAGTTATTATTTTATGTCAATAATAATTTTATAAATATTTTATGTTAATACATTGAAAGGCCACTATGGAATATGAAATTTTATTTCACGACGATTAAGGATATGAGGAGGGGATGAAGTTTTTCATCGTGAAATCCAAGATCACGAAACTTACTGACAAATTGAAAAAGTAGGGACTTTGGCAATCCCGCAGTTTTTTGATTGCAATAACGCGTCTGACACTGCGTATTTTTGGGATATACTTAGCATACTACGAAAAACTATGATATAATACTATTATATTATAACCACAATGATAGACGGCCGATTTAAGAAAAGTTAATCCACCGCCGCGCGTCGCCATCTATGTTGTTTGTTTAGAAGATGACATGACCTTCGAAGTTCATTCTTAGTGGATATTATTATCATTATTATTATTACAGACCCGCGTGGACCACATTTGAAAATATCCCATAATTAAGTATAAAATAGTACGACAAAACATCAATAACGATAATTTAAAATTCATTTTTTTTTTTCTTCCTCTTACATAATATTAGGCTATTACTATACACACGTACCCATAAAAATAGACATACCAAATACAATTTAAACCGGTTTCGTACAAAAAATAATAATAATAAAAATCTAATCTATCTAATTACATATTTAAACCGCTGAATGGTGCTCGTGAATTCGATCCCTATAATTAATTTTTTTTTCTAATTTTAATTCTAAAGAACACATTATACGTGTATATAATATTATATTTTATATTGTATGATTATACATAGACGCAATATATCGACATGTATAGAGAAGATGATGGTATTAAATTGTAATTTTTATTATTCGTTCATGTAAAATATGTTATTAAACTGAAGATGGGGTTTACAAAAAACAGTAAAACAATAATAGGTAATTTTAAGTTGTACAACGTAATAATGTAATATTATGCATATTATTTTATTGTATCTATATTATGTAGGCGCGTCCGAACGGCACGACGGTATTATAATAGCTAACAACGCGTTATAACATCATTAAAATGATAGGCGGCCGTTAATATTTGCGACTATCGCGTGAAACGTTTTCAATGTGTATAATATGTGTACGCCGAGTGGAAAGAGACGGAATAAGAGAATTCTAAATTCCATTGTAATGCGAGCACAAAAGTGCGTAAAACGTCGCTATTTAATAATACATATAAACTGTAATATTATATAAAATATGTATTGCGCTGAATACACAATCATTTGAGTTACTTTATAATAATATAGCCACTCTCGTACACGATATTATGTAAACGGCGTGCGGTAGTGTCGGTAAACGTATTAAATTATCTGATATCAAAATTATCATTGCTTTGAAATTATGTACGGTCGTGATCTGTTACCCGGTTAGCACCACTTTATAATCGGATTTAATATGGCAGAAATCATTCGCACGATCACAATATTATGTAAATCGTATAAATCGTTTTTGTTTCCTTTTAAATACATAAATATATATGATACGAACATATTATACATATGCATGAAAATGTACCTATTCCGTATGCGAGAAATTCAGTACATATATTATAAAAATCCATTTTTTAAATCATCTATCATTATAATATTATTGTTTGTCGAATTATATTTTGAATAAATAATTAGTTTATTATTATTATTATTATTATTATTATTCAGAAATCGTATTGAAAAGCAATCAATAGGTACATTTTTAACATTCGACGTATTATATACCTACAAACACACACAATGGGAACAAAATAATATTCTATTTCATTCTTACAACAACAATAATAATTAATGACCGAGTAATTTCAATATGGCAGTCCACATATCTTCGTGATGATTTTTTTCTTTCATAATGACGAAAATATTTTTTATACACGTATACATATTTTATAACAAGCAACAATAATTAATTTCATTCGGCTCAGCAAACATCATTAATACTAGTCTATGGCGACGAGACGATAATAATATTATTACGGTTTAATAATAAAAGATTTTCATGTTCATTAGAGTATTCGTTTTGTGGGCATGTCCCAAGCTTAGAAACGTATAATGACTAAGGATATTTCGTTTTTTCTTTGTATCTGTACTACCACATCGTCTATTTTGTGTGTATGTGTTATAATATTATATTATTATGTATATAAATGAATTTATATATTATTATTATTATTATTGTTATTCCTTTGTATGCAGTTTCTCAGTATTCAGTCGTTAAATGACAGAAAACACATTGACGAAATTTCCAAAAGGGTCGTTAACTATGGTTAATGTAATGATTGGGTCACTCAAAAAATCTTAAATACACTATTTTTGAGCGATATAAACATTATTTATTAACTTTAAACTATACGAATAATACTTATACATAATATCAAATTATCAATAATACAAACAAAAATTGCACTCGATCGCGTTGT
The DNA here is from genome assembly GCF_002803265.2 of Melanaphis sacchari. Lineage (NCBI taxonomy): Eukaryota > Metazoa > Arthropoda > Insecta > Hemiptera > Aphididae > Melanaphis > Melanaphis sacchari. The sequence goes on along the minus strand of NW_020271665.1, from coordinate 529,977 downwards.
CGTCGGCTCGCAATTGAATTTTAATCCTAGACAATCGTGTTTCAAAGCTAACAGCGCACCAAGAGGCTTTGCCAGAAACCGAATTGACCTTTAGTGGCAATAAAAACTTGATTTTACATTGTATGACCTTTTCGCTTACGCTGACATTTTGATTCGTACCCTGTTATTTATTAAATTTCACTACGTTGCAGTGTTTTTCTGTCACCCTCTCACACTGTGTGTCATATATTTATCATCGAATAAAATCTAATTAATATTTTTTTGAAATTAAACGGTCGAGGTTAATGGGTAAAATGAAAATGTGATCAAACAGTATAGTCTACTGCAGTAGATAATAATGTACACCGGTACCACTAGTCGTAATTCAACCCGTTCTCTGATTTGTATTTTTAATGATAGGTATAATAATTATAGCCTAGCATTATTAAAAACTCAACTAATGATCTGATAATGCGATGCGACGTGACTATGAACTCATACACACACACACACAAACAGATATATATATATATACACATATAATAATTTAGGATATCGTGATGGCCGAGGGGCTTTAAATACAAAGCTGAAAATTTTAAATCGACATTTTTTTTTCTGGAATTAAAATAGAGATTATACAAAGTACAAATTATTGTTATTTGTTAATAATTTATGATTTGTTGAACAATAAATTCGTTGCGTTAAAATTTCGGTTTTCTTTCTAAAATGCTCAAAACCCATCCCGAGATATATTCAACGATTTAACATAAACGTTCATAATTTCAACCAAAAATAATAATTAATAACTGCAGCGGTAGCGGTGGCATAAACAAAATCATAATTAGTGAAATAACTTACATGAACATGGGGGGGAACGTGCTCACGCACGCGTGCGTGTGTATTTTATTCTCTTATTATAAGTTTTGAAACATTGCCAGAAAACGATATTATTTATCAAAATGAAAATAAAAATAAATAATAAAATAACTGATCATTTGGAAATGTTCTGCGTTCTAAAATTAGACCGTTGCGTCATATCATTTAAATGGACACTAGGTGCCATGAATAGTACGAATTTGCATCTGATGCGTTTTCTCACATTGTTAATCGCCTACTGTTTTAACGACAGTTATTTTAATTTTTAATAATAGTGAAAATCGTTATGGTTTCGATCAAATGTCCAGTTTCCTTCGATATTCAACGACGATAAGACATACGATTTCCTAATAGAATTAATAATATCAGTATAATATTGAAAATTTAATATAATCATAGTAGGTACTGCCGCCGTCTTCTTTGTAGTTCAGTAATCATGCTCATCCGTGCAATAATCGTGCATGGGGAGAGAAATAAATCGAACTATACGGACTGAAATCATAAACGAAAAAATCTTTTACCGTCACTAATAGTCGATCGGCCATGACAATATATTATTATGTTTTATATTAGGTACACTGAAACAATGGAAATCGATAATGAGCGTACAAAATTAGTGCAAACGAATTAATATCACCTGGCACTCGGTTCAGACATCACACTATAGGTTAGGTACTCCGCGTTGTGGCCATGTAGTCGATTTTACTGGTCAAGGTTGGTAGCCAGCTCGAAGTGTATTTTATCACCAACAGGTGTATCATCGTTATAAGCACAACAATTATCAACGTATACTTTTGTTCCAGTCTTAAAATCTTATGCACAAACGTGTACGGTAACTGAAAACATAAACCACTACTAACGTTTTCCATAAACACGTATTGGTTTTTAAACATATCTTGTACGAAGAGATCTTTGGTTTTGTTTTATTTTATGTCATGTTTTTACATTTTGTGCTCAAGCAATTATATAATATTATTATGTCGCATGTATTGATCCCAGAAGAAATTGAAATGATACTATTATCGTTTACATATAGGCATATTCGATGACTTGTGGTCGGTAAAAAACTACAAGTCTAGGTGCATACCTAGATACATATAGTAATCGGGGTTTTGACCCGACATTATGTCGAGGGGTATATGATAATAGTAATAATAACAACACTATTGAACACGGTCGTCGCCGTCAACCTGAGATTACACATCTGGTGCTCTGTAATTTTCACTAAACATAACCAGTTTTTTTTTCTCCTTGCGACGATCGCCTCCTCATTGCCTTTTATGAATAATAATTATAAAAAAAAAAATTATTATAACGCTGTTTCTAGTGAGTCGACTAAGTATAGACCATAGACACAGTCACGTACAATATAAACTATACGTGTTTTCGGAAAATCTTATAAATACAATTAAAAAAATTAAAATACAAAAAAAACGCGTTCGAATTTTTAGCTATTATAGAATAATACTGTAATATTACTAAAAACCACTTTATTACGCGTTTAGTACAAACACACACACACACACACACACACACATACACAAACACGTTTTTTGTATAGATTTATAAAATATAATTTAGTAGCGAGAAAGTTATTAAAATACTATTCCGGTTACAAAATAGCGGTATACGATGAATAAGTATATACGCAATGTGCATATTTCAATGATTAATAGTGAATTAATACTATTGGCTCGAACAGTGATCACCGCGGTCCAATCGATCTGTATCAATTTCCACGTGTACATGGATCTCAATACTTAAATTATTGTTGTTTTTATTTTTCATAGTAAAGTAGTTGGTGTTTCTTAAGTAGTCTCAATTCGTTTCGAGTTAGTTGACCTCATTTATTGTGGGCTTATGTTTAACCTCAACAATTTTTCTATCCGTTATAAGTGTTTTTCTTCTCGTCGACCAGTACCGTATGTATAAACGGGTGGCCAACCGAACTGTTCATTAAAAAAATAACCATACAGTAATATTCCCGACACCGTGAAGTCTGTAACTACTTGTAAAAGTATAATAGTATTCAATCGATACATTAATGACGTAAAAATTTATTTTAAAACAATATCGACGTATTTTTCTTTTAATCGTTATACATCGTAGGTACACAGGTGTGCGGACAATCCGTTCGTTTATCAAACTGTCCGCCAACCGTCCATAAACGCGTTTCATTTTCACAATTTAAAAATCCTTGTATTGGTAGATATTTTACTCATTGTAATTATAATAATATCAATACCATTAAAAAAAAAAAACGGGTATACTGAAATAGCGAAGTGTACGTGTAAATAATGATTTAACATTCAGTGATTTGGAATCATAATACAAACAAATAAGAAACATATCAAATATATACCTAAATATTATATTACAATAAACATTTAAATAACGTGTGCAAATAAATAAAAAATAGTGAGAACTGAAACGAGAGTCGGTATTCGCAGCGCGTCAAATCGTCCACGAAAACTTCGACAAAATAATATCGATAAAAATTCACAGAAATGATTTTCCACGAGTCTCTTGCGCCGAGCTCTGAATATTGTTCGTTGAACAAGTTTTAAATTACACGCTACGTACGTCCAATTAACGGTTGCTGTGATCATGCGAGATTTAATCAACCACGCTTGCATTTCATTTGAACGATAGTGTTATGCAATAATGTTATTGGCGCGGTGTGGATCGGCGGTGCTCATAAATGTGAATTGAATATTTTTGCTTCTTATATTTTCCCCTCCCTCTATTTTTTTCTGTATCCTGTGTTCTTGCCGTTTGTTCGATGATTGATGATTAGAAGTGCAAATTGATTTTTCGTATTTTCGCCAAATAAGAAAAACATAGTACCATCAATATAATATTTTTGTATAGTGCTCTTTTGAAAATATTCGTATTATTTTTCATCATAACTGCATAGACATCATTTTGCTGTCGCTTTTCGAATAATATACTTTACATACTTGAGTTTCATAAATAATACCCGAGCAGACATTAAATATTTCCTTGTCAAATACACTTTATCAAAACTGAACCACAAATATCATAAAATTTGAAAGAATAATAAAGATGAAAAAAACTCATACCCCTAATTTATTATTATTATTTTTATTTATATTTTTTGAAATTGAGAATTTTAAATTTCAAATACTCTATGTATTATTACTTGGACACGTAATAAATTATACACATATAGCTATTATCTCCCTCGATCTCATTTTCATATACATTTTTGTTAGTTTCAAACCATCATCTCTTATGAATTTTATATGAGGTTTACATAAATAATTAATTCAACGATAATACTGCTACTAGTCTGTGTCAAACGACTTGCTCGTGTGGAAAGAATTTACATATGAATAATGAATGGATTTATTTTCATAATAGTTTTAAACTTGTTATATTTTTTTACATAAAATTATACGAATTTCACTAAATTAATTTACAAATTTAAATTTCGAAAAACTAAAAAAAATAAATCCACGTACGAAATATATGTATTATTATTATACTATTGTAGATCGTTTAAAATGTCACTGAATATATTCCATTCGTATAACTCGTTCTGGAATTCTTTCTGTAATAACGTATTTAATGGGAACTTGTGTGAAAATAATTGATCTATGCTAAATACCATATTTCAAACGTACCAAATAATTTGAAGCAACTAAACAACGGATAGTGAATTCAGTGCAAACGACAACAAGGGGTAGAGGAAAAAGTTATTATTGTGTTTTTTGAGCCATGAATTATATTATAAAGTCGTTATTTTTCTAAAACACAAAATTCATATTACACATTCCTCGTCCATTCGCCGGTCGTCGGTGGCGATTGCGGGGGTTGCGGTACGGTGAGGGGGGTGGATATGGGAAAGAACATAAATCTGTTTTATGGGCACTGTTTTACTCACCCCTGCTGCCCATTTTTTAACAACCCCTGTACAGTTACGTTTGCTTCGGTAGCCGGAGAGGGCTTTTTCCATTATTTTTATTGTTGTTATTTTATTACCGTTTTTCGGTTCGTAACGTCACATAATCTAAACGAACCTTTTCGATTAATAATCACCACTCTAGTGTTTTATTTTAAACATTAAATTAAGTTTGAACAAACGTGGTTGTCAATGTTTTTTTTCGAAAATCGTAATAAATTATCCGTGAAAATGTTTTGGTTTTGTGAAAACCATGATATCGTCACTGCAATAGGTTGTGCTTTTATAATATATACATGTGCTTATTATTATTCACACGCGTAAAGAGTTTGTTAATTGCACAAAATTGTGTGTTCATTGTAGAATTCATTTATACGATAACAAATTAATTATACATTAAATAGGTCAATGAAATATACATTTACACAAGTAAAATTTATTTAGATTCATAAAGTATGTCGGATAATTTTAATTAAAACTAGGCTACGAATAAAACGTTTTAGTAAGAAGTTTATATGCAAAAATCATTTTGTACTGCATTTTGTTTTTTTATTTGTATTGCTTAACTAATCAACAATTGTGTTTTAACGTTTTGGAGGTTTTTATTGTGTTGTCTAATAACTAATACAAAGTTGTAAGTAATTCTCCATACGACCCTGTCTGTATTCATAGTAAATTTGAGCACAAGGCCAAAAGCCTTAGTCATTTTCGTCTTTTTGTAACGAAATATGCATGTATAATTTACTTAGAAAACATTCAATGATTTGTGAAGATTATAGCAGTGTCAGGGTAACATAACAAGATACTATTTTCAATAATGTTAATATATTGTACACCCAAACCAAATCAAAAATGTATAATTTTCGATGATTTTATACTCATTACATAAAAACTTTGTCGATTGGTTTTGGCTCAAAACGTGTTCGTAATTCGAGTTTTTTCTTTTTTTTGTTATCATGAACTATGTTACACCTCAAAGCACATTTTTGTAGTGACCGGATACAAAATAAAAAATAAAATAATAATAAATAAATAAAAAACTGTATCGAGAACATTTAACTTTAGGATTTTTGTATTTTTTCATCGACAATATCGATCGGTATGATATTATGGAAAAACTATACGTAATGGTATGTCTAATACCTATTTTTCATCCGAGTCGGATTCGGTTACACGGTTTAGTCACAGTTTTGTCTTGATCGAAAAAATAGACGGAAAAAATGTATTATATTCCATTTCCAATGTTATTTTTAAGTCATGTTTAAAAAAAAAAAATTATATTTTCTTTTTATTTCCAGAGCAGTCACATTCTCTATTACAATTGTGACTAATTTACATTTCAACGATCGTAGATGAGAAAATAATTATGCAACCGAAGAAGTCAAAAACTCAAAACTATATTAGAAAGGTGACGAACGAGAAATAAAATAAATTTTCTGAACAGATATCGCAAAATTACGTCATCTGCAATCATAACCAATGTGTGATTAAATGTTTTTTTTTCAATTCGTATCGTCTGATTACATAAAATCTAAAGTAGTTTTATCACGTCATATATAACAATAATAGTTCACAAAGTTTTAACAAGAATTGTACATGCCTATTGAAAATGAACGAACGGTACGCATATTATGTGATATGTAAATATAGGCAATAATAACGATTGGATAACCATGATATTTTCCGTTTATCAGTCTTGAGCAAAACCGTAACCACCAACTTATTTTATTTTCTCCAGGTCCTCCGCACGTTCGATTATATTGACTAGACTGTTTTCACATCACCATTTGCAAATACCTAAGGCATTGTGCAGCGAGATGACATTCCAGTGAATAAGTTTTGTGTACGCACAATAGCAAGCCTCGTCACTTTCGTCGGACGTAATACAAAGGTCAAGGTCGTGAGACTCACATCAGTCATTCGTAATTTATTACCGGTTTCTCTTACTAAGATGCTTCTATACGCGCTCATTATTTAGAATTAATTGTAGATGCGTATATAACGCGGTGTATGTGGCGTAACTATATATTGGTTTTTATATAAAATCCAAATAAAATCAAGTTAAAATAGCCATGTGATAACCGCAGAAGTGTAATATAGGCAAAAAAAAAAAAAATGTAACATGTTATTAGTTATGCAGTTTAAACATTATAATTATTCATATCCATAAGTTTGGTCTGTATTAAAATTTTATCTGATTGAATACTTAAAAAAAAAAAAAATCCTCATCATTATAATTTACTAACCTCCATTTAAAACTTTAAAAATAATTCGCTAAATATTCTTTTTAACGTAGGTACTCGTATACTTAATAAAAATAAAATACAAGAAAAAAAATTGAAAAGACATTTTTATTCAATTTCAAAGCGAAATTATTATCTCATCCACGCACGTTTAAAATGAATTTTCCATTTCGAAGTAACATGTTTAATATTCAATTTCCTTTAACAGAGTGTTCACAAAACAAACTCCATTTTCCACGAAGTCTATTATGTCTGTGCCTATATATAAAGTGGTTCAATGCGTATATTTATCAAACCTAATATAATAAAGTAAATGTTTCGTTAAAAAAAAAAAAAAAAAAAATGAAAAACAAAATATCTTAGTAGCTTAGTAAATATTTTGTACGATTTTGCGTAATAATATGCTGGTTATATTAAAAAAAAAAAAAATCATAAGTTTTTTACGTAGGATAAAATCGGAAATAATAATAACTAATAATATAATAATAATAATAATAATAGAATTCTTCAATCCAGATCTGAGCAACATCTACAAAACTATAGGTGAGATACCTTCTCAGATGACTTACCTATTATAATACATGAATACCTATGTAATTGAAACTATTTAATTTATAATACGTTACAATAATACGTATAATTCTCATTGGATAATATTTTAATAAAAATAATAATTATATTAATACAATGATGTCTTGGACGAATCATCCGCCATTTTATAGACGATAGAAGATAACAGGTACCGATGATAAATCTAACATCACGGTAACAAGACCCCCCGTTCTTATAATCGTTGAATTTTTTATTGTTTTTAAATGATAACAGTAATGGCAATATTTAATAATATTAAAATCCTAGATCAGTATTAAATCAATATGTAGAAACGTTGTACGCATGTTGAGGTCAATCTAATAATATTTACACGCGGTTGCTGTGGTTGTGACGCATCGGTGGCAGCAGTGATCGGTCAGATATTAAAACATCATAATATGTTTAGTGAACTTTCTCCTCAGATAACGCTTACGCGGGACGACGACAACGATGACGAGTCCTTGACTCGGTGTGTTCCATTTCCATTTGATATTATAACATAATAATATCATTGTATTATGTACGCACGCACACGCCACGATACACGATGATATGATATTACATGCATAATATGCATCTCTCTTGACCGAGTAATACACATGCAGCGGTAGACGTCTAGATGACGTCTACATACGTAGTAATAACTTACTATTAAGTAATATTATAATATATTGTATGCATATAGGAAACAATACCGATAGTAATTTTTCACCATGATTTTACACCGGATATTTTACCAACGGTAATAGTGTATAATACTGTTCGATTTCACCGAAACGGCGAAAACGTTTCGATTTTCTTATTGCGCGAAGTCCGCTGATAGGTTATCGTCCCCTTCGCGTTTCCGACGGGTGGGGGAAGTACGATGATAGCGTATAATTTTATCACGAGCTCATAATATACGTGTTTTAAACGTCACGCAGTAATCTAAAACTGGATCTGAACTTTCTGTTATCTTTCCAAAAGCCCGAAAGAGCTTAAAGAGATTAAGATGGTTATGTGTTTGTTTGCCAGTTGTGCTTGCGCCATCCATGTACACGATTTATATACATACATACGTATACATTATATTCGACTGCGTGTATATATGTGTCTGTGTGAGAGTGAAACAAGCATAATCGGAGTAAACATTTATAATGAGATAAACCGGGCAAGAGGACGTGAAACTTTTGGGCCCTTTGACAAGAAGAACGAAATTTATGACATAATTAATGTTGGCCGCTTCAGCTACCTAGTTTAAAGACGTCGAGCTCGCTGCAGAAATCGCCGTACTTCGTACCGTGTAGAAAACAATATTAAATTTATCACGCGTCACCGTGGAAATAATAATAATGATAATATTTCGTTTTTGTTATGTAAGGTTTGCCAAAATCGTCTGTTAACGCGTAACAAAATAACATTATTATTATTCATATTAAAGTCTTATCGTTTTGAAAATGACGTTTCCGACGATGTGCATTGACAAAAAAGCGCTTCCACAGAGATTTCCGCAATTCTCTTATTCGATTTTAGGTAGGTGTGTAGCGAACACTGCATAAACAAGGTTGGATACGGTAAATCTATCAATATTATTTGAAGATTCGTAATCTAGTAACATATTATTTAATAAGTATACTATGGCTTTCTTCGTGTTTCCTACGCGTTGAATTCTTTAAAGTAACTGAAGTGGAATGTAAAAATATTAATAAATTTCGCTTCACAAGTACCTACCTAAAAAAGCGTAAACTAACGATACATATGGAAAAAAATCTAGTCAATTAATCTCACTAGTGTGTTTGCAGCCGGTTTGAGTGGTGTGGTGATCGGTACTGCGTTTGCATGGAATTCGGCGGCCACAAAACTGACGCGGACATTTGGCAACAACGATCGCACCGTAAATCGTGAGACCGACGACCCCGGTTGGTACTTGGATGCAGCTGCATGCTACTTCTTGGGGACCACATTTGGAGGCTTGATCCTGGGCCCAGTGATGAGAATGATCGGCTTCCGATGGTCGGTGATCGCATGCGACATAATCGTGTTAATCGGTTGGCTTTTTCTATCCCAGGTAGACTGGACGCCTGTCTGGGCTACTCGGCTTGCGCACGGCATCGGTACCGGAGGCTTGGGGCTACTAATACCCACGTATATCGCGCACATAACCGACTTTCGTATCCGGGGTGAGAACTTTGTTGATATTTCACGTCAGGTTTGATTAGTTTTCAAATAAACACGATGTTAAATTCCACGAATTTAATTACTTACACATTTTTAAAAATGTAATTAGTAACTATTATAACGAGATAATATATTATAATATGTGTATGGTTATATAGTATGCACAATACATATGTATAAAATTATTAAAGACAAATGTATAGCTAAGAGGATTTTTTTTTTTTTTTTTGATATTTCCCCCTCTATTACCATCAAAAAATAGTCTTAAATGTGCCACTCTTAAAACTTGTTATTGATACTTATGCATATCGAGTATTAATTATATATATTGCAATTCTTTTATTCTTCACCTAGGTCGGACACTAGTGTTTCATCATGCATTCGTGTGTTTTGGTATGTTCTACGCACACGCGTTAAGCGCAATCGTCACGAATGCCCAGCTGACAGGTGTATGTATGGTGTGGCCGGTTCTGCATATTTTCGTCACGAATTTCTTACCCGAATCGCCTTTGTACGCTTATAAATGTTATGGTGATTCCGAAAAGGCCAAGTCAACTATACGTCGAGTTAATGGCGCGGACTACGACGTGGACTCGGACTACATGGCACTTGAGGTATTCGTGGAAGTACTCAAAATCCCGGTGGACGGTCACCTCATGATACAATTGAATACACTCTAAAGTCATTTTTCACGAAGTAGAGATACATGTTCGAGTACGAATGCATGATCGGTGACAACAAAAAGCGTTTGATCTGTAGAATTGTTGCCATCGGTATGAGAATTGTTGTGCTGCAGCAAACTTGCGGTGCAAGTGCGGCGATTTTTCACGCCAAATCGGTTATCGGTGGATTCGGTTTGACCACTGAAGTCGCAGGATACAGCGACGAACGCGTATACGCCAACACACAAACGATCGTCACGATCGTATTCGCAGCTCAAGTGAGCCGTAAAAAAAAATTATAAATTAACTAGAATATAATATATACACATAATCGTACACGTTTTGTATGTTGGAATCAGTACATAAAACTGTTATAAAAACATTATAGTGACGACAACAGCGAAACCAAGTTTTTTTAATCGTGGAAGGACTAAAAAGTTTATAAAGTTAAATTATTACATTCTGTCTGTTTTGGCAGTATTAAATCCTTTTACCAACCCTGTTCCTAGTGCATGTACTGTATACCTTGCCATCATTATTTAATAAAAGCGCTTACTCACATATTACTCTATTAGTTGAATCACTGACCTAGAATATTAGCAAGGCTAATACAAATAATTATCTTGAACTAAATTTTCACTGATAAAAATAACATCTTTATTTAAAATACTTTTTCAAAGTTATTAATTATTTGACACTATTTATTACGATACCCTTAAAATATTGGTCTTCTTTAGAGAACTTGGTTACCATATTTTCAGAAACAAAATTTGGTAGGTAATATAATTTATTTGCCTCATTCGTTATACAAAAATAAAAAATTGACTCCATCTTGATTAACGAGAGATCTGATGCAAATGTTTCTCAGTCGCATAACAATTCGTTTTTCGGGTTTCCCACAGGTCTTGTTGTGTCTTACCACAGTCGAGCTGGTCGAGTTTTTGGGCCGTAAGTTTATGTTAAATGCGTCAGCTATCAGTATGGGCTTGTGTTTGGCGTCAATGATGCTTTACCAATCATTCTTCCCAACAACGGACATCTGTACTTCAGCAATCGAATCGAACGAGTGGCACAAATATGTACCCATCATACTGGTGTGTCTGTACTTGTGTTCATATTCCATAGGATGGGGACCGATCGTTCCGCTGATCTATGCAGAAGTAGTTTATTTCAACGTGAGTACCCAGAATATTATTATCAAATAGTGTCATTTTCAAAATTAATAATAAACCGGCCGGGTTGGATGGCGCAAACGCACGCATCTGCATTTGTACTTAATATGACGCGTTGTCGTCTGATTGTCATTACTATCATTGTACAGAAAAATATTGACGTTAATAATATTTTCAACGGTTTCATTCGGTTAATGAGTAATAGGGCATAATGAGGGCGTTTATCCGCATTCAATTTTTAACGGCTTTTACGACATAACGTTAATAAGATTGATCAAACTATATATTACTATGAGAATTTACTTAAGTGTCATATGTTTAATATGTTTAATGTTTTTTATGTACTTAAACTATTTATTTCATAATTTAAAAAAGCTGCAGGTAATTTTTTTTCACAAATTATTATAAAAAAATGATAATTACGTCACTGCTTATTACATAATTAATAGTTTAACAATGTAAAATTTAGTTTATTGTATTATTCAATACCATTGTAAATGTCTCACACAGAAATGGTTTTCAAGTCTGATTTACGCCGGTGGCCAATTAGTCTTGTTCCTGGTGGCGTACACGTTTTTCGATGCCAATGCCCTGTTAGGATTCAACAAATATGTCATTTGGGTGTACATCGCGTCATGTGCCCTTAGCGTCGTGTTTGTCTATTTTTGTGTACCAGAAACCCGAGCACTGCCCTTGAACCGGGTGCTGCATCGCCAATCGTCGGAAAATAATTGTGTCGACACCAGAAATGAATGATTATATCGTTGAATTATTATTTATTATACACTGAACTGTTGTGTAAACATTGTTTACTATTTAAATTATTATTTTCAGTCAAAAAAATCATAACGTCGTCGTCTACTATAAGATAATATTGAGGTTTGTATTGTGTTCGTGAACAGTGACGAACATTTGATATTTGTGTGCGCATCTTGTCACGTCTATATTCTATTATAACATGGGCTGGTTACCGCCCGCAGCTAAATGAGATTAAGATGGTTAAATACCTATCTATGTGTGTGTATAATCGAAGCTGATGCTGAATTTCCGTAGATACTCTCTCGATTTCTCGTTCTGTTGGTCGAATGGATCTCATTCGACATATAAAGTCTCCTCGTCACCACAACCCCTACTTTGCGAGCCCACACTACCACACGTAGCTCTCGAAAACCAGTTTTAACTTCTTCACTAATAAGTAATAGTTTATGCGCTTACAACACGACCGACGAATACAAATAACACCTTGGCATGTCAATCAACGATCGTTTTCTGGTACAGGGTGAAATTAAAATATCTGAATGAGATGAGTGAAGTAATAATATGTAATATCATTATGCGTGATTGCCATCATCGTTGTCGTTATTATTATCTATATTATTACAATTACGATTGTATTCTGCGCAACAATAATGTTTCGTCCTATGTCACATGTCGTTTTGTGTTGAATATTTTACTATGCTTTGTATTATTTATTTATACATTTATTTCTAAACAAATATATAGCCAAAGCCCAATTTATTATTATACTTAATGTTTTAGCATTTTACATTATTAACGCCACACTACTGCAGATACCGGCAGCAGCGGTGGTGTAGTTGATGTTTAATATAACGTGTTTTAGATATGGTGAATATTTGTATTGCTGACGACGGATCATCGCGCATGTTGTTTGTAAGTGAAAAAAAAATAAACAATAATATTATAATCATGTTACAATACACTCACGGATACAGGGTCGCTTTTGTTTATTCGATATATCGACACGACATCAGTGCATAGTTTACCTGTAACAAGCAAAAACAAAAATCGACATAAGTATACACGTATTGCGTACATTTATACATACATTATACATAATAATATGCGCATTATAAAACGGCACAGAGTACATGATATATATATATATATATATATATTGGTATATGTATATATTGTAATACGTATACACACACGTTGAGTATAGCTAATTTAAACTACTTTTGTCGCATGTGCGTGCGTGTATCATTAGATCGTATTCATACATTAGTAACGGCTTGTTAAGCCTATTCTATACAATGTATGTTAAATAAAAGGCAACAAGTCTTGACGTCTTCCACTAAGATACACAAAGCTAATTATATACGATGGAGCTCTGACGGCCGTTTATTCGATTCGTGGCGCGATCTCTGCCGTTTCCGGAGTCAGAAGATAATCGAATTCCTAAGTATTACTTTGACGTCGAAAACCTACACACTCCTCCAAAACCATCCTCCCGTCAACGAGACGTCATAGATGTATATTGATATAAAGTATAATAATACTGTATGGAAAAAAAACGTCGATATTTCAAAACTGTATTATAAATTATAATAATATGACATCGCATATTATGTAACATGGTAATGGCAGTAAATGCGTTCAGTACAATACGCGATCTGTTGTTGAACGTTTGCGATAAATTTGGTCTTATACGTAAATATTACAATATATAAATATATATATATTATAATAAATATGTTTATATAATATATAGAATTTGCATACTTTCTTATCGGTCATCGCGACATGTATAAAAGTAAGTATATAGGTATGCTGGGCAAACAACAATATTATACATTATTAAGGGCACAGTAAGTTGTACTCTTGTTGTCTTTTACATACACGACAATGTTACGACCTAAAACTGATATAAGTTTATATAAATAATAAATATTTTAATACAGCAACTTCACGATTATTTTCTTCAATCACATATTTTCATCATAACCATGCTGTTGAAGTTATCGTCCTGTCAGTTCCCGTATCTGCAAATGCACCACACAAATCACAGTATAATAATTCTGGCGACTTTGCTGAACAATAATACGAGATATAATAAAGAAACTACACTGAAAGTTAATTTGGTGAATTATTTGTTTTATAAAGATCATCGGCAGGTGTTAAGAAGAAAAGTTTTCTTAAAGATTAAGCAAACCTCTGTGCATAGTGATTGGTGATGGTGCGCAATAACAAAAATATGAAGAACTTCAAATTTCTATAAATAAAATCCACTTTAAAATAATAAATAATTTATTGTGGTAACTTTTGAATAATATTGAAATGGCAAAGTAAAAAAATTGAATTGCAAATACCACACGCAGAGATAGTACAATAATAACACTCCGGGGGCATTGGCTTTTGCGTAACGGTCCACAGAGGTGGTCTTCCATAGAATGATATAGAAGTGGAAAGAAAAACGGTTTTTAATAACGTTTAATACGTGAAACAATTGAATACAAATATATCTGGGCTAATACAAATAATAATAATAATAATAATAATAATAATAATAATAATAATTCAAGTTTAACAACCTCTTCTCACCGCTGTGTTCTATAATAACGTTTATTCGAATTCGTGTATAATAATATTAAAGGTAAGTATGTATAACTTTGTTCACCTGAAACCGGCCAAGTTGTACATCGTATACGTGCATTATATAATATAATAGGTATAGTAATAAATAAATTATAATCGGTCTAAAAAATCTACAATGAGATGTGTTATTATATAGCGTTGTACGTGCCATGAAAACGTTCATGGTAAACAATACAAGCGTGAGCCGTGCAGAGTCAATGGTCGAAATAAAATCGTAAATTTTTATAATAGAATGATGAAAAAATCAACTTAAAGAATACCTACATACGTGGATAAAGTCTTAAGAAAAAAATTTAAGCTATTACGATTGATAACGACAACTGTCGAAATGATATAATAAGTTGTATTATTTTTACTCTTCCTCCATTTCTTCACATTTGACTGACGATACGACGACGGCACTGGGTAATTAGATCACTGGAGAAAGTCGTCCATGATATAATCACTTCGAAAAGATGTATATATTTTTATGAATTGTTTCGATTTATAGGTACGTTTAGAACATAAAGTACAACTGAAAACGAATACATAACATGACGTTACCTATTATGAATTTGAGTTTGAGACGATTCAGGAAACAGCAACAACAACGACAGCTGTCGGTGGCATATCACGGAGAAGTGAAGTAAATCAAACTAGAATTATTCGGGTCATTCGGACTCTATGATTTATCTATTATGTTTAAATTCAATTCTACCTTTCACAATCGACCCAGTTTCGTTAGTTTTATTAGTCCATTATCCGATTGTATTATATTTTTTTCCCTCGTTATAATTATTGTTGAAAAGCCCAAATGAGTGTAGGCCAGCCAAGTTAACTTAATATCTATCTATATACCGGATATTTATCATTAATCTACTATACTCGGCGAAAATAAATGTGAAGCAAAAATCATAAAACACGACATCTTCATCCAATCAAATACGTACATGGTGTATATCAATCAACGAAACGGCATTTGATAATTTAAGCGCAACTGCCAACGGTGCTGACAGTCCATTGTGTCGACATAGATATAATATTTCGGCTATATATTACTGGAAATAACAAAAAGTCACAACGCGACTTCATGGGCATCAAATGAACCACGTTGATCGAATTTTTGTCCGTTTGGTACAAGGTCACGAGTATCATTAAAATCTCCGTCCATTAGGTCCTCGATCACTGGTCTTCTTAACAACTTAACACTCCTGGTGCACATAAATATAATGAACAATCGGAAAATTCAATACGCGCGATGTCGTTACGTAATAACATCATAACGAACACTACTTGTCTCTCCCCGAAATAGTTGAGAGAAATGCCATCAGTGAGTACATAAAAATATACATACGTATTTATATATATACATATAGATGGATACAACACTATCTCTCTCGCTCTCTCACGTACACACACACACACCATATAAATACGATAAAAATTCTCGTAATCTTGTATCGAGTTTCAGTAGAAAGTTGCACGTCGACCTATTTTCATAAATACACATATAGAAATTTATATATAATATAAATGTTAAGTGTTTAAAAATTAAAAAAAAACACAGTCATTATATACGACGATATTTTACAAAAATAATATTAAAGTATGGTAGTAAGTTTTTTTTTTTTTGGAAAATAAAGCTATCAATAAAATTTATGATTAAATAATATGATTTACAATGTTATTATGTGTATAATACTGATTCGTTTTTTACATACGTTCGAAATAATTGGTTGGCGCGTTCGGAAGTTCCTTCGCGACGATAACCGCAGCTTTAATTGATTTTATGACCGTCCGAAGAAGAGGTTCGTTCGTATTAGATCGCGTTATGAACGGCCGTATCAATCCGCGTTCAAACAAGCTGTTGAGCAACAGTAATGTCAATGATTTACGATAATGCGATAAAAACAATGAAATTCGGTCATATATTTTATGTATACAATATTGTGTAAAAATGCATAACTACAATTATGTGATAACTGTGTTGTAGTCGCTGTCATATGTATATTTTTGTCATCGCAATAGTGACACACACACACGAATAAACACAAGTTTCTGTTGGTAAACGTATGTTATATTCAGAATCGATAAAAATGTACCGGTTATAATAATGAACCGTTCACGATTATTATTATTAATGTCGAGCTGGTTAAACATTTCCAAGTCCCTGTGGCGCTGTGGAAAATTTACAGAGGTCGTACGGCGCCTATTTTATTTATTTATTTTTGATTTGTTCGTAATATTTTTTAACGGTGAAATGTCTATTTCTTCGATAAAATGACGAATCAGTAATAACTTGAATGTTTGAATAAAACGATAATATAAAAATAATACTCTAAAATTCGTCTAACATTTATCAAATGACAGATACATAAACTACCAACACAATATAATGAATGAAGTTATTACAAAAAATGATGGACACGATAAGTCCATTATTCTTTATTAATATTTTAGTATTTTTTATGTGATTGATCAGCTCGTGGCTTCATCAAATCATCATTACACAAATTCAGTATTATAATATTATTTATACGTTTTTATTTACAACCAGTTTCAAGTAAACGAAATGCCTATGATACGCGTATTATACATTTTTATAACGACGAAAAGTAGCTCGTGAACAACACATCCATTATATTATAATAATATGCTTTCGATTAAAATATTTATCATGTAATTTTTATTTTACTAACATAATTGTATATTTACGATGGGATTTTAAACGGTCAACCTATAGTATTGGAGAGAAAGGTAGCAATAAAAATGAAATAAATAAAAAATGCACGTATTTTAAATGGATTTTACTTTAACGTTTCAAAAGTAATTTAAAATTTAATTCAAAGTTATAATTTTTAATGTTTTTCGTACTGAATTCTGTTGAATGATTAGATTTATTCGAGAAAAATCGTTAACGTCTAATAATTCACACAAATTTTATATTAGATTTTTAAAACCATTGAGATTGTTTTTCTTTCTTCTGAGAACTTCAAACATTAATTACATTTATGCACGACACAGTAAAACGAAATATTTAATTGTAATTAAAAATAAATTACACTGAGAGTGAATAGTGACTAAATGAGTGAGTGACGTTTCTAGGTCAATGTGGTATTTCCATAAAAAGTCGGTTAACGAACACAATGGATGTCAAACAGCAAAACGGAAGTTGTTTCATACATTCTAATTAAAACAATTTATTATTATATAATCATTGTTTTATCGAAAACTCAAAAGAACTCTCCCCCCCTACTTATGGTCATTTACATTATACATATACCGTTTTTCAACTTAATTTAATGTTTAATAATAATATAATATTGCAGTAAACTCTAAACCTATAGTTATATCCAATAAACTGAATGATGGTAGTCTGTTATACATTATTATGCATTATAAAATAGTAATAAGTATCATAACAGGAAGCTTGGACGAGTTCTGTAATGTACTTACGCACATACACCAGAACAAACTACCGATCTCGAAACTTTAAAGATTGCAAACATGATTTTAACAATCAAACTGTATGATAATACTTTTTAAAAAAACCTAACACTTGATGTCATACTTTTCAATTTGATCGTCGCTGTGACGATATAGCCGTGGTAAGTGGCAACTAATAAGTAGATTGTAGGTAGATACACTATAGGGTTGCCTACGACCTACATAACGGCCAGTTGTTTTTTCCCACATTTCTTCTTTTTAAACCTTCTTTTAGGATGCACATATATAGTACCATGTTCGCAAATGTATACACGCAGACGATCATTAATTATTAAATGTATCCGATGGAAAATTATGGAGGGAAAGAACCACCGAGGGTTAGACGGGTGGACCGTCTGAAGAGGGAATGCATATATAATAGTATGCACGGCACTTCAATCATCGCATAAAAGGACGGCACCGCGTAGGGGCCGAAAAAAAGAAGCAAAAATCAATATTACTCCAAAAACCCTCGTAGTCGCACAACGGCCATGATATTGTGTGATTCTCTTTTTCTTATTTTTGATGATTAATTTATCTTTATTAAAAATAAAATACTTGAGCAAGAATATATAGTTATTATATGCGCTGACATGATATATTGTAAGAAAATAATATATAATGATAGGTCCGACGCCGTGGCTGTTACGGAGGTCGCGATATTATTCACGTTTCTATCACCAAAATGGGGAGGAGACGGGAGACGAGGAACCCTAACTATACAGTAAAGAGCTTTTGTTTTGTTTTGTTTTTTTTTAAACCTGTAACCATTTTAGTGAAATTTTATGATTTTTTTTTTTTTTTTATTAATAATACAATAATAATCTTAATTATTAATATTACTTTTCTGCAGCGGCTAGATAGCGTTGTCCGTTTTTCCGTCTCCTGTTGTATTGATCGTTCTTTAATAAGCACTTAGAAACGACGATGTCTGTGTGTGTGTATATATATATATATATGTGTGTGTGTTTTTAACCTAATTACTTTAAAAATTATCTCGTCGAATGCAAATTGTATTATTAGTATGCAACATGGAACGAATTTTAATTACGACGACGGTTGTGTAGTAACCTCGTTCGATAAACGAGTAAGAAACACGATCAAACGATTGCAAAAAATCCCCACGATATACATCTATATATAATATATTATAATTTATAATGGTCTTTATAATTTTATAAATTTCTGTGGTGTAGTTGCAATATTCTTTTATTATCTTCAATAGTAAAATGTGATAACATGAGTATAATTTATATTTTATAATATACATGACAAAATAGTATTATTATTATTATTATTTATAACGTGAATCAAATAATGTGAAATATATATATATAATCGTAAAAATATAAATTATAGACAATTTTTTCCATGCAAAATTGTTCGTACAGACGAAGCTCCGTGGCCAAAAATATGACTTAAGAGTATAAACACATTAAACACATTGTTTTATAAGTTATGATATCGTGTGAAAATCGTCGCATTATTAATTATTTTACTCAATCTAAGTATGTAATATTAAACTAGTCACTACGATATATTATTAAAAACTAGTTGTTACTATATTATTACAGCTACTAATATTATATTCATCAAGGATCAATCTGATAAACGCCATTGTGTTTACAGTATAATATTGCAGTTGCAAAAATTATATATGGACGTACACAAAGGGGTTAGCAGGAGATCTCAGACGACGATTGCCTGCAGAACCGCCGAGGAATCACAAAAACCACCCAACCTTTGCGAAAAACTTTTGATGTGTAAAGTATGTATTTATTATTGAGTTGGAAAAAAATTCGAATTGGCAAAAGTAATTACGGTGTACAAAACTTTAATATAAAAGCTACAACTTGAAGAATTTATTCGTTATTAAACATTAAAACTTTGCTACTAACATTAATCTAAAGGGAAACTTTTCATTTCGCGGGTGGTAGATGTGTAGGAGTGCGAGGAGTATGGTGATGAGGAGTGAATGGGTAGAATGGGCAGAGTGTGTGTGGGAACAGTGTGCGGAGCTTTTGGCCCCGGACGTAAAGTTTAAACTTAAACTATCAAAACTTGCACCGTAAATTTCGTCCTCACCATGGCAGCTTTTAATAGAATGAGATTTGGAAAAGACGTGCAACACGATTTTCTCAGAAATAACTCTTCGTGGCACGAGACACACACAGCCCCTCTCCCCCTAAAATTTTCTATAGCAACCACCAACCGACTTACCTTCTTTCGAAGGGTATTCTGTCAACTTTTAACCAATTCAAATTATATTTATACATCATTCTATTATATATTACCATGACACGCGACAAAAAACAAATTCATTTGACAGACAGTCGGGAAAGGGATGTATTATCGCTGCCTATAGGTACAGCGTTTAAAGTTAAACGTGTCCGGTGAGTAGTGATGACCACTATACATAATATGTTTTATAAACTTCATACTCTCGTGAATCAGATTCAACAAATATAACGGAAAATGTACACTTCTTTTCTTTTATTTTTCGCGTTGAGTGATAGTTAAATACTTATAATTTGTTTTTTGGTTCAAATGGTTCAATCAATCACAAGTGGAAACGATTATTAAACACTTAAGTTGTTATGCTCACACAGGGGCACTGTCGTATTATAAATTAAAACTTCACGTCCGTTGACTCGCGTTATCACATCAAAACTCTATGAATAACACCAATTTTATAATCAGACAAATAAGACGTATATGTAGCCAACATACGTATTATTTAAATTTATAATTTATAAATCGTAGTACTGTTATTATACATATTTTGATTTTATGTTGTGCGTAATAATAATATGCAACAAAAAGAGAACAATGACGACGATGTCAATGTTTAATTAAAATGTTTCCATTTGTCGTTGACTTTGTAAAGTACACATAATATTGTATTTTGTGTGTTATAATAAACTGAAAACGTGAAAGGCTTTTCAACAGGGACGACTCAGACGAGACACATGTAGCACTACCGTCGCCTGACTGAAATAACTTTTCATTGTTTGTTAAAAACGCTACGAGGGCGGAAGTTGCAGTTGTAAGGGATGGAGTGAAAAATATTGTTTTTCGGAGTGGTAGCGATGACTCCGCCGTGGCATGTTAATGGTTCTTAATTCAACTGACCCCAGCGTTTTTTCAGACCGAGATGAATTTCAACAACGTACATACTTTCCGATTTGGATCAAACATGTTGAAGAAATTTAGTTAATTATTTAGTGTTCATAAATGATTATTGTTACCTAGTTTCGTTATTTTAAACTTTTCTGGTACTGCTCTGCCGAGTTTGTATGACTATACTGTCGATACCTGTCATACATTATATTATAACAATGAATAAGTACATCACTACTGTATTCATCACGGAAATTTCAGAATACTGAATTTACAATTTGATATGCAAGTAATAATTGTATGTGCAACAATAAAGAAAAAAAACTGTCAATCCTGTCTTTCCCTATTAATCGGACTTCAAGACATTCAAGTACAATCGCGTATTGTGCAGCGATCGGCACATGAAGCGTACATGGGTAAGCACTAATAAGTACCAAATATAACCAGGTACTAGGAGCTATGTATGCATGCCTTGAGTCTTGTACACTTCGTACCGATCATTTTACCCTACATCCGTCGTTTACCGGTTACTGTTGGACTTCAGAATGCGTCCCGGTGCAAGTGCAGGTAAGACGTCTTCAATTATTTCTCCACAATAGCGATAGAAAACAAGAAACCAAATGATGGAAAAATGTGTTAATTATAAAATCATAGACAGATAACTAATAATAAAATAAAAATAATAATAATAATTTTAAATGTCACGACTGAATATCAAAACTGGTTTCGTAACAGTAACTAAATTCTTTTCCGAAGGTATATAGAAATGCCATGAAGTAATATCATTTGTTAAACCTGTTTTATTCTAATCTTCATCACACCTGAAAAACCAGCAAAATATATTTACTGCTTATTAGAGAAGTCTTTGTGTTCTAAGACAATTTTATAGCTCGCATAAAACGTTCGATTTACTGCACAAAGTTTATGCAAATTCCAGTCATCACATAAACATAATATCAAATATTCATGTCCATATACGATATAAATCAGTTTTCTTTTAATTATTGGCCAGCGCATTGCAGTCAGCACATAACTTCTGACTAAAATAGTATGGTATTATCATAAATAAACACACATTAAATATAAATAATATTTTAATTTTAAACATTATCGATTTATCAAATAATATTGGGTTACGGGTAAAATGCGATCAAGAAACAAGTTTTTGAATATTTACGTATCATATAGATATAATAGGTATACACCATATAATAATATAGTAGACACTATTTTTTAAAAAGATTTTCAATCGATAAAAATGAAAGGAAAAAAATTGAATACCTATAATAGGTATGTTTGTATAAAAACTCACGACACCGAAATACCGTGGTATGAACACGTAGATACGTCCTGCGAGAAAAAAACCACTATTTTAATTATACGTATACATTAAACAGACCCTTTCGAATTAATAATCACTTACGAAATACGACAACAATAGACATAAATGCTATTACTACATCAATTGTTAGAGATGTCTGTTCGTTATTCCATGTTATAATGAAACGTTTATAATTATTAAAAAATCAAGTTTCCCTGGTTCAGAGTCAAATATTTAAATATAATTATTACTATCGTAAAACGTGCTGAGATAAAATATGTTACACGAGTGTTTCAAAAACGTTCAGATGATAGGTTTCAATATTGAAGAAAAGTTGCGCTTGAAATAACTATTATAAAAAATCATAAATTTATATAAATATCTACTTTTTGTGCTGTGGTAATAAGTATGTATATCTCATATAAACAATCATGATTAAAAAATCAATTTAAATGAATGGTATTCCAACAGTTTGTGTTTTAACAAAGTCTAAGAAGATAAAAATTGCATTATCTCCATTACACTAATCCAATTAATATCTCTGTAGGCTGCAGTATTATAATACAATAGGTACCTATATAATGTTACCCACATATTATTTTATATTTACTGAAATAACATTATTTTTTTCTGTATTAAATAATAATAAAAAATAAATTTAATAACTTATGCAAACATTTAACTTTTATTTTGTTCTTTTAAAAACAATATATATTATAACGTATATGTATACATATATTATTTTATTTAAGTATTAATACATTAATACATGCAAATGTTTACTTAATCGATTTATTATAATGGAATTACGTTATGTTGCTGTGTATTATATACTGTGAGAATTAACTTTTTCAAATATATAATTTATTTTTTGTTGAAAAATATGGTGTTTGTTCAATTAATTATTTATCAATAATTATAGTTTACAATCGTGCATTAAAAAAAAAACTACGAACGTTATTATTGTACCAAGAAAATTAAACATAAAAAGTCAATAACATATTCATGACTCATCGATGGTTTTAAAATAAAATTAATTCGTATTTTGCAGTTTTACACACATTTTGTTAGTGTTAGAGTTGTTTTACTAAAAATAATATTTAACTCGAAATATTATTTATTAATAGATAAAAACTATAATACTTACGGCTACTAAAAACACACGCACTCGATAGATACACATATAATATAATATTGTATTCCAGTTGTATGCTTACAATAATATTAAAACCTAAATTACATATTATATAATGTATTAATTATTAAAGTTAATTACACTGCCGTAAGTGTAGACTTAGCAATCGCAGTTATTTTGGAACACGTGAGATTAAACAGAAATGTATTAATTATTTATAATACCTACAATATTATCTACACAGTACACATACACGTGTTCGTATACAATGCATATTGTATTAATAATATGTACATTCGATCGCAATAAATTATGTACGTCTGCGGACCAGATTACGAAGAAAATATTACAAATATTTTAAACGAGACACGATGGCAGCGTTTACGGCGAAGCATGTGTTACGTCAATATTTAATACAGTAAAGCTGTTGGTGAAGAAAAAACACACACACACACACATTCAAAAATATGCCACGACATCACGTCGGCCATTGGTTATAGTACGAAAACAACAAGAACTACAATGACAGGAATGAAAAAAAATTATCAATAGCCCTCCGAACTGATGTAATAATACATAATATGTATATTTTTATTGTTTTCTATGCTTAGATTATTATTTCTCGATTTTTTATTTGAATTTCTGAAAAAATGTATAACACAATTCAATCGATGAAATTCAGTGTTTTTTTGATTATCATTTTCTACGTGATATAGAAATTAGGAATGCCAGAAATGATAATAAATAATAGATATATCATAATAATTCATTATTATCGGCGTATTGCTGTGATTTAACAGAAATTAGAATATTATCTATATTTTGAATAGTTATAAATCGACAAAATGGTCGATTTTTTTACTCTTTTGATTTAATATTTAAGCACAAACAAACTGTCTATTTATTCATTGACATTTCCTGTTTAATATTACATTCTTGAATATACAAATTAAAAAAATAATGTAATTAAGTAGTATCAACTACGCTGCAATAATATACATACACATATACAACCTACCATATATAACCTACCTATACAATACTATTATATTAATATTTACATGAATATACAATTTATAAAATTTAATATTGTAATTACTCTGTTCTGTCGAATTTGCTGACATTAAAATTGTATAATATAAACACCATTCCCACGCGACACATCACGGTCATCTTTTTGTAACTAATGTATTAGAATATAGATGAACTAAATCTACTTGGCTCAACAATTCATTAGAAAAATAAATAAGTGTACCTACTTGCAACGAATAAAATTGAACATTTGTTACCCAAATGTTGGTGAAGAGCCAAAGTAAACGAAACGTTATGATATAAGAAATTATGAAAACGACATGCCGAGTATTTGACACGCATTATAATAATTTGGCGAGATGAGAGCCAGCGAGTGGGTCTCATCTCGAGTCCAATGATTTTAACGTTAGTACTTATAATTTATAATGTATATTATGCAGGATATATACGGTCGAACCCGTCCCATAACGCGTTTTACAATAAACGAAAATAATTATCATACACACAAAACTGACCGTTAGCATGATATCTACAAAATGTATATTGGCGTGTGACGTGAATGAATAAAAAACGTATATACATGACGTATAAACTTATCCTATTATTGTGCGTCTGTCGACTTATTGTTCTGTCATTTAAATAACTACACGCGTAATCTATTAACTGTTCACGTTATAGAGCTCACTAAAAATAGAATTTACAAGCCGTTTTTTATTTTTTGTTATTCACCTTCAAGTTATTGGCTTAAGGGATTATACTTAAGTTGCGGTACGCGGAATCGCTTAAATTTTAAGCGTCCGATTTTACTATAGAATACAAGTAAAAAAATTTACTTTTAGCGTTTTGAAACTCCGAAGAAGAAGTGTCGCTATCTGTGATTCACGATTTTGATGTAACATTATTATTTATAATACACCTAGGTTAAAATCCCCTAAGCCATTGAGCGGTTATATTATATTGTAATAATATTCTATCTACAAATAAAAGTCGAGAATTAATTTTTCACGACTTCTACAGTTTAATATTTTGTAATCGGACGTTTAATAATTGAATGTCACTTAAAACCAATTAATCTACTTACATAATATAAATCGGATCAATGGAGCGGCTAAAAATTTTTTAGGGAGTTAACGATTTCGAAACATTGCACAACGACGAACTCTATGACATTATTACTATTATTAATATTATTACAATAGTAGTATTAGTAGAAGTATTTTAATCTGTACAGGTTAATATAATTGCCGTGGTGTTTAAAAAAAAAAAGAATGAAGGCAATAAAATAATAAATATATTTTAGCTGGGGCAAAGAAGTTGTACAAGACGCGTATGAATACACTTATATACCGTTATTTATCGCGTATACTGTTACATCAAATATTTTAATAGAGCACGTGAACATTTTTGTTCAAAGTGATTTCAGACCTCAGAGTTTCAGACCCGAGTCGATTCACATAAATAAAACAATTATTATTTTAAAAACGCAGACGCACAGGAACAGCGGCCTATAGTTTCAATGCGGTACGCGAACAAATATAATAATAAACCGTTTGTACGCTCATACAACAACAATTCAACGACACAACGACACTTGTCAATCCAAATTCGCGTCAAAGATTCTATTAAGAGATCACCATGTTAAATTTTATTAACGTGAACTGCTATACTAATATGTATAATGGGGTTCAAAGTAATTGTGGCGCCGCACCGGACGCGCTAGTGTTGTCTGCAGTCACGTTTGCGTTTTTTTTGCACATATTTTCTCGCTAGTATTTATAGGTAATATTTATGCACACAAACATTAGCGGGGAGGGGCTATCGATTTTTTATGGGTTTTCATTGCAAGATCTTAACGAATTGTGTGAGGTCCTCAAGCGTATATATTATATGAAACGTATTTACGTATATGATAAATATATATATATATAGTACCTACCTATGTATATTATACATGATTCAATGTGGATATAAATCAGCTGCTGAGTGCACGAGCGATCAATTCTAAAGACGATATTATACATTATATAATGTATACAAACGAGTAAGTTATGTTGCTAAAAATTGATCATGTCAAAGAAGAAATAGTCATGGTAAGCTATACATAATAGCTATATATATATATATAATATATATATATACATGTGTATAGGCACAGCAGTTTTTATTCGCAACGTTTAATGCGTATATGTGTTATACACGGCGAATGTTTCGCATTGTTCAGCGGCCGCGTGTGTAATTTATTCCTCGTCCGACGCGATTTTTCACCCCCTTCCACCCCACTTCGACACACACCCACTATGTCTGCACATTTCCACACCAAATGAACCTCCACCACCGCCTTCGTCTAACCCGCGATCGGTCCGCCAGAGAATGAGGCAACAAACCGAATAAGAATCTATCGGAAGAAATTCGCATTATATATCGTGTACGTTTAATAATATTAATACACATACATAGTGCATGTGTGTATCCTCTCGAAACCGGTTTCACGGAAAACCTTCATTGGCCTATGTGTGCGAGTTCACGACCGGCCTATATATCTAGCCGGTAAACAAAACCCGACGACGGCGGAATAGCAATAATTAATTTTATAATAATACGATGGTACGCGTATACCCTGAGAAGCAATAGGCATCACTGCAGCCACTGTTATTACTGTTATAGGTAACTTATAATCATAGCTTTCGGAACGGATAATAAAAGAATATATTCCAGGACAAAAATATTAGTTATTGAGAGGCTCTGTGATCAGTTTGATCGGAATTGCGGAGTAATATTCTTCATCGATTATCAATCAAACTGTTGTTTCTGATATACAGATACAGATTGCCTGCATATCGCGATATCCCCATACGTCGCGAAGACGATAGCTTTCGACGGCAATACAGGACTAGTGGAGTAGCAGACCCCCCAGACCCCAATACTATGTGTGTTGCACCGCCGAAGTTTTCGGAACACGTTGTCGTCTTGTCGCCATGGGAAAGTTTGAAAACGATATATAATTTATTGAGTTATCGTGAAAACCGCACACGATCACAATAATTCACAACGCAATTGACTATCTAGCTGTCTCGTGTTATTCCTTTTTGCAGGTTTGAATAATTATAATATATTTTATCGGCATTGATTAAACCACGTATAAATTAAAATGTAAAATAATAATATGCACGCAGCGAGAGTATTCGAATATTATATTTAATTGGTTTAATAAATAATGATAGTTGTAAGGTACCGGGCTTTCGAAGTCTATAGTTGAAAACAGGGTGCAAAAAAAAACTATACATAGTTGAAAAACAATTCGTGTTTGTAATATCAAAATAAATAGGTTTTTATTATTATTATTACTATTATTCCATTCCAACCCCGCTGAACTGTATATTCGATTAACGAAGATTTATTAAATTAATTTATTTTTCGTTTGTTTCGTTTTTCAGCTTTTGTAATTTCATGGGTGTATTCACGTGGCGCTTTGCCAAACGGACGAACGCAGAGAGTGAAGTAGAACATGTCTCCATTCGCGGCGGAGTTACAGGGACAAAAAGCCAACATGGTACATAAATTGTACATAATATATAACAAATAAAATCCGTTTCTGTTTTATTTAATCGTGAACCCCATAAGTGGTATACAGCAATAATGTCCACACCTCAGGTATACACACGCTGCACAACTTACTTTTAGGTTTTCGCTACAATCCATGTCGTTCATTTGAACTTTGGAAGACGATAATATTATAATAATTTTGTCATCTTTGCGGAACCATTCCAACACAGCGCCGATAACAAACAGTGTTATTATTTTATTGTGTAACCAATTCCGGTATACTGCAATACCTGGTAATAATAATAATAATAACAATATGAAGTGTGTGTGAAGTCAGTGCGTTCGCACATGTGTGTGACGGTGAGTTCATCTGGTTCGGTCTATATAGTGTGTGCGTGGCACGTTCGTATTTATCGTTTTGTAAAATCATTGTTGTATAAATGCGGTGTATGTATTACAGCGATCTCGTTTGAATACATTATAGCACGTGCAATAAATCGACGAGCAGGACACGTCAAATAAATTGATATTCTTATTTAAACGCAAACGGACTTCTCCTCCGCGATACGTCCATTAAATGCTCCTTAATACAATAACGTACACGCACTCGCAAGTTCTGTAAGCGTATAATACTGCATGTATATAATAAATGTCTCATTAAAAACATATCGAACAATAATTTACGATTTATAGTATTATATTATATTATATACGAAATATATAGATGCAATCATTGTGTGAATTGTGATGGCACACACGTAGGTAAGTATAGAGCGAGTAAGTACCAATCGCGTAACAGTGGCTCCATAATGCGCGATGACCGGTCCTATGAAAAATGGAACAGTCGTAGGTGTATTTTCGAGGGGTGAGCGAGAGGGGATGGCTTTCGGAACGACGACGGCCGACGTAACGGCGTGTCAATATCTAAAAGCGGCAGAAAACAATTGCCCTTACTGTTTGGATATCCATATCATTATTATTTTAATTAGATACCTACAATAACATATATCAAAGATGTATATGACGTATAAAAATTAATTATGAACAGTGTAATCTTCGATTTCCGTATACGCACATTGCCGGTAATATGATATACTCGTACGTGCGGAAACGTCATTATAATATTATAAGTATATTGCACACACATTTATTCTTTATTGTAGACGCGTATATACGATCGATTATCAGATACACACAAATTCCATGGTTGGTTTGAAATGTTCGTCAATCACGCGATGCAGCGACTGCAACGATGACTACAGCACCAGCAATTCACTACAAATGCATAATATTACGGTCGACAAATTTTCGAAAATTGACGAAAACTAACCTCACAAAAGGTCGCATACCTGTTGTTTTATATACGAGAATTAGGGTCGTATATTATTATTATTATTATAGATAAATATAAAACTTTTTGTTACCTATTTGTAGACAAACAGTATCTCATAAGACTACACTATGTAAACATTATACTTAAACTATTTATGTTATATATTATATATTTTAAAGTCTGATACACAAAAAACTAAAATAAAAATGTTCATAATAGCAATATTATACATTTAAACTGAGCGCCAAATATATGTAGATGCCAACCAGTTGTTCTTCCCGAATTATTCTCAGTACCGTGTCGTAATAATATTATACATTAACATTGCATATTTGATATTTGCATGTATATAATTACTCCGGGAATTATACAACTTAATACGTGCTATAAATGCACGCTGTTAAATATGTATATAACTCATTAGATTTACAGTAAGTATATTATAATGAATTTCATGCATGAGAGAAAACAAAATTAAGTACCTAAACACAAATGAAAATTCTATTCTTACTGTTAAACATAAGTGATAACGGAGCGATAATGTGACGTGGACTAGAACTCAATTTCGATAATTTAAGTATATACAAACTAAGGATGTATATTACTGTAATTTATAAATATATATATTAGCATTATATTTATATATATATACATAAGTAATAATACTCGTGTGTGGATAGACTGTATCTAGTAATGTTTTATTTATGTTTTGCACCGACATGAACACAATACATTAATAATGAGTGACGACGTATTTACTATAAATTTTAATATAGTAAATAAAACATTCTTATATATTGAAACTACTTTTTGGATTTAAATTAAAAATGAAAAGGTCAGTTGGCTGTAAAATAAAATTAATAAGGGGTTTTTCTTTTTTTTTTTAATACTACACAAAAAAAGAAAAAATCTACGTTGAATATTTTAATTAGTCAAATATTTTGGTTTTTTTTTTTATGTATGAGCTTGGTTTTATATATAAAGACCCTTTTTCCAGTAATTGCAGTAATTTATTATTTTCCACACAATATGAACAGAAAATTCTTCATGTATGGTCTGAATGAAAAATAATATTGGTCAAGTTGAAGTATAACTATATTTTCATTTCAAATGCATTCATAATGATCTATAAAGCAATACTTCATTTTATCTTGCGGACTTTATGGATTTCTTGTTAATCCTGTAGGTATATGAAAATGGTTAGAAGCCAGGTATGAATAGATGGGGTATGAAATTAAGGACTTATAGAGATCAAACTTAGGACGTTAGACTTAAACTATAATTAAATTTTATAATATAATTATCTTTTGTGTCACAAACAATATTATATTAATAAATAATATAGAAGAAAAAAGACCACGTTTTAAAAAAAAATATTAATGTTAATATTGATATACCTATATAAGTTATATTAAGGAGCTTGAATATTATAATTAAGGCTCGGAAATTATTGCATTTGCATGGTTTTTGTTTTTTGAGTTATTAGATTTATTGCTAAGCAAGCTTGAAATTAATTTCAC
Organism: Melanaphis sacchari; assembly: GCF_002803265.2. NCBI lineage: Eukaryota > Metazoa > Arthropoda > Insecta > Hemiptera > Aphididae > Melanaphis > Melanaphis sacchari. The sequence continues at coordinate 498,507 of NW_020271665.1, read as the reverse complement.
GATTCCATGAAAAAAACATTAAAAGTTTGTAGTGCATATTTTTGCATATTTAGTGGTTTTGTAATTTTAAGAACATATTTTTCAATTTTACTATTTCTAGAGCATATTTGATGATTAATGATGTATTTTTATTACAGTTTGAAAATTTGACAATAAAAAAAAAAAAAAAACTTTATAATGTATATTTTATTTAGAGGTTTTTCACTAGGTATCAATGTAACGTGTTTTTCAAATTCTTAAAGTTAGCATACAATTTCCTGTCTTTATTAATAAATATTTAATACAAATTATAAAATAAAAAATATTTTTTAACAAAATATTTGTATTTATGAAAATTGCGAGTAAAAAAAAATAATAAGAGCATATTTTTAAAGTATATTTGTACTATTATGCACACATAAGTACATGCATATTTAGTATTTTTTAAGTGCATCAAGTTCCGAACCCTTATTATAATTATACTTTTGTTTGAAATGCATTAAGACTATTACCATCGTTAACAAACTTTGTGAAATAAAATGTTAACGTCAATTAAAACCTAAGGACTAAGGGGTGTTCAAAAATCGCATTATCGCTGTAAAAAGCAAATAATAAATTTAAAAAAAAAAAAAGCCGTCAATAATTTAATCTAATATTTTCTCGATGCATTAATGACAGTAACTAATAACCTGTAACGTTCGATATTTATATGCGTATACCATTTTCAAGATTTAAGTTAAGTAACAGCAAAATAAAGAAACAGAACAATGCATATTATTTACAAATTATTTCTATGCCATATTTTTCGGAATTACATATCTTGATGGTACGATTGTTTTCCAGTAACAAACTTCGTGCAAAATAATAACATAATTATACTCACGTTTTAACTAGGCCTGCACGTTAAGAGACATGTGTGTAATCGTTATGGGTAGGAAAAAATTAAAAATAATTTTTAACATAGACTTTTACCTGGAAATAAAAAATTAATATTATAAATAAAATCATATTATTACAGATGTTATACGTATATTATCGATAATATTTCAATTAACCAAAAACAAAATCTAAAACAAGTTTCATATAATATTATCTTGTTAATTTAGGACTCGGAAGTTGATGCATTTTGCATTTTTCTTTTTTTTTTTAATTTTTAGACAATGTTCTCCTGGCTAAAAATGTGTTTCATAAGCATGTGAATCTAAATAGCTTATTTTTATTTTGCTTATTATTTTTGCATTTTTTGACTATTTTTACTTTTTTTGTCATTTTTATGTCATTTTTTCTTTTTTAATTAAATTTCTTGTGTTTATAATTAGATTTTGTCAATTAATATTTTTAAACGTATAGTTTTTGTTTTACATAGACTGTCTATAAATACCTACATCAATAAGTCATATTTGTATATATTATTTAAATCATTTTTTAATGTTTTTAAAGTCATCAACTTCCGAGCCCTAATTGTTATAGATAGGTATTAAGTCCGATACTCCAAAAAGTATAATATTTTCCATCGTATAATGTAATAAAAATTGAAATGGTTTTTAAATAATAATTAATATTATGCTGACCCTATGCCATTAATTTATTATTGTTAATTATTAGTAATAAATAATGTAATAAATAATAATAATAATATGTAATCGTGGGTTATCATAATACGTGTATATATAAGTAATAATGCTTTATAATTTATCACTTGCACGCACCGGACAAAATAATGTAGATACCTATACATGAAAAATTAATCATTTTCGTCCCATCTCCTACGTACAATAAAAATGTTATATTATCATTATTAATTATTATTATAACAATTTATTTTATATTGACTCCATAAAATATTTTTCATTGGACCAACAAGTATTTAAAAATAAACATGTCCTTTTGCGTTTACACTGTCGTTATCATTTTATATTAACACATATTATTACCGGTGGTAAGTGTATAGTTTTATTTAGACCACGTAGACAATGTTTCGTTAAACAACCGCGATGACTGTTTTTTTTTTTTTATTTTTATTTTTTTCAAATCGAAAATTTCAACTTGTTTTCTGGCAATCATATTTTTATTTATTTATTAATTTATTATACTCTAACACAAATTTAATATTTAATTTATATTTCCATTAAGAGAATTGACAGAGTGTGAATAGAAATTCACAGATAAGAATACGTACGTTTGTACTTTGTGTATTTAAGTATGTTCTAAAACCGCTTATTTATATTCGTTTGAAACAGCTAGTGGACACCTAAAATTTCTCCCGGTAGTCCATAATGGTTATTACCGGGGGGACGCCATCATAGGCCACAGACATCTATGCTGTGGTGAAGGGATGCAGTAGTGTCGGGACAAGATAAAAACAATAATGTATAAATCAAAACAAAAAGTTTTAGCAGCGTTGCGTATTACAAACAGTGGGTAGGTATTGGACGAGAAAAGTAGTTTTGCTATCATTCGGGAAGGGGGTTATTAAATGTTATTTGGAGAAGGCTTAGTAATATTTACGAACACCGACAATGGTGGAGAGGATAGGGCGAGCTGTGAATCGTGGGTAGTGGATGGCCTGATATTAATGTAATAAATATGTTAATTTCGTCCTTGTTTCTTGCTTGAGTATAATGCTAAGAATAGATTGCGGGGTAAACAATACTTTACACAAAGTTTCCCTCTCACTTACTCATACATACACGAACACACTCTTTCCATCTCGCTCTCAGCCACACAATAATTATTGTAATTTATTTGAGGATTTTGAGTTACTCGGCGATAAAACCCCGGTGGATTACATACTATACATTTATACTGCAGAGCTTTACATCTTATTCAATAAAGCAGTATAGTAGTTTTAAGTACCAACTAAATCAGTTATGTCGTTAAACACATATAGATCCAAGCAATACCTCTCTTTTTCTTTTATTGGCCAATAATTTTTAATACCATAAATATTCGAAAAAAAAGACGAAATCACATTATAACGAACACATACAATAGTGATCAATAGATATAAAATATGAAAAATGTTAAAAAAAAATTTTTTTTGATAAAGGAAAAGTATTTTTTAACACAAACTTAATTTCACATCATTCAATCCAAAAAGTATACTGAACATAAAATACTATTAAAGATACACGATACACTAATCGTAATAATCGATTAATTATTATTTTTAAAGATTGTTAGCAGATGTCAGCTGAAATGATAACGTGCAGTTTATCATATTTAAGGCTAAAAGAAGTTAATTATTAATGACTAATTATATATTAAAACATATTACATTTGTTTGATTAAAAATAATTTGAATGAACTTGAATAATTAATTACACTTTAAATACAATTACTATTGATTCATCAAATTTTAGGTCAATTATCAAATATTAATTTTAAAATGGACATATTATTTCGAACTTCATTAAAATAAAATTATTTAGTTACCAACCACGGTATAATTTGTTTTATGATTTTTAATTATTTTACGTAAAAAGTTTACCGGTTAATTTTAGGTATGATTAGTTGACCAAGTAAATAAATACGCTAAACAATTTCAACTATAATTTTAAATTATTACACATAATAAAATAATTGACTTTATACACCAAAGTATAATGAATAATGATATATAATCATCAAGACACGCTATATTTCATTTTTCAAAAGAAATCGATCTGGTTTGGAAAAAATTAATATCGAAAAAACATTAAAATTTGATTACATTTATTTTTATTCCCGATTAATTACATTTCTGGCAGGTTTATTGTTGCTCAATACCGTGACTATGTACTGGGAGGGAGTGAGCATTATATTTTGTTTGTATTTTGTTAAAACTGTCATTGGTAACCTATATTATAATACGAACAGCTGCAGCAGATTTATCATCGAAAACCGTCGAGGTCGATATACAAGCGTCTTTCTTTTTAACACAGCGTTACGATACAGAACATTATATCAAGTATATCTGTACACTATAATAATATATTATGAACGAGCATGACATTTAAATTGAAAAAAAAAACCATTTAAAACAACACGATAGTAAAATAGGTAAAATAAAAATAAGGATAACAAGTTATGACATGGACGGGTGGTGGTGGCGGTGACGGAGGCGGGGGAGTCGAATAAAAGCTACCGAAGTGTTTTCATTTTTGTAGTTATAAATAATGCGATAGGAACGACATCGTAAAACGCGTTTTTACAACGTTTGTAATAGTCTGTATTTAAATCTTGCGAGGATGTCGTATTTCGCCTCCCCTGGCTGGTTTATACCGGCAGTTTATCATATGAAATGCATTGTATACGTATACTATGTACCCTGGACGACGTAAAATACGAGAATTACAAGAACGACAGGCCACTACTTTCGAATAACCTTTTACCGGGCTGGTCTGATTCGTAGAAATGCTCCAAACGAAATCAAACGAAATAAATAACAATATTATATTACCGATATCGCTGATTCGTACAACATTTATTATGATACATTTCAACCCGACAACGTAAAATATAATTTGTGCAATTGTGCATTGTGCACACGCCGCCGGCCATGACATTACATTATACATAAATATATAATATTATTACATCATTGTAATACACAATAAATCACGACCTATCACAATAATATTATTATGATATATTATAATGTACAACCTAACCGCATACTACATAAAATCATCCGGGCTACGATTTTTGAAAATTGGCAATGAGTATGCTGATTGCCTATTGAAAAATATCATATGAGACAATTTTCGGTAGTAACGCGACGCATTAACGCGGATGGTTAAAGGCATATAATAAAGATATTGTTATATGGTGTGTCATCGTTGGGATAAAAAAAAATTACTTCTAAATGATTTCCGCTTTATGATCACTGCAGGGAAACGAAATACGCAATATCACGATCACTCTTACAATATTTTAAACGGTCTTTTTTCGATCGATTTAAATTTATGACAAACAAAAAATTTGTTTGCTTCAAAAAATTGATAATATTTTAATATGTGAAAACATATCATATTATTAATCATAAAACCCTTAGTATATTATAATACAAATTTAAAACTGTTATTTATAAATCCGTTGCGGACATACTATTCGGTTGGCACATGTTGAATTATATACATTATATTAAATTAGACAAACGAGAGCTACGATATAATTTTGATAAAATTGAAATGTTGTTTTCTTTCGTAGTTTATAACATCTGCGGTTGGAGTACGTAAATCCGAAAACATAGAATCTTATTAGAATATTTGTGCTAATGTTACAAACCTTCCATAATTGTCACATCGTTCCCAAGGTAATATTCCTACAGACATTTTATATATTTCATCGTAACACGATATTCTCCGATAGTGTCAACAAACGATTAAGTCGCAAGTCATAGCGATATAATAGATAATAATTATTATTTATCATGTGAGTCACTCGTGAAACACTCCCGTGATGGAAATAATAATAATGACACAACGGCAACACTGCAGCCGATCCACTTGCCGTTTGTCACCACATCTGCCGTTTGACAATGCTATTTAACATCATGTATACTATATTATATGTATATATATATATACACATAATATATATACAATCGCTCAAATGCTTGACGATCCGAATCGGAAAAAGGGCGATTGAATGGGGAGAGGAGGTCGATGTCCAATCGTATTCGGAAGAAAAATTAATTAAATTGTTTAACCTAACGCAAAGAAACACAATATGATGGGTTGTTTGTGCAGCAGTGTTATTGGAGTAGTGTCGGTTTACAGAACGCTGTCCGTATTTATTATGAAATTAAAAGAAAAAAACAAAAATAAACAATTGTAAGCCTATTGCGATCGAAGGTTTTACGTCGCGTTACCACGTTTTAACGGGAAAAATCAATTTTACGCTCGGTCGATGAATCCCCCCCGTGGAAAAAAATCACCCGTATAAAATGAACGCATTTCGGATTCCATGCGTGAGAAAACAATAATACAGTTCACCGTCGGTGCCGGATAAGCATATGATTTGTAGGACTACATCATGGACGACTATGTGTCAAAAACCAAATTGCTCGTTACGGAGTATAAACAACGGACAAAACGTACACGCACTTGGAATAATATAAATAAATCAAGAACCGGACGATTCATAATAATATTATAATAATATTTTAATATCGTTGTAAAAATCAAATGATAGTAGCCAGCTAACTTTGTATCATCGTCGAAAAAAGTAGAAAAATTGATCACTACCTGCCGAGAAGTTACGAAAATATATCGATTAAACAGCTTTTTAATGGCCGCATATCACTGACGAAAAAATGCTCAAAGAACTAGTTTAGTTTTCAAGACCGATTTCGTGAAATGTCGCGTTCCGCATACCCTTTACAACTGGTGCACGTTTCATCATTATATTATGTAAACGTGCTACCACTACACCAATGGTAAATCGTACAAATACATGTTACTATATAACAGTGTTTTAATTGAGAGCGTTTAAATTTCCATTTTTATACATAGGTACGGTTGTCGGTGTTCACGGGAAAAAATTTAATTTTGCCGTTCATCGACCGTGCGCAATATTAAACGCTCACGCCGATCCCCGAATCGTTTTCATCCCCCGGAAGCCCGATAAACTCTACTTGGTTATTATTATCACTTTGGTGGTATAGGTAGTTTTCTGTGATGCCGTTTTCTCGTTTGTTGTTGACGTTCTGAATATAATACAATAATAATACGTTATGATATACGACGGACATCGAAAAAACTCACTTTCAACGTACCTAATAATAATATCATAATATAGCAATACTTTAATGATTACAATAATATGCGTTTAAACGATGACGACTACAGCCGCAGTGATAGGCCATGAAGTGACTAAATTTTCAATAGGTTAAGATTATCATCGTATATAACCGTGCTGCAACGACGCTGATTATGTTGGTGTCGTGTTTGTTGTATACGGAGAGTTCCTACGTGCTAGTTACACATCCATTGTAGTTTGCCCGGCAGTCACCGTAAATTTTTGTTTAATGAACCCGCATTCATCAAAACGTATGTAACACAATATATTATAATACGCGTGTAACACTGTTACGGTGTATATAATAATAATAATAATAATAATATGTATACACGTACTCGGTTTCGGTGTGTACTATTTTATAATAATAGTAATATGTATATTATTGTACGCGAGGTGACAAATTATACAAATGAACAACTGTTATTACTGATGCAGTTACTACGACGGCGGGTGGCTCATCCACAGTTCAGATGTTAGCTCGCACCCTTCGCTCTGTTTCCTCCTCGATCCAACGATAGCGCTGGAATCGTGAGCAATATTCCTTGCGCGTCCAGTTCAACAAGCTCGCGGCGTGGAGTACCGCGCTACGTCTGTCCAAAATCGACTTGAACGCTCCGTCGAATAATCCAAGACGAACGTATCGTTTTTTAATTCATATTGATTTATTCGATCATTCGACTCGCGGAGACTTCCACAACGCGTACCGCGTACATGCGATTATATCTTATTTGTACTATCGTCTGTGTGCGTTTCCGTTGCGAATAACTGCCCGCTACAGGACCGTATTAGCGTGTACCTATACGAAATATTAACGCCGTTCGTTGTATAATTATAGAACACTACGCACGTCGAGCTTAATCGCGTGCGAACAATCACAATTTTATTGTTCAAACAACGAATACCTATCATAAAAAAACCAGTCCGACAACTGATCTTTCGAATATTAATTGTTGTGATTGCTTTCGCACGGTTGTTTATGTATACAGTTATAAAGGCGAATTGCAATTATTACGAATAACCTACCTTTACTAATATATATCATTTACAACCACCTGGAAGATTTTACACACGAGTAATTATTATCTTCGGAATATATATATATATGCACGTATATATTGACGATTAGGTATACTATTATTGTTATTCTTATATCCGGCAATAATCATAGAATTGGGGCCAAGCTATATGTATTGTGTACCGAAAGGTTTTAATCATCACAATACATAAGGTGCGTAGGCGTATACCTACTGCAATATCGACGTTTCCGAAATATTGTTGAACGATGCAAATATTAACGGATAAAAATAATTACGCACTGCCCGTGACGGCTGTGGTCAATACTGCTGCAAGTCGCAACAATCGATTTCCCACAAAACAAATATCGTGGTATCGGATATTGCGGAGATCTCTGCACAGTGCACGCAGACCTCGATGTGTACAGAATTCCCACTGACGTTCCAATTCCGACTGACGTGTAACAAATATGACGAGTTACATCAATAATATAAATTACACACATTCACACGGCTTTTAAATGAAAAACGAGGAGCATACGTCGTACAGAGAATTCTAATGTAAATATTCCGTGATTTCCATCACATCTATACATACTAGTCACACGCGTATAACGACACAAGACCACTGTTATAGAATGTTTTAATTTTAATCGCCCCCCCCCCTCAATCTGTCCGAATTGTGCGAGACTGTTATTCGCGTATAGAAACGAGACCGTGAGTTGTACGCAATTATACACCGACTATTATACATTAAACATACTTTGAAATGGTTGTGCGTATCACAGTATAATACCTGTTATATTTGTCCCGTAACATAATATACTTGGCCGTTTAATAAGAAAAATCACACATTTACACGGTTTGCCTTTCTGCTGTCTGTCCGTCAGTGCAGTATACAATATACATTATTATAAAACGTAATATTATTTTGTAATAAGCGCATCGATATGCGATTCGGTGACTGGATCGGTATTGAGGGGACGTTATACACGCGATTTTCCAGAATTAAAACATTACTACGGCAATACGACGTCTCGTAAAAATATATTGTATTATATACATTATATCTCAAATGGGGGTGGAGTTATATACACATGGTGAAATTTTACCGAACGACCATGTCGTATATGATAGGGTGAACCGACGGCAGCTGCAGGTGTCTTGTAAATCCACAGGTCTGCGAACAGTTGTTGTTGTTCAACCGCCGTATCGCGGCAGTCCGGAGCTGGGTGCGCGCGCTCACCACGTCTCACGACGTGAAACCGCCGCACGTACGCACAAAAACCAACCACCGTATTCCGCGTGCCAAAAAACGAAAATATATATAACACAGACGATGATATCAATGTAGTTTGTGCGACGCGTGCACACCGAAATAAGCGACGATAGTAAAACACCAGTTAGGTTAACTTATAAACAATTTCTATACACGAAACTTCGTATTATATATATATATTATATTTCCGTTGTGTCTGAATACGTTACAGCGAGATATGAAGTGCTATTGGAAAGAATAATAATTATCAAAACGTACCTATACCTATAATTAAATATTATTACGATAGTATATCCTACAGTATAGAGCACGTGGCCGAAGCGATACACCAGCACATCGTATTTGAATCTTTTGAATGGGACATTAATAAACGCGGAATGCCTCGATGTTTCGTCTGGAAAACGAAATTTCTAATGTTTCGAGAGTTTAGTGGACACGAAAACAAGTTTATTGTTGGATCACGGTCTGCCGGCAGATAAGAGGTTGTCCCCCCCCCGCGGAATCTTATGGTCCATCAGTTGGTAGAGTGAGGGCGGACGACAACCGTTGTTTCGGGCGATGGTCGCGTAGGGCGGCAAACAAAGTTATTATTACAATAGCGAGTTGTGTTTTTATATTTTTTTCTTCAAACACCCTTTTATTTCGAAATTCGAAGATTGTACGAGAGTAACATAATCATGCATGAATATCGTTATTTCCACACACTATTAAAAATTGTTTAATCAAAATTAAAAATTATTTATAATTATTAATAGAAATGACTAATGTATAACAGTTAACAATATAACAATCATTGACGATTAGCATAAATATTTTTATAGTATGATATGTATTTGGTGACTAACCAAAAGCCATGTATGTATAAGTAGGTACAACTGTATTTTATATTATAAATTACAATAATTAAAAATATTAAAATGGAAAAATGTTCGTAATTTATGTATATTTTATTAAACATTTGTTATGTTTTTATTAATTATTATTAATATTTTATCTAGATACATATATTACACGTGGATCTATTATATGTTTTAATGATTTTGTTCAATATTAAGTATTGAAATTTAAAAGTTTCGTAAAACAGAGTATTTTATAATTTTAAATATGTCTCATAAATTGTATTGACTACACTACATAGAAATGTTAAGAGATTAAGTTAAGCTATTGAAAATAATGTCCCATAAAAAGTGATAAAATTTCTAAAGGAATGATAATATAAACCACGTGACGAGGGTGGCAAACATAGTTGTTCTCTCGTTTCCTCCAATAACTAATCCTCACAGGATCAAAAGTGAATACAAATTATTTTTATTTTCAAGTCCTGGCAACATTGACTACGGCTGCATCAACAACGTTGAAATTCAAAACCAATTCGCATTTCCATTTCAATTTATCATAGGGTAAAGTCTCATTGTGTTAGGGGATGAAAAAACGTCACAGTTGTTAGTCAGTTTTTGGGAAGAAAGAAAGAAAAAATGTATTATTAATGATGTTAATGGTCGTTTTTCCCTCCTCAGTTCTCAAGCGAAAATCCAATAACTTGGCACTGACAAAGGACGACTGTTGTACATTATTTTTAACAGCTAACAGCTACTTTTAAACATGTTCTTCTGACATGCCGAAAACGTTAATAATTGTAAAAATGTATAAAAATATAAAAACAAAAGAAAACAAAATGCAGACAAAAAACTGCATAACGCCTTTATTCAACATAAAGGTACTCAACCTTATTTTACATCCAAATGATATCTAAGTAGTTCCTGTTTTCATAGCAATAACTATGTATGTTTGGATTATTAAAATTATGATTTATTTAAACGAAAAGAAAATTAAGTGCGTTTGTGTGTAATATTATTCAAATGAGAGCATTAACAACAACAGGCAACAATGAACGGGAAACATTCTTTGAATAGCGCTACAAAGTAATCGTATGGCAAAGCTAACAAACCGTGAAGGAGACCATGCTGGGCCTCACAACCACGTCCTACCCCCCATCTCCATCCTCCTCTTACTCCTACTACTCATTTATATCTCCCACTTCTCGTCCTGCAACTCCTACTTATACAATATGTACTAGTGTAACTTTATTTTTTAATAGAAAATAATTTATTATTATCAAAGATTATTAATAACATACATTGTTAATAGAGTACTTATGGCTAATTTACCGATTGTCGTCAATAGATATATAGGAAAAATAATTAACCCAAAATTGTGTTTGAAAATAATTCAACGACAAGATAGAATTATGATTTTGAATGCTAAGTAGAAATAAAATTTGACTAAACCACAATCGGCAACAACCGTTGCTGCTGCCAGTAAAGCGCGCTACCGTTAAAAAAACAATATGCCTCACAGTAAATCGAGGTTACGTCTTACAATTCTTTTGTTTATAATATATATATATATATATATATATATATTGAATATATTTAAATGTTTGTTTTTCAACACTATCGATTGAAACACCGATAATATTAAGAAAATTACATTTTTTATCATATATTTTCTTTGCCAGTGTCGTTTTAATAACAATAGAGTAAACATCAAACAAAATAAAAAAAAACATTTGAAATTATAATACTTACACAAACACAATTTTTGGAATACAAACAAATAAAATGAAAACATTTTATCTCTTATTATAGTAATATACAATGTAATATACTTCACTCGATTTTTGATGTGTATATTTGTGGTTTAAATTAAGGCACGAGTGTCCTTGATTTTTAATTACAAACAAAAAAATCAATTAATTAAAAACATTATTCTGAGAATTAATTTAATTTAAACAAAAAGTATTATCTTGTATACGCGTCATGCTCGGTTATTAGGTCAAAAATATAAATAGTATGCATCAAAATCCAAATTAGTAGTTATAACCAGACCACCAGAAGAGGATTAAAATAGGATTTGAGTTGACCGTTTTGTTGCAATGCAATATTGAATAAGTTTGTTGGCATTTTGTGTTCAGTTTTAGTATTATTATATAGATTATTTGTTAATAGCTTGGTATTTAAAATGAAATCCAGCGACTTTGTCATATTTATCATTTATTTAAAATAGGCATATTGAGGACACACATATTTAAATCTCGAGATAAAAAAATTAAAAAGCAATCATAAACACTATCCCGAGTATATTACGTAATAAGAATTATAGTTATATTATGTTGTAGGTATGATAAATGTTTTAATTTTTAAAACTAGAGAAAAATATTTAGTTTACTCGCGTTAATAATATATTTCATCATCAGTATTAAATGACGTATATTTAGTAACTTTTTAACGTACAACGTAAGGACTAAAGAGGTACGTATTATAGTATAATATACGCCTATATTATAATGTACATATACGCATAGTGTCGAACAGAAATAATCAAATATCCAATCCACAGTCTAGCGGATAAATATCCGCGTTCTTAAAAATTGTCCGTTAAAGTTTTCTCAAATTGAATGATTCGCGTCCATCATTGAACTGCATTGTTCGTAATCAATTCCATTAATTCTATATTCACTTTATTCTGGTTATCGTGAAAACACGCATGACAAGGCAACCGATCCCTTGACCGGAACGTCTTACTTCTGTAACTACTGTCGCACGTAGCACGTGCCTCAAGCACAGCCTATGTCTATGCGCTAATAACGATCATAATATTATTATCGTTGTAAGTCCAAAAAATTGTTCTTGTTGAGTGTTCCTTACAGTGCAGTCGTAGAAACCGTATCCACTGACGTTAAATTACTTAAATGCTAGTAACGAGTGAACGGATTGGCGCCACCATACTCGTGCACACATTTTTATTGCACTGCACTCAGTATGGAAATTGAACAGTAATTATTTGAGGCATGAGTAATGAGAAAAACGATCATAAACAAACGAGCGAGTAATTAAAACGATTGTGTTACAAGGTGAAAGATTATAATACGAACACAAGAAATTATAAGGAGTATAAAAGTGCAATAACAAAATATTTATATATTATAATATAGCAATAATCGTATCTGTAATTAAGGAAATGGAAGCGCTGATTTTCTGTCTTTGTTAAATACACGCACAACATAGGATTATAAACATGTTCTATTTTCAATTATTTTACCTATTGATATAATAAAGTCATAAGAATTTTAAAAATAGATTTTAATATTTTGTCAAGTCAATATTTGAGATCAACTTGTGGATAGGTAGCTCTTGTAATACCGTTGTGATATTATTAAAAGTGGAAACGTTAATTTAAAAAAAACAAATTTGATCACATCATACTCGCCAGCTATTATTCAAATTCAATAATATTTGAACGTAGACGAATAAAATGTTTCGTGTGTGTTTCGATTTTTGACACGAGCACACAAACGGACTTATTAAAATAATTCCACCTGCTTAAGTGAATAATCAGTCACATTCCCTTTTGAAAATACCAATTAAAAATACAGCTGTGCGTCAAAAAAAAAAAAAAAGTAGTGTAGTGGTTCTATTTTCATTTTAAATTAGTCTAAAGTAAATTAACCGAAACCTGTCAAGAAGATCCGTTCATGTAATAAATGTTATTTATATAATGCTTTTAATAGAAGATAAGATAGCTACTATGGTATCTAAAATATAAAAAAAAAAATGTTTATAAATTAGGAACACGCACTTCAGATTAGGTAAGTTTCTACGACCTATATATTAGTCGTATATAAATGATAAAATCCGAGTTTACTTATAAAATATTATAATTTGTTTGCTTATACCACTATTATCGCATAAACCAAATACAGATAATAGTAAATGAATCATAAATGAATACATTAATTTAAACATAACAATATAAAAAACCTGGTGATTGATAAATGTTATCGAGAGTACTGAATTAGGGTCACGCAAAAATATTCAATAGCCAAATTTTTCAAATGCAACGTCGTAAACTAAGACTATTTAAAATTGAAAAAAATCATAATATAATATCTTCACATTGATCTTGTGAAAAAAAACCCGTTTACACACAAAATATCTCATACTATACAGTGTGACGACTATACAAATAATTACTGATCAATTACATTTTTAAAGGAACTTTTTTTTATATACAAAATCATTGGGAAAAAAATAACGAGAAAAACGTTGTAATAGGTACTACTGTTCATAAAACGTGTTAAGTGTAACGATTTTTGGACGTGTTTATCGTTTTATTATTTGTAGCTCATTTAAATAAATACAAGGGAGTTTTGTGTGCGTGCGTTTACATAATAATAATAATAATAATAATAAGCACAACCTTTTGCGGCGGCGGTGGCGGTTTGTCCACGCGCCGTTTCGGATGAATCGAGTATGCGGCGGTGGCGGTAACCACAACTACAACTACCGCGGTACAACGCAAAGTGTATAATATTATACGCTATATATACAAGTGTAAAAACCATGACCTCGAAAAACGCAGTGTTATAGTGGGTCGGCGACGGCAATACGATTTGTGCCGTCGCGACGCCTGCTGCATTTGTCGATTTGTATACAACGTACTATAATACCGTATTCTGGGGTAGCTATTATGTTATACCGTGTACGAAGGGGTGTTTGGACGGCGAGGGTCGAGCAAGACACGATTATCGGAGGCGGTCAGGAGGAGGTGGAGACCGCGTACGGGGCAGATGACACGATGTCGAATCGCGCGAGCCACTTACAACGTTATGGGACACGGGGGAGGGGTACGAGAAAGAAAAATAAGAAAAAAAGGTCCGTCCGGCACTCTCAGGTAGTCGTCTATATAGTCCCCGGGGCCACCGCCCGATCTCACACACCAATACATGATATTACTGTTTGTTACAATATTATGATGTATACAGCGCACACGACACGCACTCCGCGTACTGTGCAGCGCGGGCACGGTGTATCGTGCGTCCAGGACGAATATTATATATTATGTATAGTATTTATTTTCGGGTTTATTTTCTCCGTCTCCTTCTGCAGCGGGTCCAGTTTATTCCTCGCTGCCGTTCACGCGTGCATAATACACCACTGCACACGTGTGGTGACGGTTTCGATATATTTCTATTATAACACCGCAGTAAACGCGACTCCGCGCCGAAGCATCGACACGTATAATTATTATTAGATATTACGATATTCGCCTGCACTAGATATAATATTATTGTACGACTTCAACGGGGTGACCGGTGCAGCGCACGAGCACCCGATCGGGGCGGTCTGCCATCTGGCGCGTCTTAAACTCTCCAAACACACGTCCCCTCCTCCGACCACACGCGTTCAACGCACCCACCACCACCACACCGGACCGAGGGTACGGCGCTATAATATTACACGTTTTTACTTTTTACAGTTGCTTTCGTACACATACACGAGCGACTGCCGTCGCAATATTAAATATATTATGTACGTAATAATACTTTTTGTTCGTATAATCGTGTGATATCGTGTGCGAACCACATGGATCGAATAACTCGCGACGTGTACCATATAACATATTATAATATACTTGATCTTGTACGGGAACCTTTCGTGGTGGTCTTCCAGTAGACACGTGTGCGATGGACACACGACGACCGTCAGTGCAATCACTGACCGACTCTTCATCGAGGTTTTACGCTAGGACCGAGGCAAATTGACGAATAAGTTATAGGCTATAGACGGGTTTTCGCTTCATTTTATTTTGTAATCGTTTTTTTTTAAATTTTTTTTTTTTTGAGGATAAGACATTATTATATATATAGGTTTTCTCAACACTCTCTTTACTCGTTGTTGTTTCCAATCGACCTTTGCGGTTAGGTTAGCATGACGTTAGAAATTTATTTTTATTATGAATGGAACAGTTAAAACAGCTACACTGTATTGTGTCATACCTAATACCTACATTAATTGACAATGATAATTATATTTATTTTGTATTGATCAGAATTGGTATACTGCAGAGTGTCTGTGACCGCCACGGTGAATTTTTTTGGAGACAAGGACAAATTCGGGAAAATTTGAATGAATTTAGTCATGACAACGACTGTATAGGTTAAATCTATGTGTGTATAACAATGATTATAAATTATTTACATACGTTCCTGGCAGTAAAGTTAATTGAAATATTAAGTTTGTTAGCGTTCGAGATTACTTTTGAGAGGATTGAGAAACACTTAATAATTATGAGTGGAAATTATATTATGATTTTCCGTCGTAAACGGGAATGATTAGTATCGTGTGTTAACGCGACGGAAATCGGTACACTCATTATTACCTATAACTACTTACAACAAACAAAACATAACTAGAATAATATTAATTATCATTTATTTATTATATTTTGATTTTGAAGGTTTCGTTATTACCATACACTATAGATTTATTTAAAATATTATAAAAGCGGTCACGGTGAAATATGATACAACAGCAGTACGATTTACGGTCGTTCAAACACTTTAAACAAGTGTTTACCGGAGTAGTTTATGATAATATTGATATGCGTTACAATAAGTATATTACTTAGAGGCGTTTAAAGTCTAACGCTCTGTATAGTATATATTTAATCAATATAATACTATAATTCATAAAACCATGTACATAGTGTTAAAATAATCGAAGTTGTCGAACGTGAGCAATTTTTTGAGGAAAAAAATTATACGTATCATGTTTGTCAACCCCTCGAAAAACAAAATGTTCAGTTTTAAATAGATTATTTTTTTTCGATCATAAAAATATATTGTACTTCAGTACATTGTTGTGTCTGTACATATAACGCTAAAACGTTATAGGTAGGTACAACAGGTAGTGACGCGACATGGTACGATCTCTGCACGACGTCACAGGCATAAAGAAAAAATATTAAGGGACCATGGGATTTGGTTTTTGTTAAAAATCTACTGTACAGTGTCCGACGCTTTTGTCAAACGTATGATTTATATAGCGATTTATATAGCATATAATATATGATAAGCGTTTTTGGCCGGTGGACAATGTCCAGTGTCCCAACTGAATAGCTAATGCACTTTATATCGCTTAGCTCATCGTGTCATATTGCAGTTGAACCGTTGAATGGTTACCATCTCGACTATAAGATATGATTAATATTCAACATATGATGCACTTACGTATAGTAAAAACGATATCCGAAGCAATATATTACAGTTAACCAATAAGTTTTATTTATTAATTATTACAATTATTGCGTAATACTAATATCATTTCATGCAGGTAACAGATGGTCAGAAATAATTATATAAGCAAAAGAAAAAAATTATGACAAAATGAACAAAAAATAATATCCTACAATAATTACATTTTTTCAAATAGCATAATAAATGTCTACTTTAATGACTAATATGACTAAAATTTAAATTATTTGAGTTGCATTAAAAGTCATTAAAATTTCATAATAATTACTGTATAATTTACATATTTTATTGAATGCCACTAATTCGATTCCGTACTTTAATAATAGGTACTACACGCGCGCTATAAAATATTATTCTAGATCCTGTTAATAGTTGAATATCTATGTTATATGTAATATACAACTTAAATACATACATTTGGTTGTATCTATAATAAGCATAATTAATGTCTGTTGATAATTTCAACATATAGTCTTAAAAAAGAATGAGTGACACTTCCAAATTTAAAAAAAAATAGTTTTAGTTTTTAAGTAATGAATAGCAAAAGAACTAAATATTAAATATAGTTTATTAATTTGATTTGAATTATTACTTCAAACTAGATTATAATAAAAACGTACAAACCTATTTAGGTTGGTTAAAAATAATAGTTAAAACATATTGAGCCTTGGTACGATAGTACAGTTTTATAATCCCTTTTCTATCCGCAAAAATGAAAAAAAAAAAAACGCTAATTCAATCGATAAAGAAATAAATTGATTTTGAAACCAGAAAAAAACACTATATACCTATAGTGCTATATTATCAGTGCTCGAACGTTAAATGCAGTTAATGGTTCATTAGATTAAAACACACATAAAAACCTTTGCGTGTAACGAAATCTCGACCAAATACAAAAAAAAAAACCTGTACCTATGTTTAATAATTTATTGTGTCAGCCCTGAATATCTATAATGTCACACGATGTACATACATATGCAAATTGTCGACCGTGTGATAATTCAGTCATTAAATAAATTGTGTAATAGATATTAAATATATGTGTAGTCTGTTTAGTATATATCTATATACAGATTGATATAACTAATAAAAATATTTAGGTACAACCCTCGGATTAACTGCGTTCTGACGCAAGTAATTCGTATAATATACGTGATATAGTAATATATATTCGACAAAGCAACGGTTGTACCGTCACACCGAAGCGTTGCTGTATAAATGTATAAAATTACAATGTAATTATAAATATATAATATATACATTTAATTATTACGAATATACGAAAAATCGACTCTGAAGGGTTTTCGACTATATCACGGAAACGCAAGCAATTAGTACATACGATATACAGTTATAATAAAATATATTTATATAAAATAATACAAAGATATATGAAGTGTATACCCGGGTGTAAATATGCGTCGATTTCTAAACATAATAATATTACGTATTTATACACAATATACCCTAACGGAGGGAAATACGCCGTTCTCACGGCCCTAAGAAAAATTTGTACCGCGTGTGTACCTACATTGTAATCGTTTTGGAATTGCGGGACACCCGGCGACGATGACGGTCCATTCGGACCCGACGGGGGATATTATGTAGGTACGGTACCCAACGATATTATATTATGATGTTGGCCCGGTCAAGATATCGCACTCAGCGAGATCCGCGTATAGTTCGGGTCTGCCGACTGCGTACACGCGTATAAATTATATTATTATACAACACACTCGTAAAAATATTATACGTATAGGTTCGGTGTGTCTAATTGAAACAACCCTGAGAAGAAATTTAGAAATGTCCACTTAGTTAATGCAATAACGCCATTGTTACATTGTTCCTATTCGGGCTCCGTCATTATTATGCCAATAAATATCAATTAAATTGTAATTTGTGTTGTTTTTTCGTGTTTGAAACAAAAATTATTACTTCCTTAATGGACCATGCGACAGGAATGCTGTTTATTACGAAAAATAAATATAAACGAAAGAAAGAAAATAACACATATTATATAATATAATATATTATTTAGAACGGAAAGAGTCTTTTATGTTTAAAAACTTTATATATTTTCTACCTCTACCACCGCACCCTGTCATCCTCGGCAAGTAACCATTGCCCGTACGTCCGCACCACCTAACTCCCACGCGTTTTTCGAGAATTATTGCCGTGCAAATATCGACTTTGGTGAACTTCTTGTCTAACGGATAAAAGAGAAAAAAAATAAAGTTTTATAACATCAGTATTATACAAGTAATGTCCCTCCTCACCCCTTTTTACTCACTCATTCCACAGAAGCTTTAAACTAGTACTAAAAAACACATTTCGAACAATATTCTTCTTTGAGATATAACACTCTTTTCTATTGTCTATTACCGGTTTTATAAACTAGTGCCGATAGACGACAAATCGTGCTAGTTAAGTCCCTTGTTTGGAATTGAAATAGTAGGGAGTTTAAATTTAAATCACTAAATATAATATTTTAATAATAATTCACAGTATACTACTTGGCTGTTTAATTAAAAAATAACTGTATTATTTTTTTATATTGGCGTACTGTAAAAAATCAAACTGTTTATTGAATTATTTTGTATGGCCAATTAGTGATTTAAAAACCAGGTAGCAGGTAATAAGTAGGTATTCCAAATTCTATTATATTTATAAACATAGAGAAAATGTTATTAACGTTAGAAAATAAACAAGCCTTAATAAACATGGAATAAAAATTATTTCAGTTTAAGTTATTTCCATAATAAACTACAGGGATTATGGTAAAATTTTAATAACATTCAAAGTATACTGCAGCTTGTTTATTTTATGAGACGGTATTGATTTTTTTGTTTTTAATTTATTCAAACCATTTCAATACTATTTCTATGGTTTGAAACTTTTATATAAAAGGGGTTCTAACAATCCGTTGCTTAATACAATAATAATAATAATAAATTTTATATATTCAACAAATAATTTTCCATTTATAATGAAGTTCATAAATAAACATGATATTTAATAAGAAAACGGATTCATAACTAGTGAATATTTTTTAAATAAAACTTTTATTCGAATAAATTTTAACCATTTTCATCGAAATTATAAACAAACAGAATGATATAAAATTTGTGCTAGTGATTTAATTAATTCAAAAATACGTTTGAAGAACACAATATCATAAAAATATACATCCTTGATGGTTTTAACCAACGACAATAAAGCATTTAATTTCTATAAATTTAATAATTAAACAACATCATGTATTGATAAGATATTAAGATTTCAACTTATTTTTTTCTTTGCTAATTAAACGTACAGTTATTAAATTATATTTTATGCATCGCGCTGGTTGTACGTGATGATGATCAGATGATATATGTTACCTATGATTAGATCACAAATAATATATTATTGTAACTTATAATGCATCTACATAATTTATTTACATTCTGACGGTCCGCGATGAAAATGTAAAAAAGAATATTTACACAGTTGAACAATTCAATGTTACCATTGCGTTTTATAGATTGCCACTTAATTTTAGTACTAAAACGGTTTCAAGTCCAATCTGAGTGCATATTAACATTGCGCGTGTACAGCACAGTTACCGAATAAATGCACAAAAGCATAGTCATAAATCGAACGTATTTTAGAAGAGTGAACCAAAAGGGTAGTGACTAGAGAGGGAGCACGCACAATAGGCTTTGGCATTGTTGTCATTGTTTCTGAAGTGGGCGTATGTTGTATTGTGTATTCCTCTCATTTGGTGCGTTCCTATAATTTCGTCCGAAGATTTATAGTGCTATTAAAACAAAACAGGAAAAAAAAGTGGAGAGAAAACAAAATTATTTCTCCGGGGTGATCAAGCTGGTGGCGGGGGATGACTGATGGGTAGTGGATAGAGGAAACGATCGCCGAAAGAATAATCATGTGTCATAATTTACAATAACCTTTAAGCAGCCGTACGAACAAACGGATGCAGACGGACCTGTTACGATGTATATATATCTCCCTATGTTTTCCAGATTATTTAATTATTGTAATAACTTTCAACAATTTATTCTTGTCGTAGAAATATTAGTTAAAATATAAAACAAAATAATCGCTCCGTTCTCGGTGTGCCCGTTTTTTTCCTTCTTTCTTGCAATTGATCAGTTGCGTCACGTGAAACCGCAATGACGTAAAATTATTGTTTATTTTACTCTGTTTAAATTTAAATGAACCGCAATGGCCGCACGTTTTCAATGTTTAAGAACCATTAACTACAGTATTGTCACTAATCTTATTTTCATGAAGAAAATATATGCAAGAGTGAATTGGTTACATAATTGATTAAATTAATTAATAATTAATTAAGGTATGGCGAAGTACAACCTCATCATTACTAGATTAAATTATGTTTTGTTGATAACTATTATGGATGTTACTGATAATAAAATTGTAAAAATGACGACAATTTGAAACTTAGATACTTACAGGTATAACTTTTATCATTGTCATATTTTTCTAACTTAATTTTATTTTCTAGTTATTGCTTATATGAAAACACATTACACATACATACATACACGTCATAAAATAAACAATTTAACAACATAACTATAGTCTATAAGTATCTACATATTATATGTTGTACATTTTTTTTTTTTTGAAAAGTGTTTTGAAATTATAAATGTTGTTTCTGTTATTTGTTTAGAACATGCATACAAAATCTGCATATTGAAGATCATACATATGTTATTCATGCATCACTTGCATAAATGGTTAAACAGCCAAGTCTAAACGGTTTGAATATATGTTGGAGTGAAGAAGACGGAAGTAAATAGTAAGTACGATGGAATATTATTTAAAATATCAAAATGCATAATGCATTTTTCATGTACATTTTAGAATTCATCTTCGACGCAAGAGTTCATCATTTTTCCATTACCCATTGAAGAGACACTTGAAATTCGTATGATATTAAATAATATTATATTTTGTATGGAAAAGTGAGCATTTATTTAGAAATTGTGTGTAACCTATTTTTTTCTTATTTCCCGCAGCACAAGTAGTATAACATATTGTTCTCTTCTTATTTGATTTCTATATGTGACGTTTTATTATTATACGACGCGTTCAGTTAAAAGAAAATATTTCATCATTTCATCTCCCCTCAGTCCATATGCCGCCCAATGAAAATAATAACGTATTATACTTCGATATTGGAAGAAAAATGCAATTTTATATTTTATTTTTGCGTGAGGGTTAAGCATGAGGAAGTAATATTTATGAATAACATACTTCTTTATTTTCAAATCTTGAAATGATTTCAAAACACTTTGTTTTAAAACATCATAATAAATAATTATACGTATAATTATTATTTTTCTTTCAATTCTATTATACGAAATTGTTACGATTATGGCTGCATTAGTATACAGAATATCACTATTAAAATATAACTACGTATTCTATGTACTGACCATTTCAAATTGATTTTATAATTACTTTTCGTCAATTAAGGTTTTTTTCAATTTCAAATGTGTGTTAGATAAAATTACGATTATTCAAAGGTTGCTCTGTTTATGCTGTTTATAAATCAGTTTATTACCTTTATAATTATTCGATGTTATACAATTCATAACTCCCGCGTTTTATTTTTACTACACTGATGTCTTTGGAATATTACACCGATGACTAATATCAACTGCAGATTAACATCCTTGGAAAAATATCAACCTTATAGTCTGATCAATACAATCAGAATATTATATATTTTATTATTTACCTAACCAAATAGAAATTTTATTGATGTACCTAGTACATTGTTTGGAAAAAAATGGAAACTTTGGATTATTACGGTAACTATCATTTATACACACACGTAAAATGGATGCTTTTTAAAAATTTGTTTTTAAGAAAACCATACGATATACTTCTCGCATTCATGTGAAGATTACTTGTTAATTTTCAGTTAGTTATATGCGCTATCAAATTTGTATACTTAGCAGAAAATATTTTATTCAATATTTCTACATCATCTAATTTTTAAAATAGTATTCATTTCGTAAAAATTATAGTTTTCTTTTAGATTTTATTCATTATATACTTCTAAAATATCCTACTTTAATTTGTATTATTTCTTATACTCTCATAAAAAAATATGTAGTTACAAAGTTAAATGAAATCAAGTATGATCGTAGATTAATATTGTATTGCAGACGGATATCAAGAATTAAAATTGGTTAAAATTCGTGAGTATGAAATGTCCGTTTTGAAACGTGCAGTCGTCATCTACGTTCCGGCAAAAATTGAAAAAACCGAAAAAGTGGTTAAACAGAGCTTGAGTATGTACAGTCATAATATGGACCAAGATAATTGTACGAAACTATCCGAAACTAAGCTATTACAGCATCAAAAAATATTTCAAGACACGGCAAAAAAACAACTAGCCAATTCAAAGATTTTTAAGACTCAACCGTTGAAAAATCAATTTAGTAGTATCGAAACAACACCAATCAAACTTAAAAAAAAGTGTATGCTATTAAAAAATAAAGACAATTCTGCAATGACATTCCTCGAAGAATTAAAAGAACGCGTAAGTAATTTAAATCGCCATGAGAATGATGTAATATAAAACTAAAATTTTTCTTATAACTGATAATTTAAAAAATAAATCATGATAAATTTTTATAAGTTTTTGTTTCATGATTTTTTTTACTAAAATTTTAAACATTTTGTAATTTTGT
Organism: Melanaphis sacchari; assembly: GCF_002803265.2. Taxonomy (NCBI): domain Eukaryota; kingdom Metazoa; phylum Arthropoda; class Insecta; order Hemiptera; family Aphididae; genus Melanaphis; species Melanaphis sacchari. Next base: position 474,627 of record NW_020271665.1, on the reverse strand, counting down.
TTAATACTTAACTATCAAGGTTAAATTTAACTCATATTATACAGCAATATTAAATAAAAATAATGTTATTTTTTATAGGCGTTTTATTTAATGAAAATACAAATTTGACTGCTATTTAATTTATGTATTATAATACCTAGGTGTACGTACTTTAATGGACTGTTACGCAGCTGCAATGATAAAATTATAGTTTTTTTTCTCTTTCAAGATATTGTGATTTAAAACGCAACAATGATTCGAAACTCATATTCATATATCTAACCTATTTTTTATGACGCATCATTAACATACTTAATTGTAATCAATAGGGCCATTCACTAATAGCGGGTGATTACAAACGAAAAAAATCTGTAGGTAACCGAGTGATTTATTGAATCTAAAAATATGTATTAAAAATCAATAAAGAGCTAAGAATGCTACATGTAATGGTATTATATTATATAAACATCGAGGTCATCCGGTGAAGTGTTTTAAAAATCTTTAATCCCGATAACCGCACGAAAAGAGGTCGGACTCCTATAAGGATATCGGCACAATAATAATTGTTCTCGATAATTTGTGTATGTGAGCATATTTGTATAATGTATATTATATATTATTATAAACTAATTAATGTTATAGAATTATGAATTTTTCAATAATAAATAAGTAAATAGGTATAATATGTGTGTGTGTGTGTTCATGAGGGCATGTGAATTAACATGTGATTGGTTATGAATGTTATAATAATATCACAACACAAGTAAGAACATTTTTATCTCTTACAACCAATACAACCGTTAAATACAGACGTAGTGTATTTGTCGTAAAAAGAATTTCGTGGGTCATGAAACCCGTGTAAAAATACGTAGTGTTGCTTATTGAACATTTTATTATATTTTTTGTTTCACTGTATTATTTAATCTATGATGGAATAATTTTGACTTAATGACTCATTCCATAAATAGGTAAATATTATATCTAATCGCATTTCATTTCCCCACACATAAATTAATAATTTTATATTATAGATTTTTAAACGTTTACTTCTCTTATGAAAAAATATTATTATCGTTTTTATTTTTGGGTCAGCAAATTATTTCATCATAATTTAAATGTTTACGTTTCAACATAGGTATCTACCGAAAAAAAACACTTGAGATTAAATTTTATAAATGGAATATAATGACGTTCGTACGACGTACATACTACCACATCAAAACTAAAATTATCAATATCATGATATAGATATAGAATGTTATATTTAGAATGTAATTAAACACGTTTAGTAAATGTATTGTTCTTATCACATCTTTTTTTTAATAAGTGGACGGGTAGGAAAAAATATTGCTGTTCGATTTATTAGATACGCATCTAAACATAACAAGAAAATAAAATGAATTTAAATCGGAACGTAATGAACCAATTAGTATTCATGGATAGAACACTTTTTATTACCATTAAATCAGAAAAACTCCGGCCAGGCAATAAAAAATGTACATTAAAAAACAGGGCGGGTAAGGGGGGGGGCAGAAAAAAGGTCATGACGTGTGCTTACACTTGACTCTTTTTTTCAATAAGTCTCCGGGTAATAAAGTACTGGTGGAAGCACAATAGCGATCTAATAAATTATTCTGAATCTTTATTTTAAGTCTCTTATCGTGTTGCTATAGTATAAATTGTATACACATATAAATATATATAATATAATTTAATAATATATAAAACGAGTATTAGCATACAATAGAAAATAACGAGAAAGAGTGAGAGAGATTGGATTAAAAAAGAAAAAATAAAGAAAAATAAATGTTATAATCTTCGTTTCTAGAATGCTTGTACATATATATTTTTTTTTTACTTTTGGTTGCGCCAGTTGTCTGCGTGTGTGGCTGACAAAGCAAAGAGAAGAAATCGAACGATTGTTTACAACATGTGTTCGTCAGCGAGTGTGTGGTTAATGGAGCCGGTTTTTAGTTACCTACCTATATATACTTGTCGTCCCGTCATGGGAAAAACGGGAAAAGAATTTCTACGGCACAACCACCGGCAGACGCGTTTTCGTTTTTGTTGAATTTTTCGGGAACGAGCACCCACCTGTGAGACCCGTGCCGGGCTGTAATATATCGTGACAAGGGGCACGTGTGCCCTCGCATTTCAGCGAAATCACGCCGTTAAATCGATACAAGCTATAATACAATATTATGATCGGTACTAGAAACGGTCAAAAATCGGTCGTTGACTAGTGAGTACAATAATAATAATACGTTTCGGGACAAAATATTACGTTATACTTTATTCAATTTGGCCAGTTTGGCCTGTTAATTCGTGAAACGATTGTTAATTTAATTTTAAATGCATGACCATTACAGCACGCGAATTAAACGTATTACATTATGAAATATCTACATGCATTGTATTAAGAGTACGCTTTCGGCGATTTGGTAAAACGATCGATTTTTTTTTTTCATTGTTAAATGTTGACGTTGTGCACGATTGATGCAATAGAAATCATTGGGACGTATTTTACAATAAATGTGGACAACGAAACGATTGATAGATATTTGTTTTTGTTTTATTCGTACTGTATTATGTACTATTATCAGATTGTATCTACATTGGAAATGTGGAATTCTTAAGTGATCATATAGGTACCGTGTTAGAAGATGCTGGCTGCTAGGTTCAAGGCCAACCAAGGTCATGGTTGGTTGACCCGACTCGGGCACCGGTGGTTAATTCATTAATCGTTGTTACCAACAATTTCTCGACCGCTGTATATTTTTTTTTGTTTTATTATTATATTTTTTTTTATATATATATTTTTTCGATCTTCCCAATTGATTTTAGTTGTAGTAATAATATGAAATCAATTATTATTTTAACGAACCTTTTTTTAATTTAACTTTATAGATGTAGTATTAATCATTAAAAATGAAAAATAAAAAATACTAACATAACCGGTTTTACCTAGTCATAATTTACATTCTTATATTTGTATCCAATCTTCATAGAGGTTGAATAATTACAATTATTATTTATTTAATAAATATATTATTAAACATTATTTGATTTTTTTTTTCAATTTTAACTTTTTAAAAATTATTAAATTTTATATTCGAAACATCAAAATAGTTGGGATTTTTTAAGTAATCTTCTTAACTTAGACGACATTTAATTGTTTTAAGCGGGGAATTATTAAAATATTGTATTTACCTTGTATAAATATTGATCGAACATTCGGCATACGTCAACGTCGTTTCCAATGCAATAAGTAGCTTCCATGTTTTGCACTAAAATTTTTTACGAGGTCCTAGGCGATCCTAGGACTTTAAACGACGGGCAAAAATCGTCAAACATATAAAATAATAATAATATTTAAAAATAAAATAAATTGAGAAAAAAAAAATTAAAACAATTTTTTTTAATTATCTTTCACAAGAAACGCACTTCACTGATGTATGAAAATATAATGAAATCACGCAATGAATGATTAGTTAACGAAACGAAACAAAAAACCAAATTCCAGACGGAATAAACGTAGGTAAATATTTAACCGTGCGGCAATATATTCGGGTTCCGGAGCAAAAATTGATCGGCGCGAAACAAAAACGAATAAAACGAAATTTCAATAAGTAATCGAACGAAATAAAAAAGTAAAAATCAATTAAAAATAAAAATAAAAACACGAAAAAAAAATATAAAAAAGTATTATAGTTTTTTCGCGATGCGACTATTATACGCGTGCACGACGAACGGCAATACAAATAATATTATAATATTATGTTAATAATATTGTAATAATTATTACTGTAATCACACCATATTATATACGGTCTACAATATACAACGAATGAAACGGTTCGTGTGAATCGATTACAATATTATCATTTAAATATTATATCACGATTTTTTTTTTTTTTTAATATTATTATTACTATTATTATTATTATTATTATTATTGCGTTATTATTATTAGCACATCCGGACGAGGAGAGCGCGTCGAACTCGGTGTCGTGTGGTTAATAGTCGCGGGCGAACCACATGAATCTCACATGCGACGAGTCCCGGAGCGGAGAACGAAAAACCCGAGTCGACCGCGGCGACACCTGTACGCGGACCGTGGCAACTGCGCGCCGCACAGAATCTCTCTCCACCCACATTTATCGGCGGGCGGGTTGCGGGGCAGCGATGGTCCGCCGCCGCCGACAACGGTCGGAAGGGGTTGTGTGTGTGTGAGAGTATTTGAACTCCGTGGGTGGGGGAGGAACGCCGCCGTGACGTTAAAACGGTGCGTTTTAATAAAATATATTATTATTAGGAGGTACTACGTATAACAATAATAATTATTATTATAACAGCGCGGACGAACGATCGGTTTGGATTATTGTCACGAAAAAAACGATTCCGGAATTTCGAACAATTTCCAGGCGTTTGATAATTTTCAAACAGTATAATGTAATGTATTGATATTTAAAACGATACCATTGAAACGTGTGAATTGCCGACGACACGGAACAACTGTTATGAAACCAAAACCTTGAATCCAAAAATATATACCCAACTAATATTCGTAATATAAGATGGTATTTAGGTGCACTACACAATAAAATATAATGATCTGTGTTATGACGTATGGTGTTATGATTTATTTGAGTGTTTTTTATTTGAGATCAATTTTTTTTTTTTTATTTTTTTTTTGGTCTGAAATTTCTTTTACGGCCGCCCGATATAGTTACTGCGGCCGGGCTACATTACGATATTATTATTATTATTATTATTATTATCGTGCGTCAAAGACCTGCAACTAAGGATATTTTCTTGTGTATAATATCGTCGGTGCAGCTGTAGTCGTAAAATAAACACGGCTGTCTCATTATTTGTTATTTTTACAGGAAATATAAAAATGTATACCAAAAAGGCAATATAAGTGTACACACGGGATATTGTAGGAATACACATTAATCATATAGTAAAACTATACAAATAAGCGTAACGTATAGTGTTTAGTAGAACATTTCCCCTCCTCATTTGATGGCACCGCGAGCCTCTGCTGCAGAGTATAGATATCGTATATAGTTAATCAACACTACTATTAAGAAGTTTCCGAAAACTATTATACATTTTTTTTAATTCTTTAAATACTTATAAATGTTAATATAATATTCATGTAAACCATACAGTGTATGATATATATTATGCACTATCCTATAAAATACATTTTTCAAGTTTTCTTTAAACAATAAACAATTTACATGTTTAATTTTAATTTTTGAATTATTTAATTTTCGGAATTCAATCTTTGAAATTTAACATAACATATAGCAAGCAATGGGTATATATAATTATGTAAACACTAAACTAAAAATTATTTTTAATTTTTTTTTTTTAGTAAATGGCTATAATATACTCGTAGTACCAATGCATTACATTGTTTTAATATATACGTGACTTGTATAAATTATAAACAAACTTAAATTTGAATTAGATAAATAACACATTTTTATGTATTACGAAGAAAAAGATAAACATAATTTAAATTCCTTGTGCTATTTATATAGCACAAAATAATAATACCAATCGCTTTAACAGTATCCTTAGATACCTAATTTGTTTTTGTCACAAGCAAGATCAAAAAATGAATTTAAAAATGAATTATAAACGCAGCGATTTATTTCATTGCAATGGTTTGTGATTTTGAAAAACCGAACATAAAAAAAAAAAAAACAAATCACAAAAGCCAACCCAACATAATTCAGCTGTTCCTGTTCATGCGCGTTGTATACAAAACTGCAGTAGTATTGTACAGACAACATATATATTTTATAAGTACCTGTATACCGGGTGATTCATCAAGTATGCTCATTCCTATATTTAAACTTTTCTAATACCATTATTCGAATTCTGATTTATAAAATTTGTAAGTATACTTAGGTATAAAAACATATTTTCAGAATCTTAAAAATATATTTTTACTTCATTTTCTGCAGTGGTTATACAAACATCATTTTCTGCATATAATAGGCTGCATCTTTTTTTACAGTAAATTGCTAAACTAGTGTTTCTTAACATTTTAACTAGGGCGATACACTATTAAAAATATTATACTTTGCAACACACGATAAAAAAATAAGAATAATGGGTAATTACTTATAATTAATTTTAATTATAGTAGTGTAAAATTAAAAATAACAAAGAAAATAATAGCATAAAAATAATGATAAATGTTGATAAAAAATAACTTATCTTTAATCAACACAGGAATTATATCAAATACTTATTAATTTTTATAAATCGTGTCAAAAATGTTTGTACTTTGCGACACATTTGGATTGTCTGCAGACGACACAATACTGTTTTTGCAAAACACTGTTAAATACATGAATTTTTGAAAACTTGGGTACATCGAAATCGGTCGAGTAACCTTTAAGGATAGAATAGCAAAAAAATATTTCAATCATAATGTCAATTTTATAATATTTATTTTATTACTTATTATGCTTTAGACCGTTAACTTTAAAAACTTTTACAAATTATAAAATGCCATGCAGTAACATTTTTATAAACTAATACCTAAAATTACTAAATTATTATAGTCTTTATATAATTTTACAATTAGTGTTATTTTAAAGACATGCAATTTTTTTCTGGATTAGAAACTTAATGTTCAAATTTAAATTTATGTAGATCGACATTAAAAAAAAAAAAAAAAACATCAGCTAGTTATTAAGAATTTACATCATAAAAGATAGTTTACATTTAAAAAAAGTTTGTATCACTGCGTGTTAATTTTTAAATTAAACAAAAAATGTAAAAGTACTTGAAAGTATATTAGTATATTAGTATAAGTATATTAAAAATGCAAAACATCAGAATATTAATAAACTCTATAATAAAGAAAATATTAGAGAAAGAATTATGACTTTTGAATCACCCTGTATCTAAATATTGGCCTATTGACGTATAACACGATTATATTACTATGGCTCGGACTTCATAGGGGCTTGGAGGGTCTTAGACCCCTCTCCCTATAGAAAAAAGAGACAACTCGAAATTCAGCTGTTCCTTTTCGTATACATGTATGAGTGTTTTATATTGAGTCATAAAATTACAGCAATAGACATTTGCAGTCTACAGTGTAGATTTGGAAAATTTGTCAGATTTGTGCATAAATGTAGGTAAATGTGTTTTGTTTTTAAATGATCCTTAATCGATGATAAAACAACACCTATTGAATAATTTTATTAAAACTAAAGCGGTTCCTATGTTCTTAACATAATATCATATAAGTACTTGTAAGAATATTCAGTATAATTAAACTATATACTACATAGGTATTCCATTACGATGAATTAGATTAATGAAATTCATAAAAAAAAAAAAAAACATAAATATTGCAGTGCAGTGCAGTTTGCGATGTGGGTACTTTTGCTTATATAAGTACTTAGTTTATTCGTTCTGTATGTGATTTTATTATTTTTTTTTTGTAATACATACGATATACCTACCATTGCGATTCCATTGTTTGCAATATTACACAATTGTTTTCATTTTTCATAGAAATGCAGCAACTATTTTAGATTTAAAAATAAAAATTTAATTTATTACCTTATTTAAAATTAAAAGTCAATGTTATTATTATTTGGTGGTTGTTGAATCGTATATAGTATTGGTATTGTAATATACCAATATGTATCACTTAGTTAATACAATAGTTTAATATTATCATTATTATTATAACAGTGTCTGTTTTACGTAGAAACTAATTTTTAGGCCCTGTTTCCTATAATATTATATTACATATTCGCGTATAATTGGAGAATTTGCGGATAGTAGAAATAAAATAGTCATCGTCGAACGATGACGATATTAACATATTTTTTATGAAATAATAATATCATGTCGGGTCGGCGGACCGTCCCGAAATATAATTAAGTCCTATTTCTGTGCGTATAATGTATGTGTTATTGTATAAACGAATTTCATAATATAATACTCGTGATTTATACGAATAGCTTCGAAACGTCAAATCCCTTTTTATTTATACGTTATTTTACGTTATGTTATTTTGAATTATTACACCAAAGACGTTTTTTAGTATTGCATTATGTTTAGCCAGAAGTAATATATTTACGTTTTCTTTTAAATTTATACGATTTAATTCTATACAAATCCGAAAAATCAGTTTTCAACGTATATAATACTATGGTAATTTTCAATCTACAATAAATGTTGTGAATTATTGAATCAATTTTCAAATCCAAAGTCTGTTTAATTTACAAATATAAATATATTTCATGTAAAAATTAAGTCTATATCAGGATTTTTTTTTTTGATAAAATATTTCAATTAAATACGAATTGATTTTTATTATAACAATAAATCTATGGGTTTCTATAATAATAACTATTATTATTATTATTATTATTATACATATTTTAAATGCAAAAAATTAAATTTATATGTTTTAAAATCGTTGTCATGTTCGTTAAACAAAAAAAAAAAAAACAAATTATGCCTACTGAGTTTGCAGTGTTTTTAAAAATATGTTTTCTATTCAAATAAAACGTGTATATAGCAGATATGTACTATAAATAATAGATAATAATTTCTAACAATACTATTAACTGCCGTATTTATAGTTTATGCATTTTAGTAATAAATGCTATTATACTATACACAATGTCAAATAAACAAAAAAAAAATGTCATAGTTTCTTGCCGGTCACGGTTAATATTGTATTACGTAGAATATAATATTCAATGTTGGAAATAAATAAAAACCCTTAGGCTTTTTTTATGATTTCAAAAATCATCTTGTATAACAAAAATATAATGTTAGTGTTATTATGCATCCATGTACATTACATACTTTATCAGATGATTATTTTAACAATGAATAATCATTTTGAAAATAATTATACGTTTTTTGGATATTTTATTTTTGGAATAAATAATTTATATTGGAAATAAATTCTAACTTTTTATATTGACATTATTTTTTTCATCCCTAAAACCTTTATTAAATTTTGATTTTTAAATCTGAACTTATATTTTTATTTTCATAAGCTGAAGTAATATTTTTAAATAAAGATGTTGGTTCATAAATATTCAATATTGAACGAACAGTTTTTTTTTAATAAGTATTTATTTAAACTTTAGATAAAAAGAGTGAAGTGCAGCAACGGGCGTTCCGTATATTTCAAATTTAAAGTTAAAAAGCTTATAAACAAAAATAAAAATATTCATTTAATATTTAAACATTTTAAAAATATCATCCTTCAAATATTACGAAACTATAAAAGTAAGCTTGTCAAAATCAAAAGTTAACAATGGGTTCACCAATAAGCAATTTGGTGATATTGTATGTTGCTCGTGAATTTATTTTTCACAAGAGAAATTTCTATAAAAAAAGTCAACCCATTTCGAAACAATGAATGGATACTGTTAAAAATATATACAAAATTCACATATTATTATTAAGTGAACTTGTAAATATATATAATAAAATATGTCTGCAATTTATACGATGACTATCGTGTATACATATTATATAATATAATATAGTATAACTTAGGTATGGATATTATATATTTTCTACTCATCATTTTATGATTACATTAGTATTAATATGACTATATAACTTGAGATAAATATAAAATACCGAATTATGTTTTTTAAATTCCTATAATATTATGTGCTGTTCGTAGTTTGACATTATGAAAATATATTTATTATCAAACTCTAATCGTTTCGTGAACGTGTGTATAGATCGTGTGTGTGATATATTATACATATGATTAAAAATGTATAATATTATACATATTTTGTTCGTTTAAATCGATTTCCATAAAATATTATTATAAATGATGTAAAACGAACCAAACACGGGTTGGACAACCATTTTATGATTAGTTCTGATAAGTTTAGTTGAGTTTTAATTATTAGCTTTCAATTTAATCTGTCGTCTATCGAATCGTAACTGGAATCTCCAACTAAGTTGTTTTTAATTTTTTAATGAAAATTCTGTTGTGCAGAAAATAATTTAAATGTAAAATAATGTCAGAATACAAATTGCCTTGACTGACCAGTAATTGTCACTTATCTTTAACTAAGTAAGCACCATTTTAATTTTATTTTTTCGTTTTGAAAACGACAATAGAGGAACTGTTTTCGCATTACTTTTCCGTAAATAAGATACATAATTTATGTATTCACCATAAAGTAGATTCTTACTTCAAATGCAAAGGAAAATAAACTTAAGTATAAAGGAACACGTCATAAAGAATAATATTACATAGATAGTAGGTACCACCTACATTATTATCTTAAATATTCGAATACACATATTATAATAAAGTATAAATAAAACTATTCGTTTATCTTTACGACTCCACTAGAAATTCAGAGTTTTACATAATAATTAGATCGAGTAGTAATAATAAGTAAATATTTGATGATTTTTATATTCATTATATTATACCATATTTTATAACAATAGTGAATAAAGTTTTTTTTTTAATGTAATGAACTGTTTGCAAAGTTAAAAATAAATACAAATTTAATAATATTTTAATTCTATGTAAATATGATTTTAATTTATATAAATCATATTATTGGAACAATAATATTAAAAAATAATTAATTTAACCTAACCGTGGAACATACATTTTTTTAACCCCAATAATTTCATTGTACATATACGTTTCGTAATTATTAATTTAAATTCGTATTTTAATTAGTATATTATTACCACGCCCGCATACTATAATCAGTTTGAATAGGTTACTGTAAATCGAGACTCATTGCCTACAAAATATTGAATTGTAAAATATTATTATCGTAGAGAAATGTACAATTGATTTCATTTAATAATCTTTCGTACTCAATTTTATATCTATTCAAATATTAATATATAAATACCTTAATACAGTGTTTGGATTATTTAAAAATACAAGTATGTTATCAAACTAGATGTTTTCCTTTTTTTTCATCCACGATTTTTTTTTTTTTTTTGTAATTATGGGTTTTTAATATATTTTTATACTTAATTTCTTATAAAAAAGTATATAATATTTATTACAGTAATTTATATTATTATTTCATTAATTTATTGGTTTTTGTGATTTTTTAAATTAAGATGTATAATTATTTAATAATTATATATTTTTATATATGATGGACTATATCATTTTTTACAATTGTTACAATTATTATTTATTAGATTGTTTACGACTGACTTAATATAAGTATTAGGGATATACGTAGAAAAACGAAACGTATAAAATACTTGTTAGAAATACCTACCTACTAATCTAGAAAAGATTGCAAAACATAATTGTTGAATTTAATACTATTTCCTTTTTAGAATAGTTTGAATTGTATTTAACTTGTTAAATCTACCAGTACGTACCAAGTTAATTCGTTTTGCAAGCCATTTATCGTATAAATGAATAATTAAATTTTAAGACTTGTGGAATTAGTTTCTTCTAAATTAAATTGGGTTTATAATAAATAAAAAATAAAATCATAATGAAATTCCTTTATTTATTCGATTTTTAATTTCGACAAACACAGTCTCTCTTGTGTTCCTTGAATATTAAAATATTGACGTGACGTCGTATTTACAATTACAAAAAATAAATATATTAAGAGTTTCAAGTCTACAAGATAAGTAAAGTTCGTAAACAAAATAAAATAATTTCTTGAAACGTATAAAAAGTTCATTTAAAAAATTCTTCAAAGAAAAGGTATAGGTTGATCGAATATATAAGTGAAACAAAATAACGTGAAATAAGTACAACACAAAGGCGGGACAATATATTGTATATATGTATAAATAATGTAAATGTTTAGTTCATCTCATGAAAATGAATTATAAACTTATAACTATATACAGAGTCATAAAAAGCTCCCGAAGCTTGAAGAGGGGAAACTCAATTTCATATCATCCAAGTGTAATATTTTTTAATTAAAGTTAAACAATTTCCCACAACGATATTTTTTATTTGTACATACATAATTTTGTTTTATATATTACTTTAAACATTAATCAATTTCTAAATTAAATGAACCTTTGGATAAAAGTCTATATTGTTTTTATTAATTTTGTAGAAACTTTATTATTAATATTTACTTTTATGGATGTAAAAAAAAATACATATATATTTCTATTGATAGTATATACACTCACTATAATATCACAATATTTTCCAAGAATGAAACAATATTGACTAGTTTAATTAAACGTCATCACAATATATTATACACTATAGTGTGAAATTCTAATAAAACTGAAACCTATATTATTATTTTATAATGTCTTGTTTGCAAACATAAATACAACTATGAATAATATAATATTATTATTGTTAGTAATAAATTTATTTGAATTTTATTAAAAAAAAAAAATACGAGAAGAAACAAAATTATATTATACATTTACAAAATTACAAAATGAACATCCTTACTAAGAATTTTGATGAAAAAAGGTTTTGTGTAAAATATTCTCTGTGCTCCAGAATTGCGGTTACTTACATCGCATATTTCATAACTTAAAAGACTAGAATAATAATTAGATACATATTAGTTATTAATATGATAATAATATGTATAGCATATACGGGGATTGTCTAAAATATTTCGAAATTCCCTAATTTATTAATATTTAATACTCTATTACAGTATAGCATTTTTGATAATTTTATCCTATACCTATTATCTTATATTGACACAGATATATAAAACGGTATTATACCTATATCAGTAAAAAAAATAAACCAAGAGGGTGATCTATCCCCACATTACCCCTCCTCCTGTATACATATGCCACTATATACTACATTAACATTGATATAAGTTCCATGGATGTAAACTGTGGACATAATTTAAATTGTTAATGTTACTACTTAATTAGCAGAGATGTTTATAATAATCATACCTCCATTTTTCGGCATAGTCGATAAAAGATTTAACTGCCATCCACAACACATTTAGCAGTATGTACAATGTACATTAATTTATTAAATTATTATTTTTAAACTGTATACATAATAATATCGTCTTGTTGAAAATGTTAATAAATACCTAACAATTGTATTGTAGAATCAAATTTTGTAATAAGCCAGGAAAGTTTTAATGAGATCATGCTTTGTGATTGTGTGCTGAACATTTAAGTATACTTTCGAATGTTAATATAGGTAGGTACACAATATGTAAATTTATGTACGTACTACGTAGTCATCTGTACGCAATCAAAAATTATAATATTATCATAAATTCATAAGTATGTATTACTATAAAATATTAATTACAATATTATTTTAAAATAATATTTTTTTTTATAATGTACATACAAAAAAAATGTAATGTTTGATTGTAGGAAATAGTTTTTTTCGATGAATTTATGAGTCGAAAGTACATTATTGTAATTTATTAGGTACCTAAGTGCCTAAATTTATATATAATTCTTATTTTAACGGAGAAAAAATCGAATTGTGTGCAAAAGTGGTAATTACGTATATAAAACTAATGAACGTATCCATCTATAAGATTTATAGATTTATTTTTATAATATTTTTATAGTATCAATTGAAAATTTTAACTTATAATATTTTACAATCGGATTGAGTTTAATTGACTTAAAGTAAGATTGATCCAAAAAAACAAATACTTTGACTTATAACGGGTGCGTTTGCCGCAATGGCCGTCAACGTTTTGTACGACATAATTATACATAGTGGTTAATGTTATCATTATAGAATTATGATAATTCAATTTTTCGTTTAATTCAAACGATACACACAAACGCCCATTTAATTAAAGGTAATTCAGATTATAATGTATGATAAAAACGAAAAATGTACAAACCTACACCTATATAATATCCCACCTATCAAAGAAGAGGACCGGCAGATAGAAAATAAAAACAAAATATTCAGAGAAAGTGGTTTTAGAATTCTTATTCATGAAATAATAATATATTATTATGACTATTTCAAAATTATATTTATTACATTTTTGTTAACATAAACAAAAGGGATAATACTATTTGATATAAAGTTTTTCCATATCAATCGAATGAATACTCGTAAATCATGTATGAGAGCTTACAATAAAATACGTCTGATTTACAGCATATACCAAGTTTGAAGGAAAATAAGACTGTCGTTGTTTTTTCCCCGTCGTAACATATACGTAGAATCCGATTTTGTGAAAATGCGAGATTTTTATTTTTTTTTTTGTTTGTTTTTTTTTTTTTTTTATCATGCGTTTTTACCTCTGACTACGATTTGTTATTGCCACATTATTAAGTCACAAGAAGTCGTATCCTGGATTAAATACGAATTTATAATTATAAATATTTTAAGAAAATAAGCAATTTCAACTATAGGTATACGCCTGAAATTTTTTTAATATCTTTTAATTATTAATTATATCTTAATATCTTATATACTGTAATTTCGAACAAATTAATATTTAAAAACATGTCATAGAGAATTGAACTTTTTATTTAGTTACTTAAAAATAATATTATATAATTATTAATTATAGAAAACATACACTCATATAGGTATTTTTACCCCCCATCAACAGTTTGTTTTACGCATTATTTAATTATCTACAGGATATCATTAATTAAATTTCAATGAAAAATTAATACAGTAATTATGTTGCTTATAAAAATTAATAATAAATATATTTTAATTATAATATGATATCAAACAAATAACAATTTTTCAAAAATTGAATATTCTTTATGTTTCTTATGGTGTTATACAATTATTAACTAATTATTATTATCACTGCAAAAAATACATATTTAATTCGGTAAACACATAATACGATGTGACGTATATTTATGTTATAATAACATAATATGATGTATGCAATAGTAATAGTATTACAACGAGCTCTTAAGCTCTTGCGAATATTTTGCTAATATATTATTGCGGCATAATATAATTGATATATTTGAAATATAAGTTGTTAAACAGTTTTTGAAACATTTTATTACTCATTTAAAACAACTCCTATTTGTAAAATTTCATAGTCACCGAGGTGAAAAAAAATGTTTGAAGACGGTTCGCGGCACGAGTGGATACACGGAAGATTGAACACGTAACTTTCGACTGTATAAGTGTTTCTCTCAAGTCTCTCAATGGATAAGCCGAAGTTATTTCGAACGATTACATTTCAGGGACATTTCGTTTTGTCAATTATTATTGTATTTTATCGTTTGATAAAACTATAAAAGTGTTAGTGATCGGACATTTATAAACGATTCGTTCGTAAAATTTTGGTAATATGAAAAGGAATTTTTAACCAAATACTATATAGGCATCACCTATCATAAATCATAATACAATATAATAAAATAAAACCATTATAAAAGGTTTATTTTTTCATTTCTTGAATGTAGAGAGTTTAGAAAGGCTTGTCTGAATACATACACAAAATAATATAGGATGTATTGAAATCGATTTTAAAATAAGCTCTGCACCGATTACCAATTAAATCACGCTATACAACTAGAATACCTTCACTATAATTTAAGATTAGTAATATGCGGACAAATCTTACAGATTATGTTTCAATTATAATAATATTATAAACCTTGACGTAAGTTTAATTTTAAAACAAACGCACGTGTATTGTATGCACATATATATTGTATTTTTCAATTAAAGTTTAGTTATGAAGGTAAAAAATATAAATTAGGGTTGAATAATGAGTTTAGTTCTATTAAACCAACTAGATAATGTTCAAACAAACAAACAAAAAAAAAATTATTCCTCTTAAATATTTTTTCCACGGCTAATAATTAATATTATGTAGGTATAAACATATCATAATTATTATCATCTATTTCATTTTTTTAATCATCACATTTTAACACAAACAGTTTATTTAAATTTAAAATTTAAAGAAAAAATTGAAATTATTCTACTTTCTATTATCTAGAGCTTAAATATATAAATATAATTGTAAATAAAAATCGCACGATCAACTTAGTTAAGAACAGTATTTAATTTTTTTTTTTCGAATTTAAATCAGAATATGTTACTAACTTTAAGTGTATTTATTTGTATGCTTAACTTAAAGGTAACAGTAAAAACATTCTTATATTAATGGTAATAAAGTATACAGTTTATTATTTAAAACTGAATATATAATTAAATATATTTTTTTAACGTTTTAATCAAAAAAAAAAAAAAATCCAGACAAAATTATTAAAATGAATTATTATGGCACGTTCTATATTTAAGTGATATTTTATCTAATACAACTATTTCGCTAACTTTAGATTATTTTTAATATTTATCTTTTTACGATAAAAAAATAATTAAATATATGCCGATACAATATATGTTATAACTCTCAACGTTGTTTAAATGTCTTATTATTATTGTAGGAAACGGTATATATGTATTATATAATATTAAAATTTGAAACACCATTTTATTTTTCATACTTTTCTATAAGTGTTAAAATACATTTACTAAACGCTCAAGTGTAAATATATTAGTTATTTTATATGATATTGTTATAACAATCAAAGTATACCTAAAGTGTACAATCCCAAAAAATATTCGGTAGACATTTTTGTCAAAAAATATTCTGATGAAAACATTATTTGTTTATTCAACATAAAAACAATATCTATGCTGGTTTATTAATAGGATAATTATTATATGTATCATAATATAGAATTGTTCGTTTTAGATTTTGAGCCGAGCAATATGTGTGTGTGTTTTTTTTTTTTGTTTTTTATCATTATCTTTTGGAGAAAATATTTTTATTTTTTTTTTTTTTATTGAACTTAAGCCCGGCAACTAGGGCCATTAGCTGTTTGTAAGGGTTACGTTGTAGGTTGGTACGGTAGGTTGTATTTTTTATGATTGTTACGGTTGATAGCAAACACGTGTATGTGTGGCAAGGTTTTTAACCACTATGATCCCGAGTGGTCACCCATCCGGGAGCTAGTAGCTGTGGCCGTTACTTACTCTCAGTCGCATTCCGCGACTGGTAGCAGCCAACGCGCCACGCCAAGCCACGAGAAGAAAATATTTTGATAATGATTCAATCTAAACAATTTTGAGAGTTTTTTTCTGGTAAAAAATTTAATGTAATTGGTAAAAGTAAAAATATCCAGTAATTTACTACAGTGATATTAATAAAAAATAGATTATTAATAGTACCTATTATATGTAAATTATGAAATGTCTGTATATAAATAGTGACTATCGCAGTTACACCATACTATTTGTTCAAAATCGTTTTTTTTTTATAGAATGTGGTATCATTTAATTACAATTTAGAATATCCATTACAGTAATTCATTCAACGTTCAGCTACTTTATATTTAAGTGACTTCTAAGCTTTTTATATCGTCGTTACTATTTTATTTGTACTTTTTTTTTTATTATTAAATTATCTACTTCGTAGTTTAGTTCTTATCACGATACAAGTATTTTGTTATCACTTAACGAGAATTAATAATTAAGGTATTAAGCTATTAGAAATTAAAAATGTTAAATGGTATTACCTTTTTTATTGCTGAATTTTGTAAATGCTTATTATAATATTCTATGATTTATTTATTTTTATTTATTATATATTTATTTATATATTATATAATATTCGGCTGCATAGGGCATTGGTCTCAATTATCATGTTACACATTTATATTATAATGTCATAAGTATAAGTATACACTATGATTTATGCTTCTATGTACAGTGTGAAGCTTTTTTTAGCTCAGAAACTAGCTTAACTGCTTAAGCCCATCAAAAAAACGAGCGAAGGGGATGGATAAAAATATTGCCAGAACAGAGTCTAAAATATGTATACCACCTCCAATCATAGTCTTTAATTTTAATACAAGACTTAGTTAGCAATTTAATTCAAAAAGAAGCTACCATCTATAAACAGCAATTATAAATTATCGCTAATGGTGACATACAGATAATTGACAGGATGAGCACCAATTTAATCAAATATTAAAAATTCTTGGAGATAACGACATTGAGTATTGCAAATATCAATGAAAAGTACAAACACAATTTCGTTTTGCATTTTGCGGATTGCACTCCGAAACTGACCTTGAAAGATACTTAGTTGACAAGGATAATTTTTTAAATGTATTGCTGTCGAGTATTTATTGACCTACCTTGTCGAAGTTTTCGATAAAATTTGACATGAAGATTGACTGATTATTCATGAAACTAAGAGTATAACAGTCACACGCTTAATGCACACTTATATATTTTACCTAAATGGAAGTCAAGTCATGCATTATTAATAAGTAATAAAAGATTAGAAAAATATACCATCTACAAGATACTATTTTAAAATCTACTTTCCATCTACTCTAAATACCTGATATTCGAATTAACTACAACTCAATAACCGTTATGTCTGCTGAGATACTTACATTTTAATAACAAGTATTGACAAATAGGTTATGACTGATAATTTTTAGATTATAATCGAAAAAAATAAAAGTCGTTAATTAGATGAGGAATTGAAAAAATGAGAAAAAATAGTGATAAATTAATGTATATAAATTATACTGTACGTAAAACGAAAAAGTTAAGTTTTGATGGATTACATAACAATCCCACAAAAAGATTCAACTAAATACTTGGATAAGGTACCTCTACTCCTGCCTGAATCAATAGCACTATGTCTGTTAGGAAAGTTTGCAAATCAAAGAAAGACGTGTTAGTTATACTATATAGTTGGAAGACATTCCATACAAGACCTGTCAAATAATATGCAGCTTTATGTAATTGTTATTACACTAATTTGGACTTATGTCATGGTATACAACTCAAAGGTTTTGTAAAAAAATGTAACATTAAGTCATTTAACATTTTAAAAATATTGTTTTCGTACCATTATCACTGAATATCAGTTTAATAGAAGTTATTTAATCTATTGTGATCTCAATATGTTAGGATGAAATCAACAAAATAATAATAAAAAAAAATTTTTTTAAAAAAAATAGCAGAAAAATAAATAAGAATTTATAAAATATTTAATCTAAAATGACAACAAAAATATTTTTAAAATTTGTAGAATATTTTATATTACATATTCTAGTAGTTTAAAAAATACTAAGCTATTATATTTTTGCACTTATTTTCAATAAATACTTACCAATCGTTTTGATTATTATTAACGATAAATTAAATTGAATATCACGTAATCATCGTGTTATTTTAAATTATTATATCAGATTAGAATTAATGTGAAATTATCACAAGTTCTTAAAATAGTAACCATTAAATTTAATTAAACTAATATTATATTTTTCATGATTATTAGTTTTTTAATTTTAGATGATTTCAAAAAGTTTTATTATTCATTACCAAATTTATATAAAAATAATTAAGTATGATTATAATTGATTATATTATTTAATTAATAATTTCTTTTAGAAATAATTATGAATATTATTCGGTAATTAGTTGCATTTCAAAATTACTAAACACTAATTACTATATTTATTCAAATTTATAACGGATTGTGAGAGCCTAGAAACATAAAAAAGTTAAGTAATTAGTGAAAAATAATCTAAAGTTACAAGTTTATATGGTTATTGGTTACTATTTAATAAGAAAATGCTATGTCGTCAAAGCTAATGTCTATATTGACCAAACGTATAAAATGGAGTAGGGGTGAATTATATAAATAGTTAAAGGTTGAAATATGTATGTAAAAGGGAGTAGAATTTCTCAACTGACGAGAAGACATTTTATATTATACCTTACCTACTCTAGATGGTTAAATTTAGTAAAATGTTTTAGAAAGTAAATTATTATTTAATCACTTGGTATTATTTATTATTTATCAATAATAAAGTATATAAGTATTAGATGTTATAAAAATTAAAACGAATGCCTTATCATTGATCATTTTTTTTTTTTTTTATACACTACACACGATAACAATTATTACTAATAATATACAAATGTTATTTTTTAGTATCTAATAAAAAATAAGGGTTAAAAATTTCAATTAAAAGATCTGATTACGGATAGGTTAAAAAATATAGATGCTTAAAAAATAAAATGTACCATGTAAATTGTATACCTTTATTCAATTCGTGTACATACTTTATAGTAACTATAGTTAAACTTGGCTTCGAGTGTGAATTATTATTATAAATCTGACGGAGTATACTTTTAGAATTTTAGAGTTTTAATTTTAAATCAATGGTTGATATAAATATAAATATTAAATTTAAAGATTGAAAAACGGGCCTAGAAAAGCAATCAAGCATTCACATTAGTTATTCGGATTTTGAATTTATCGTTTATTCAGGAACTAACTTTGTAAATTCTATCAAATCAAATCGACAATATTAATACATGTTTCGACAAAATTTAATGGATGGGATACACGATAACTTGGACTGCTCGTAAGTGGAATAGATAAAAATTGCTTGTAAATTGTTGACACTATTTTCAGATTGATATATAGTGACCGGTGGGTCAAGCTCATGAATGTAACCAAACCTAACTCTGTGAGGATTTTATATGGTTTCGTGAAAATGGCGAGTCTTAAATATTTATATAATAAATTACAAATTAATTATGTCTAGTGTTTAATATCAAGCTTCTGTGAATGATGTTTGTAGTGGTTGAAATAACGTTATGGTGGTTGACACGTAATTAAAAAAAATTAACTAACAAAGTTAGTACCACTTCTTATTAATTTCTGAAACAACTATGGACACGGTACCTATAATTAATGTGTAATACTGTAATCGATAAAGTGTACGTAGGCAATACACACGGAAGAATATATTTAAGACAGTATAATTTTACACGGGATAATTTTTTTTGTCTGCAAAATCGTTTAATTAATCAATTAACGTTTAGTTTATTTTACATGGATAATAGTGTTCAGATGACATTGGACTTAATGGAAGTACACCACGACGCACGTCATTTCAGCCGTAATATTTAGTATAACTATTACTACATGTCGAATATCCGTATAGGAACTAAGTTCGACGCGTATACATTAATATATATATATATAATATGCCATTATTTCGACGTCACAGTACATGTTTTAGGTAAATTTTAAAAATAATAATATTTTCAACGAAGGCGATTGGTGACGGTTATGGCTTTTTCTGTTTACAAAACTCGTCTGTTTGACAATAAATCACTCAAAGCGATAATTAATTTAACACACAACTAGGATATTTATGGCCTTCATATTCTGTTGCCATTAATAAGTGTTGCAGAGGTGCTGGCAGCAGTTCGGAGCCGACTAATGAATAGAAACATTCATCTTGACACGCATTCCCTCTAGACCATGACAGTGAATAAAGTCTACCAGAATTCGGCTAATTTTCTAATTTTCCGCCAATACCTCAGGCACTTGTGTTATTATCGTTCACAGACAGCAATTGATTTTTTTCCTTCCCTATAGTTCTTATTCTTCCATTTAATAATTCTCACTAACATAAATCTTCTGCGGATCGATTGCTTTAGAACTCCACGATGTTTAGTGATGTTTTGAAAACTGTGTATTATAACTATTATAAGGTTAAATTACTGAAATGCGTTATTATTATCGTTATGATTATAATTATTATTATCATTATTTTATGTAGGTACTTAAGTATAAAATCAATTCATACTACAAACACATTTATTCATCGTGTATAAAAAGAAAATGAACAAATCTAAATACAGTGCGAGTATTATGTTTGCATAAATTTTATCTCATTATATGAAAATACATTTTATTTAAACATACTTTTACATTTATTATATCGTCATGATACTATTTTTGAAATATATTTTAATGAACAAACTAATGCTTTATTGTTAAAATATATTTTTATTCATTATATTAATATTACAGAATTTGATAAATTGATTCAATTATTTAAATTTTTTAAAAAAATCAATCGACCACAATATTTGTGTAATAAATGAAGTTAAAATAAATACTATTTATTTTTGTTGTTGTACATTTATTTTTTTTAAATATTTTATTCGTTTGTATTATCCTCTTTATTGGAATACAACAATATTTGAATATAATTTATTTCGTAAAAAAAAAAAAAAAAAAAAAATAATAATAATAACCAATATCATTTGAGTTATTACTTCTCTACTCTATAAACTACATTTTACATTTAACATTCATTGTGTTATAATATATTACAAGAAACAATAGATAATTATATTTTGTTTTATTACTAGGTAGGTATGCAATACTATTATTCATCCAAAAGAACATCACATTATTTGTAGTTTGTAGTGAATTATACCCGGTAACTACTAAAATGGTTTGAATGGTTATTTGACCTCAAAAATCAGTAAATCAATATTGATTTTAAAATAACAATACGATATTATTGCCTCGATGCTGAGGCATATATAAATGAAATTGAGTGATCTTAAATTAGAAACACATACTTGACATTCCGTAAACTAAAATATACATTAAATATATGGTTTACGCTTCCCCTTTCTATTGCCTTTATTCATTGTTATCACATTCATATAATAATATATATAACTATAAATTATAATAGCAATTTCATTAAAGTGAAGTTATGCGGGAGGAGAAGTATAATTTATGTTTTTGTTTTTATTTTAGACTTTTCGTTTTTCATATGTTGAATATTATAATGCTCAGTAGTCAGTAGAAGTAAACACTAAATACAAATAATAATTAAATCAGTATGGTGTTTACGGTTGAGAATATTGTTATTTTCAATATAAAAACTACAACTAAAACGTATAAATAAAAATATAAAAATCTTCAATTATTTTATTATTATTACAACAAAACTTTAATCCCTGAATCTATTAAAAAACTTGTAACAACAATATAGTGATTTTTGATTTGAAATTACTCCAGGATCGAGTATACTTGAGAAGTTGCCTTCAAAGTTTCCGGTTCTCTTTTCCATTATTAAAACACTAACTTTTAAATTGTTTTATTAATTAAAACGTACCGTCAATTTGATTTGAATTAATTTTTAAGCAATTCAATAAAATAAAAGTATACATGACAAATAAGTAGGTATGTCATAAAGAGTATGTAACAAATATAAATTGAGTAATAAATATTTTTGTTTTTAAAATTTTTAATTTTAATAATAAATTGATATATCTAATCTATCATACAAAAATACATTATCTGACTTTTTTCCGTTGGCCATTAAAATTTAAAAAGTAAGGTATGAATACTTAATACTTAACAGATTATAATATTGAAAAACTAATATTGGAAAAAAAAAACTAATATAAATTTAATCAAGAAATTGTATGGTTAGGTTGTATTGCTTTACAATAATTCATTTTCAATTTTTATTTCAAAATTTAAGTTGAAATACGTGGTACATTTATTTATTTTTTAAATCACTTATGTGTGTAATCAATATTATAATGTATCTAATATACGATTAAAATTAAAATTATTATTACCTACTTTGCCAACTATTTATATGGAATTCGATTGTGGTGCGTTTTATCTAAGATAATAGCGTTTCGATGTAATTAATAATTTATTACATTATGAAATTGAAGGAATGCCCTTTCAGCGTAATACGATGGATGACAACACATTAATATAATATATTGCTTGAAAATGTTGGTTTTTAATGTTTTTATCGACTTGATTATTTCCGTTATTTATAGTTAATGAATAATCGACTCATTAAATTCACACATTGCTCAGATATATTATTTCTAGTAATTGTTAAATGATTTGTATACACAAAAAAATAAAAAATGATAAAAAAATAAAAATAGTTCATGAACTCGAATCAATAAGTAATATACAATATCCAATGTTTTTTAAATATTAAATCTAAATAATTTGTTTGAATATTTTAATTTTGAAATGTTAAAATCTGTTGTGTATTTAATATTTAGTGAAAATTCCCGTTAGTAATTTTGTTTTAAAATAATATTAATCCGTCAAAACTGGTGTTATTGATTACTACTTTGATTTGAATAAATTAAAATAATAAATTGCTAAAGCTCTACGATATTCATTAACATGATTTATTCTGCAATTTTGAGGAGGGGGAAAGAAGAATACATAATTTCACCATTTATTTTTAAATACTAAAAAATATTGGTTCATATAATATTTATAAAATAAACATACAAAATTTGCCTATTTTAATAATTCAAATTTCTTTGGCAGAAGTTATATATGTGTTATATTGTGCCTTGTACTTATATATGCATACAATTGAAAGGATCGTAATTTACCCCTTTATGTGTACCTCTTTAATTAAAACGATACCATTGCATAGATCACTACACATTGAGCTTTATTACTTCAAACAACAGTAAATAAGAGTTGTGTCTTTGTTAGTATGGTATGCTTTGACTCTTAAGTTTAGCTCTCTATGGAAACACACAAAAAAAGGGAAAATATATATTAATAATGTAGTGTATTTATTTTTATGCCATCATGGACATAAATAATAAAAAGGAATGAAATACTTTTAATAACTTACTATTTACCATCAAACATTTTATAGTTTGAAGAAAAAACAAATAAATTACAAAATGCGCATACAACTAAAGTTTAGAAAGTTATATTTGCCCAAAGCATAAATTATATTAGTATGTAAATAATAACTACTGTCATATGAATATATTTTTGCATTTTTAATAAAACTATTCTATACATGAGAATTTAATTATGATTAATATGAAAAAATAATATAATATTTTAATCACGAAACATAAAACAAAAATTTGGGAGATAATACATTTATTTAAATAACTGATTTTCATGTGTTAAAAAAATATAAACAAAATATGAATCATATTTAAATTAATATATTTTTTTTAATGTACTATGGTATAAAATCAATCAAATTAATTAAATACAAGTAAATGGTTTTTTTCTACTCATGTTGTGTAAATAAATATAAATATTTTAAATAATTGTTTGAAAATTCAATTTTCTTGAGTAGATTGCGAATGAATATAATAAATTAACTATTAATAAATACAATTGAAAAATTAGAATTATCGTACACAATTAATTGCACCACCCTAATCAAAGTTTATTAAGCTGACAAGCCGCTTATGATGAATGATTTGTCTTCGATTATTCCAATAAATATTTTTACTTTATTTCAAACGAAAGTTATTCGTATTTTTTTTAATTTTCGTTTGATGGATTATATACTTTGAATCTTGCAACAATTTTTAGTAAAACGTATATTTAAAATATTTTGATCTCATTTAGATATTTAGTTTAAGTGTTCTGAATATTTATGAGAAGAATTTTAAATTTTAATTTCCCAAATGGCAATATTACTTAATTTATTATACTTAATTTAACATATAAAATAGATTTATACTTTTTAATTATTCCAGTTAATTACATATTTCTTTAATGTATTGATTAAACTATTTTTTAAATTTCTACAATGTAATAAAAATATTTTGCATTCGGTTTTCATGCATTAGTTTTTAAATTAATACATAGTTAAATATTGTAATTTTATTGTAGAAACCAAGAAGTGGTTCGACTGTAAGCATTAAATTAAATTGTAATATTTACTAAATGCTGAAATTGTTTGCAAGCATCTAAAAATATATTGCAGCAAAATTAACATAAAAACTAACTAGATAATGTAAATGTAAACTTGAATTGATTCTCAAACATCTCGACATCTTTTAGTTAAATGGAAATTTAATTAATTTCGGATAATGAGAACTGTCGGTGTAAGTTTATTGAAGAGATTAAGCTCAGAGATATAACTAAAGATAATAGGGCGCAGTATAAAATAAGAATGACTTATTCCATACAGATCATATGAAAGATAGGGTGGAAAAATATATCGTGAAAAGTTGTGCTAGTTTTAAACAGAAAGCTCATGTTAGTACTTTATTTATTTTTATTATAATATATTAATTTAAATTTTATAATTATATACTTTTTTTTTTAAGTAAAAATACCCAAACATAATTGTATATAATTGTCTATAGAAATATTTAAATTAAATGTATTTTTGTGCATATAACACTGCAATGATAGTGCAATAATATTATTTCATATCACAGTTAACTTTTCAGTATTTAGCTTATTAACTTTTAAATGTTAACTAATTTATTTATTTGCTTTAAAAAATAATTTGT
Organism: Melanaphis sacchari; assembly: GCF_002803265.2. Taxonomy (NCBI): domain Eukaryota; kingdom Metazoa; phylum Arthropoda; class Insecta; order Hemiptera; family Aphididae; genus Melanaphis; species Melanaphis sacchari. Next base: position 448,502 of record NW_020271665.1, on the reverse strand, counting down.
AAAAAGGTTTTTTTATGTAAATAGTTCTAAATTTATCAATTCAATTAAATGTAAAAATGTTTAATAATAGTAAATACTAGTCATTAGATAGTGTAATTTAACGATACCCTGATAACTTGCATAAAAAATCGTCAGTTACAAGGAATTTCAAAAATAAAACCAATCATTTTTATTATAAAATGAGATTTTTGTAAAATTCGATTTACCGGATCCCATTATTCCAATATTCGTACTGAAGATAATTTTGAATATGGAAATTGAGTGGAAACTAGAATTTAGAATAACACCTACAAAAGGATTTTAATGGTCTAACAGTACACAGAACAATCGATTATGTTGTTGGTACATATAAAGATACTGTTGATTATATTAAAGTACCACTCCTGTGACTAGAAATATATAATATCTTATTAGAGGCTATTCTAATATTATATAATTTAAATTACGTGTTTGCAGAATAATAATTCTTATTATTTTATCGTGTGTTAAAATCGTTTCTGGACTTTTAATTTAATCTATCTATATTATATCTATTTAGATCTATATAATATTATGAACCATATGTACAAAGTGCTGTACAATCCATCATTTCACAACAGAAATATATTGCAAAATATAGCTTGTGTTATTTTTATTGGAATTGGGATTTACTGTTGATTTATTCTTTATATAATATCATTGAAAATCCTAAACTAATTGTTTATGATAATAATTGTAATTATTATTATTATCGTTATATTAATATGACAAAATTATGCTCAAAAATTATTATAAGTATGAAATTCTACAAAATACCATTATCTATACTTATTTTTTTTTTTAAAAATATTTTTGTTATTTCAATAAGTTATAATAATAGTATTATAGAGATTAAAAAAGATAATTTTTTTCTTTTAAATACAATTTTATAAATTCTAGTGTAAAATAAAAATAATAATATCACAACTATGTGATATTATTAGAAATGCTATTTATATGATTTTTATATAGCTAAAACGAGTTGTGTTTCAAGCATGAAATGTGTTTCTAGACTTTTCAGGTTATTCGAATTGTGTTTGATAATTTTTTTTGGGATACATAAACGAAATAAAGGTAAATTATTTATGTTGTATGATGATTACTTCAAATCAAGAAATTTGTTTATTTTAGATGTATACTTTATTAAAGAAAAATTGTTAGTTTGTCATATTTATAATTATCATAAATAGAAAATAAAAATAGTTACACATTAAGAAAATATTGAAATAAAACAATTTTTATTAATTCAAATTCAGAAATTTGGACATTTTTTAAATATATCAATATTATTTGTTTGTATATTGTAAGAAATCAAAATAACACTATATATCACTTCAGCTATAAAAAATTTGTGTGAATTTAGAATAATAATTTATGTTATATGTGAAATGTGGTTCTGTGTTAATATAACTACATAATCTAACCTTAAAATATACATCCCTGAAGAAACAAACAAACATGTCCAATAGGCTTAGATAACCACACGATAACTCACTGCGCTAACTGTAATGAAGTTCGAAATGATAGGACTGGAGTCGCTTAAGTGATATCTAATTCTTCTAACAAAAAACTTTACACTTGTAGAAAGTTTGATAAACTTTCAGTTTAAACTTTAAGGAACTTAGCTGATAATGTACTTAATAATTTGAATACATATCTTATTTAGTCGTACTTCATTGATAATTTTACTCAATTTAAATACAATTTTACAAGAAAAAAAATTGAGTATTAGATATAATACGAGAATGTTTTGTATGTTGTCTCTAGCAGTTAATGGTATAATTTAAATAAAATTTTAAATGATTTATAGACTTATATAGTTATATAAAATAAGTCAAGCGTTAAAATTTTTCTAGAAAAAAAAAAAAAAAAAAAACATTATAAAATTAATAGTTTCGTCATTGAATTCATAACAATACTATATAATGCAAATTTGATGTTTGAAAAAAAATGTGTTTATAAGACATAGATTATGCATTAAATATAAATGTTTCAAAATTCGTTAGGTAGTTGGTACATGGGGATTATATTTACTAAATTAAAAAATATATGCTTTACATAATACGATTTTCAAAATGATAAATTATGGACATAATGCAATAGACAACGATTAATAAATAACAGTTAAGGTTTAATATAAATTTATCTTTAAAATCAAATATGAATAATGTTTGGTAATCATATTATAATAAAGTGGGGAAGCTAACAAAACCTATGACATTTTTACGTTGGTCCTAGTACATAAATAGAAACAAAACATAATAAATTACTTGTGCTTACAAAACGATAAACGTCGTGTGTAAAAATATTCTTAAAATTAAATGGAAAAGAAAATTGTGCTTGTAACATACATTATGCTATAATTTTAGATTTTAAGCACATGTAGAAGTAAAAATTGGTCTTTTAATAATGTACTTCGCTAGGACATTATTCTATTAGAGATTTAGGACTTTAAAAGAATAAAAAAAAAAAAAAAAACTGTTTGGGTACGATTAAATTATAGTTTAGTACGTTATTTAGTTAGTAGATAAATAATAATAATAGTCTTATGTTTAATTAAGAATTTTGCTGTTGGACTGTTTTGCAAACATAATTTATGCTCTACTTCACTTAGTATATTCAAATATAATCTATTTGTAAAAACAATTCGTATAAATTAATCTTCGAATATCTAGTTACTAAATACCGTCGTAATATAGTATGATAGATTTTAAAAAAATAATAAAGTATGCTTCTCGTGAGTAAAGATTCAAATTTCAGGAATGAGATTAAAAATGGTAACAAATGTAAGTAAAAGTGTAATAATGTATTGTACTTCAAATCATAGGTTATTTAAAGTTTCTTATTGTAAATGCTTATGACTTTAATATATATTATGAGTGGTTGATTATATACGAGCAGAAAAAAATAAATATTAATAATAATTAGAAAAGAAACATGTAAATTGTTATGCTTATTCGTATTATTGTAATGAGTATCAAGGACAATATATAAGTTATAATATAATATTATATTATGCTTTATTTAATTTGCACGTCATGGTCGATGATTATCAAAACTCTTCCTCCTCAGAAAGTTATAAATACAATTTAATGAGTTATAAAAGAATCAGTTAGATAAGATAAAATGGTTTAAATATATAAATAAAAGAATAGAAACAAAAATTAATTAACAATATGTAATAATCATTTTTATAATTTATATGTCGTAACATAAAATATATTTTTAATTAATACGCTATGTTTTTCTCGTTAATAAATATTCGGTGATACTCGACTCATTATTAATGTTTATAAAACATAATAGCATTCATCTCTCTATCAAATTAACCACCAATTTTAATATTACTTGTTAACAATAATTTTGTGATAAGTGGCTTATTTTAAGATTTTTTTAAACATTTTTTCACTATGTATGGCAAATAAATTTCTCATCATGAAAAAAATATTATCAATTCGAGGCAGATAAGATGTATTTCATACGCGATAATAAGTACTATAATATATTACGTATTATTATATAGTTTTGCTCATTTTAATAAAATATTTATAGAACTTAAATTAATGGACACTGGGCAGACGTACAACACTCGAGAGAAGTCGAAAGAAAATATTTTAATCAGAATACTTGGAATACAATCACGAATTGTTATATTATGACGCTATATAAAAACTATTCGTATGTAATTAATTTATATAGGTTTTACATATTTTTATTTCAATATTATATAGGTGTAACGTATCGTTTAATGAATAGCACTACCACTGGAGACAATTTCCAAAAAAGAGTCTAATAACATTTTAATTTAAACGCCATTAAAACGAACAGGTTATTGTGTATTTATTTATGTTAATTGTATACATTTAATTCTGGAATAGGTTTCAAAATGGGCCCATGAAAGTTTTAAATACGAGTACTTATAAGTGTAATAATTAAAGTACTGCTAAGACACACAAACGGCAGGTACGGTAATATTGTTTTTACGTGGTTATTTTTGAGCAATGAGTTTTACATATATCAAGTGTATAACTTAATAAAAAGCATTACGTCACATAATATCGATTATACCATGGTAATGTTTGGAATCAATATGGTTCGTTATACAGATCCATGCATCTTGTATCTTGTGTAGTATTTATATAGTATTGTAGTGAATGCATACACGATCGACATTTTTAAAAGTTTTTTCGGTCCCAACTCCCAATGGCATATAATATATACGTAATACATTATTATTTATTATTGTAATGTACAATTTACTGTATTCGTTTCAAAAATCATTAAATCGAAAAGTCCGCAGCGTGCTGTACCAATAAAATAATATTATTATCATTATTATCATGACTAGCAGACGGATTTAGATACTGACGCTATTTACTTATCTTAACATTTTGTTTAACTTTTTGTTGTTGTTGTTGTTTATATAAGAATCATTTACGATGTATTATATTTTAGAATTTACAAGTTTTAATGACCTACCGTGGCATTAGAGGTCTTTCTCAGTCTTGACTGAGGGCTAAAGGCCTCACAAGTGAGGTGGAGAGCTAACATTTACATTTTTAAAATATAAACACTGAAACATAATACGAAATTATAATTTTTTTTAATTATGTTGTATAACAATATGCACATAATATTATTATTATAAAACGAGTAGAAAAAAATGTCTTAAAGTTAATTGTATGACTGGAACATCTGTCACATTTACGAGTATAAATATGTAGCTAAAAAACTTTATCCAAAAAAATGACCAAAGACAATGTTGAACTAATTGGTATCTCATAAATATATTTTGAAATACATTTTTTTTTTTAATGCATAAATATAATTTTATTAAATTATATTTAATTTTGTTTTATATTCCACTAATAAACTTACAAATTGTTTGGCCAAGGATACCTAAGAATTAAAAAATATAATTTTATTTCAAAGGATTACATAGTGGTAGCCTGTCAAGTATGTATAATAATTATGTACGTTGTGTTAACTCAAAAGCAGTTTAATGATTACAATAGAGATAAAAAACAAAAACACGATTTCTTCGGTAAAGCACACTTAGAGTATATATCACATTATTGTTTTATCTATCTATATTATTATAATATACACGGCGAGAGAAACAGCAGGCTAAGTCATGGGGGAAATATTATTATTGAAGAGCTTCATCTTCTTGTAGATACTACCCACATCGTTTGAACAACCGTTCCGCGGGGATTAATCAGCAGTCATCAGAAACTTTGGCGACGAATCAAAAGGTTATTCCCTGGGGTCATCAAGTGTATTCTTACATGGCTCGTTTCTTTCCGTGAAATTCACCGGCTTCCCTGCCGGACTCGTGCGTAATAAATGAAACCAAAAACTTGATTTCGGTGCGTACTCAACCAGACACAATTGTAATTCGAGAAATCATCGCCCCATGTATCACATGAATAGAGTTGATTTCGCGGATTACGATTATGGAAAAAACACACATATACACACCCTTCACGTCAATCGTGTGTAGGATGACCGGCCTATTACGGAGTCAAATAATAAAAATAATTGTTGAATTTCGATAAAAATAAATATTCATCATTGGTTTAGTTATTACTTATTGTGTACCTATTGAGTGTAGACTGAACATATTTAAAAGGTTTTTATTGTTTCGTAAAAAAAAAAAATAAATAATAGTAACGATAATATGGAGATAACAAAATTATTACGAGGTACCTATAGATAATTTTAATGATTCATAATACGAACGACGAAAGATAATATTATTATTAAAATCATTTGTTCGGAAAAAAACACCAAAAACATTCGACAGCCACATTTATTTAGCCTTTAAGTATAATACATTAAAAATACAAGCGTAAAACGCATAAAAATATTTATCACGTTCTTATAAATTTAAAAACAATCACACAAATCTTCTGTTTCTAATTTTCACTGAAACGCAAACTTTTCTTATTATATACTGTTTAAAATTTTGATTACATTAATATTTTGTTTTGTGTTTTTACTTTTTAATTAGAGTATATTCATAAATTTTGTTCTTATTCGCCGGGAACACGAATATTATGGAACTAATAATTATTTTGCTTATTACCATTACTTTTAATGAAAGTATTACTATATTTAATTATTTTAATTAAAAACTTGATTTTTCATCAATATGTTAATTTTATACTTGAAAGCTTATAATAATTTTAAAACTCTCTTAGAATGTTTCAGACGATTGATTACAGAATACTACGCTAAAAATATGTTTAATAGGCATTTTTTAATACAAAAGCGAAATAGCTTCAAGTTTATGAAATATAACTTTACGAACACAAATTAATTTGATGAATTTCGTAATAAACAATTTTGTAGAATAAATTGTATGTATATGTATCCACTTCAAAATAATGACTTATAAAAAATAAAATAAAAATGGAAATTGCGTTTACAAATTAATGAATAATTACCATTTGAATAACACAGTCAATATATAAAATTTAAAAAATATAAGCATATTGCATATGGAAAGTACTTGCCAATCTGCTAGGCCATTCTACCCTAACTAATGCCTCTTTTTATATTATTTTTTAACTTTAATTATAATTATTTATATCAATGCATTTTATTAGGAAAATTATAATAAGTTTATATTATATAATATTATTATATTTTAAGTATTATTTTGTTTTTAGAAATATGATTTCAATTCTAATTAAAAGCATAAATTATTCAACTTATTATTATTTATTTTTTATTAAAGTCGTAAAATGTAAGCATAGTATTTTTTATTTTAAAATTATATTTTTATTAAAATTATTTGTTGTTTAAACCACGGACAATGATATCTTAATATTTTTTCCAAACAAAATAATGTGATCTGAAAGTTACAATGTATAATATTTTATGGATAATATTAAATTGAATTGACGATAGAAGTTTCATATGAATATTTAATATCGTTGTGTATAACAACTAGATATTATGTTTGTGAAATTATTACCATAATTTTATTATTTGACTTAAAAAATTCAATTTAATAATAATAATAAGATGTTAGATATATTTTTAGAGTATATTGGCTTATGAAATATTAATTTTAATCAAGAAAATTAACGCTTAAAAATTATTTATTTTTATAAATATTTTTTAATCGGTTTAACAAAATAAATTTATTATTATAATATAGGTAAGTTCTACATTTTAATATCAAATACCAGCAACAATAAATTGTGATAAAAAATGAATTTATTTTCCGTTAAAAATGTAACACTAATAATTAGATAATACTTTAATTACTAAAAAATAATAATAAATTGTTGTTAATTAAACAAGAGAAATAGTCTAATTTAATTTATGTTCCGTCCAAAACCATGACCTAATAAATTTAAAAAAAAAAAGCAAAAATTAAATTAACTAGAACAACAAAATCTAGATTAAAACGGAAATTACAAATTAATGTCAAACACTATTGTTACCATAATGATCGTCGTAAATTTGTTTTCCATTATAATATGAGCGCTGTAAGTATACAGCGGATAGAATTTGGCGACCATAAAGATTTGCTGATATAATTATCTCAAAATAATTTTATACTTTTAGTATTGTCATACTTTATATAAGCCATTGTGCATTTATATTAGTTGAAGTAAAGATATATCGGTGTACCTATACAATATTTAATGATTAATTTTAATAGGATATAATAAACTATAGGTATAACTATAAAATTATGAACCATAAAGCCTCCAGACAAGTTGTTAACCTGATATTTCGTAATTATTTTTATATTTGTTTAATATGTATGGTATTTTTATAATTGAACGTTATTCCACTGTTGTAATTTCTAAATTAACTGAGCTAAAAAAATAAGCATATTATTATAATTTATTTTTGTACTTTACTTTCCTAATGATAGTTTGAATTACCATTTTCATTTGTATATTATATATCGTTATAGCAATGTTGAACAACTCGTCTCTATAATTGTCCTAATCCCCATTAAAACAATATTTGTTGAAAAAAAACATATTTTTCAGAAATGTTTGATGTAAGATAAAACGCTATCCATAAAATATTTATGTTAGTAAATAGTATTTATGTTCTCTGAAAATTATCTTTTAAGTAAATCGTAACCTCTAAATTAATAACGCGCTGTTGGCAATTATTCAATCGCATTTTTTAGCATATTGTTAAAGTTTATTACGAAATAGCGCATAAAGAATTATTGCTATTTTTATATAAATATTTTATTTAAAATTTCAATGAATAATTTGAAGAAAAAAAAATACTGATTCTTTACTGATAGAAAAAAATAAATAAAAAGTTGGATACTAAATACGCAGTGTAGGTATAAATTAAATTGAAAACTACCTTGGTTATTATTAGGTTGGACACGAAACGTTTTATCGTATAGTTTACCTAATTATGTATTTTAAAAACGGATGATTTTTTTTTTTCAACAATATTTTATTATATTTAAACTAACAACGAACTTGTTAAATTATTAATCGATACCACTAACTAAGAGTACGCACTGTATTTCCATTATTGATTGGTGAAACATTAGATAATATATTAATATAAATCAAGTATTAAATTATTATAGAACGTATAACCTTTATGGTATCTAAAATAATGTAAAAATATTAAAATTTGAATACTACCAAAAGGAAACACTAGATAACACAACGACACTAAATAAACCGAGAACAATGGTAATTCATTAAAATAGGATTAAGTTTATTTCCTTATATTATAATATTATAGTTGTGTAAGAATGAATTATTAGTTTAATCGTAAATTTTACTGTACAGTAAATAGATACTGTTTAAATATAAATGTACTCAACTGTGTTGTAGGAATAAGATAATATGTATGAATTATAATATAAAGCACGTATTGCAGTGTCATCTAATAGTAAACTACAAATTATTGTTTTGGGTTATAACTTGTAAAATTAAAATATGTAACACACAGAACTCGTGTAAAATGATGACGTAGGTTTTTGACAAAATCCTAGATAATGAATATAAATATTATATGAAATTAATGTTTCCTTAATACATAATCAATGATCACAAGATACCTATAGGTTGTGTTTGTAAAAGTATATACCTAATAAAAAAAGATAATGGTGTAATTACCAATTTTCTCGAGAGAGACGAAGTATATACATTTTTAATAAATGTATGATATATAGGTACAAATAAAGCTTTAAAAACTTTAAGAAATTTTTTTTTTTTATACAATACTTCATTAACAAATACTAAATATAGGCTGATATTGAATTATATTGATTGCAATTGGATTCATACAAAGCATGCATAATTTATAGAACTTACTTTATGTTCAAGTTTTTTGAAAATATTATCAATATAATATGTCTAAGATTAACTATTATGTGTTTATATAAACTTAAAATTTTTAACCCATTTAAAATCATCCTAAAAACGTAATAAATCATTACTTTATTATTAATTTAAAATATTAATCGATAATAATAATGATTAAAGAGTGCCCTTATTTTAGTAATTGTACTCACTAAAGTATACTCAAATGTACGTTCTAACTTTTTTAAGAATCGATAAAAGACGTTTAGAACTATATACGTATATGTGTATAATATATAAATTATTTTTAATTATAAATAAGTTATTGGGGTACATTTTGAATTGAATTCAAAGAAATACACAAACAATTAATTGAAAAAATAAGTTATATCGATGCTTATAAAATATTAGATACGTTTTTTTTTTCAAAGTAGCTTAAATCATTATTCATTTAAGTGATAAAGTACGTTAAGCTGTGAGTTATAAATTAGTATAACATGTACAATATAAAAAGAGTAAGCAAAGATAATTGTCAAGTCTTGATTTAAACAAATTTATAGTCAAGCCTAAAAAAAGAGTATACCAACGACTATGACTGGTGTACGTGATGTGTATTGCAATTTTATTACCAGCTATTTAATATATTATTTAACTTTAATTATAAGGAAAAAATAGATGTACGTCAAGCTGTTACTAGTACATCATTCTAAGGTATAATATATCTTATACTAATATAGAATAACTAAAATCAAACATTTACCAAGAAAATTATAGATTTTATACAAGCTATTTTTGGATTTTTCCAGTAATGAAACAATGCGTTTATGCTGTTAACTCCAAAAGCAAAAGGGTCTTTGTAAAATTCTAAAAATATATCCTAGCAAAATCGAGCGTATTCATATTCGTATATTTTCTTAATTTGATGCATAATATTAACATGTTTTTCTTTGTTCGTTAATTTGATAGTTTATAGCTCATAGAAAAATTTTAAATTGAATAAAAACTGTAGCAACCATAGATTGTCCGATTCCTAAAATAATCTAAAAATGGTCTAGTAACTTCCAAGCAAATTTTTAGGATCCTAGTATATAATAACTAGTTTTAAATTGACTAATAATTTATTTATATGATAGATGTCTTAAGTTAAACTCAATTTTTATTTTTTGCTGCTTAAGTTTTAAAGCTTTGTGAATATTTATAGGTCGATAACATCTTATACGTGTATTACTCATACTGTACATACAAGAAAAACATAATGTTATGTATCTAGTTGAAAACAAATTTAAAATATTGATTTTTAAACAGCCATTAGATAATATTTATACTTGAATTTATTAGGTACTACAATTTCAGTTTATTAATCAATACATATTAATTATTCACAGAGCTTGAAATAGAATATATAATTGTTGTGTGCGTGGAACAATACGTCACATAAGCGTGTTTAAGTCGAATAAGCAACACAAATAGGCAAACTAGCTAAAAGTTAATAACAATGTAAGTAAGAAAAATATATTTAACAAAAAACGCTGAAAAAAAATCAAAATATTGAACGTCACTTAAAAGTTTCTGAACATATTACAATATGTATTTCGATGACAACAGTACGACGATGAAATAATAATTTTCCCTTTTTAATAATTCTTTTAATTACTTTAAAAAATAAATTTTTGTCAGTATTAATATTGTTTTCGTACAACCAATACATATATTGATGATTTAAATGCAAATAACTCAAACTCGAATAAATAAATGTTGATTGTGATTATTTTGTATAAAATTTACATGGGTTGATCGAAAATTCCCCAATGGATAGTAACAAAAATGAAAAAATAATTTTCTTTATAAGTTTTAGGTTCAATGGCATTTAAATTGTATAGGTATCAATAAAAAAGTGTAAGTATATAATAAAATTGTGTTCTTTAATACTTTGCACAAGCAAAAAAAATAATATGATTTTATGCTTATTTTGTACGGTTATTGCCGTACAATACTAAAGTGCACAGTATTATTGTGTGATTATTTTTATTATCATAATAATTTATAAAATTCATGATCACGTTTTTATAATAAGTTCATTAGGAATTTAATTAAATTATGAAAATGTTTGTTGTAATTAATAAATGCATAGGTATACAGTCTAGTAATATAATTCAAACAAAGCGGATATGTATGTATAATTTGTACAAAAACTCATATCTTCGTATAAAAGGAAGGTTTTTTTATTCGTTTTATTTTTAACAAACAAAAAATCTAGAGTCTTATTTGCGCATAAAAGTACGTTGGTTTCATTTCAAAACACTAATTGTTAATATATTACTGTTTAAACATCGTGTATTTTTTTTTTTTTTTTTGTATTCAGTTTATTAAAATAGCTTGCAAATTTTCAAATACTTTATGTAAATACGTTTTCTTGGAATACTTAAACAATATAATAATATTATATTGCATCTTAACAATTTTAATACAATATAATTTATAAAATAATTACGTTACGTATTAATTTCTGAGAATTATTCGATGCTAAGGCATAATAAAATCACCAACAAAAACAATCTGTGTCAGAAAATCAAAGAGAATTTAATACTATATAAAATATATACAAATTACACACACACACATTTAAAAAATTATCTTGACGAAAAATGTGCTAATATGGCGTTGTACATTTATAAAAAGTAAGAACTTTTAACTTACGATATAAAATACCTGAACATAAATAACCGTATAAAAATTATGCATTTGTGCCAAAAATATAATATGTAATTAAAGTTTTCATGTTTTACAACAAGGCTAACTAAAATTACATTTAAAGGGTGTTATCCATTATGGTCTTTATTTTGTTTTGTGTAAAATAAAAAAATCTATTCAATAAATGAAATAAAAACTATAACAATAATTAATATATTTACATACCTATTACTAACTTTAATTTTTCATCTGTGAAAATGTTGAAATTACATTTTTAAACGTGAAAAATAGTGTAAAAAAAAAAGAGTTTGACGAAGTTATTGTAGGCGCCTTCATTCAGGATGTGATTAAATTTAAAGTCTGCGGTAATATATTATATCACCGAATTTGAAAAAAAAATAACGAGAAGAGATTAGTATTCCGAGAAATTGTCAATACTAGTCTAGGTATATAAAAGTATGGGAAAATATACTATGCTTACTTCGAAGTTTTTATCGAAAACTATATAGGAAGTTCAAAAAAAAAAAAAAAAATTATAATTGAGTTCAATATAAAATCTATAAAGGGTTATATTAAACTTTTCAATGTTTCTCACTGCTCTAAAAAGAGGTTTACGAATTAATAAAAACTACATACCTAGTTAAAACTAATGAATTTCTCAGAATTTTGAAACTGTTTATTTAACATGTTTTAAAAGCTATTATGAAATTCTCAACGAATACCTTTAATGTAATTTTAAACATCATAGTAGTAAAAAATGTTTGTACAATATTAAATATAAAAAAATGCTTAAAAAAAAAATTATGCATTATTTTATATTTTTCAATTTTTACTTAAAATATTTTGTAGTTTAAATTACTTATACAGGATCTATCAAAAAATGTAACTATAATTTATTTTTAATAAGTTAAATATTCGATAATTATTTTTGGAAATCTTGATCATTATATTGTACATTATAATTATATAGTTTTATTTTAATAAGATAGATTAATTAATTTATTATATTGTATAATTTATGAATATTATAGTATTATACTCTATAATATAATTATTATTCTTCTTACAAAATTAAATAGATTTTTCGGAATTTTATTTTATTTTTTTAAATAATGTGTATTAAAGTTACTTTTTATTGTTTAGTAAACAAATCCACTGATAGTAAATTCAATACATAAAAAAAAATGCAGAAGTTGATTATATTATAGTTTCAATTCCACGAAAACTATCTTAGTAAATTTATTGTTATTGTATAAAATAAATTTAATAACTTAAATGTTTGTAAGTTGTGTTTTCATTATTTAATAGTCTCTGTAAAAAAAAAAAATAAATAAAATTATTAATTATAATCAATATTTAATATGATTTTATATTATATTATAAATTTAATTATTACTATTAAATTGTATTACAACAAACATTGTTATAAATATATGCACTAACGATGATAAAATTATATTTGATTGATGAAGCACGATTCAGATTTATCATCAAAGATGCTTTAAATTTTGATTACTGATATACAAACTTGAATATTAAATTTAAACATTTTAAAATTAGTTATATATACTAAATATTGAGTTATGCATAACCATGTTATTAAAATGTTTAATTAAAATTAATGGACAGAAAAAAAAAGTATATCTGTATTTTTATTCAAGATATTTATTTTATTAGCTCAAAATACGTATCAAAAATAAAATCATTACAGATTATAATATGGGTTTCACGAATGAAACAATTTTTAACATTATTATTATTTTTAAATATTTCAATAATGGTATTAGAAAGTTCTTATTTGGTTCAAAACACATAACTATAAATATTATTATCGAATCTTAACAATTCGATTATAATATACTAAGTATATTATTGTATTTAACAGTTCAAGGGGGTTCAAATTCACTCAGTATTTTTAAAATGAATGTGTTACTAAAATAAAAATACAAACATAAAAATAAATAGAAAACATAATATTATGTAGTATATGTATTTCATTTGATTCTATTAAAATATAACCGTAATTATTTTCCTTTAATGTCATTACAATTTTTCTTTCAGCCGAAAGTTATTTTAGCATTTAGAATCGGTTGACTAATCAGGTAGACACTATTGTTGTCTTGATTCTTTCCAATATTACTGCATCATTTTACAAAAGAGTATGTCATTGTCGTTGTTTTGTAAGGATTGAAAATCATTCTCATATTATTTTTAATGTCTTACATCATTAACATTTTTAAATCATAAATAAAAACACCTTAGCGAAGTAATTAGTTGATCATGTTATTTCATAAAAGAAAATTGTTTATGCATTAATTATTCCAACGACTTTTTAACTACAATATAATATTACAAATATTTACCTTTATTCTTTTTCATTTTTTTTTTTTTTTTTACAAAATATTCATAAGTACATTTTCTTACAGTAAAATATTATAATAATTAAAGTTAACTGGTGGTTTATTGCCGTTAATTTGTTTGTTTGAGAGCTATGTGTGTAATGTTATTTATTTATTTTTTTTAGTTTACATTTTAATACACCCCAAAAATGTATAGACAACGAGATCAATTTAATTAAGCTGTAAATTTACACTAATGTCAGATACGATGATTATAAAATTATTGTTCCCATTTTGCTTTTGACTAGGTATACACAGTATAGAAATCATACGAGATTTTTTAATAAAATGAAGGTGACAATGACAACTACTGATTAAATCCTCTTGCGCCGATATCTTTTGCTTTTAAAAGAGTGTATGTGCATTAAAAACGGAACACCGTGATACGCGTATGGATATATATATATATGTATGTTTATATATGAGTAGATTAATAAGGTAAAAGTGTCAGTAAAATGAGAAGAATAATTGAAAAGTATGTGAAATTTCTCACAAATTATTCAGTGTATACAGTAGTGGTGGTGTAAAAAAAGAAGGAGGTGTTTAAGGAGCAACAATAAGAACGTATAGTGTAAAGGAAGAAAGATGTAGTTTAACTAGGAGTGAACTAAGAGGGAGATATTCGTGTTAGGTTGTTATACTGGAAAAGTCATTTGGTTCGCCAGTCCTGCAAGACAACAGCCTGTAGTGAAAGAAAACAATCAGTGTATTAACTATTAAGTACAGAAATATACTACTGAAAGAGAGACAACAAGGGACTCTTTTAATACAAATTATCTGATTTATTTATTCTGTCGGTGATTAGAAAATAATGTAAATTTTAGCTAAAAATTAAATGAAAAATGTTATAAGTGTGACCATTGAGATATCTGTGATGTAAGTATTTCATCATTGCAGGAATTTTAGGATTAGCTTTAATTTTTACCAAAAATTTTATCGTACAAACGGAAGAAACTAAGTCCTAATATTTGAAAAATCTAGGTAGAAAATCGTGAAAAGTGTACACTTATTTTGAGGTTTGTTCCGCACTGCAATAAGCTAACAGACCGAAATATAGAAGTAAATTATACAATAATTTGTATCCTGTTCCTGTTACTGAATAAACACCAACGTTAAATCCATTCTCCATTTATAACATTTTTTAACAAAAAAATATTTTATATTTTTTTTATCGTTTTTAACACTCAATTCAATATTATAATAGCTTTCAATTTTCAAGATAATATCAATGCCCAAGACGAATTTCTCGTAAAACATTTACAATTATTACAGTATTTTACTGTAGGATAAGGTTGCTCCGAATTTTTCAAGACTATAAATTATATTTTTATATTTTACGACGGTATTTTATTTAGGTATTTATACTGTGAAACAAGTATACAATTTATATATTCAATTCACGCATTTATCGATGTCCGCGTGGCGAAGAGTCAACATACGAATTTAAATTGAAGCTATACGATATATAAAACAGCTCGCACAACTTGATAGAGTATCTTACCGTCCAAAATTTCAATGTTCGACAATAATAAATCACCGCGGTAACGTAATAAATAAGTGGATATCATTCAGGAAAACTATTTGTAATATTTCGATATCAAAGATAATAAAAACGGTTAATGACCGATAATACAACGGTTTGCCTACAAGTATTCATTATCTATACTGAGCTAATCGTTGAGTTTTATTTAAAAATAACCAGAGATAGGATTCGGTAGCTTTTCAAAACGAATAAAATATATGCACCGTATAATATGATATTATGATTCATCGCGAAGTATAAAAAAAAAAAAAAATATTTATTATTATCTGCACAAAAACCGATTAATTGACAAGAGTTGAGTGATGTTTGAGTATCTATTTGTAAACATTTAATAAACTCCACTAGATTAAGTTCATAACATTAAATAGCATTCTCAACATGTCAGCCTGACATTTAAAAAAGACTAGACAGAGAACTCAAAAATATCAAAATTTATCTGAGACTAAGTCAGGATCTAGTAATTTGAATCTATGAAAACCTTATTTGAATTATGTATTTCACTTACAAATATATTAGTTTTTATTTAATAAACATATTGTACTTCTTTAAAATATTATTATTTAATAATAACTAATAAGGGAATGATTTTTATTAATGATGTATCTATATATAATATATATGAATGTATATTTAATAATAAGAAAACTATTATTCTTATATTATTATAAGTTATAACAAATTTGTTCATATCATTTTTTTTTAATTAAGAAACATAATTATAATATATTTTAATTACATGTTTCTAATATTTTCGTAACTGATTTCAGTACAATGATCTTATATAAGTATTTATACAATTAATATATTAATCAAATAAATAAGTTACCTAGTTTACAGGCTTGATTTAGCTTATAATAATAATAAATTATGACATTATATTATATTATTTAAAAATTTTTTTGTGTATCAGTTGAATTATTATAACAAATAATTGATAAAATGTTGTATTATTTTTAATTATTAATTTCTTTTTCAACAATTATGAATAATAATAGGGCCAAATACTTCTGACTTTAAGTTGAACTTCTTTTTAATTGTATGTACTTTAGTTTAAAAAACTTTTTTTCGTGTTACCTGAATTAACGTAAGAATCAATACGTATTTATATAATACTAATAAATTATTGAATTTATAATTATTAAATGCACATACAATGCATTTATTGCATTATTTTTTTTAGTTAATAGAAAAAATATTTTTCACATTGTTTTCATATTCTTTGTTTATGTTTAAAAATAATATCTAAATTATGATAAATGGTTGTGTGTTTATCAACAATTTTAGTTATAAAAACTTTCTGAGCTTTGATTGTATAATATATTTTATATTTTTGTATGATATCGATTTTAAATTTGTAAATAGAAATAATAGCCCCTTACAATTTTTAGCACTTCAGTTCTTTTTGCATCCATATAAAACTTAATTGATCAATCTATGCTAAAAAGCCTGGGTCTCGTCAGTATTCATTGACTCGCTGCTTTGATTAGGTTAGGATTACACTAATTATTATACGTTTTATGTAATAATGTATATGTATATTTGTTATAAATGTATTATAGTAATAGATCATTATTTAAGGGTTGAAGTTCAAAGACGTTCAAAGACAATGCTTTTGCGAACATAATATATTAACTTTTAACGCTTAATCCGTATAATAACAGAGTAAACTCAATAAATTAACCATAGATTCATAAGTTTTGCGATTCAAATAATTATTACTTGTTCAATCAAATTTATTTAATAAACAAAAAATAATAATAATAAAAATTTTATATTAATTTATTTTGTTTATTATGTATTCACCTGTATATATAATGTTTAATATTATTGTATCGCTTTGAATATAAAATGAATGGATTCGCGTATATTTAAACATACTGACTGTTCACTATTATTGTTATTACTATTATGCGAATCTAAGTAAAAACTAAACATTTTGAAGAAAAAAATATAAAGCAATTATTTTTTTGATACAGTTATCTTAGACATATATAAAAGATACATATTTATCGGATGTATAAGACTTTATTTTTATAGATTTATTTTTTATCTATTTTATACATTGTCACAAGTTACAAGTCGATCCGTTATAACTAACAATAATTTATATTTTTATTAGGTAATCTGTTTATTATTCTTTTAAAATCAAAATTTATTGATATTTTTTAAATATAATATGTTAAATTATTATAACAGTATAATATTATGATGTAAAAAAATTGAACTTTATAGTCATAATATACTTTTAAAACAGTATTTAAAATTAAAATCTGTTGAATAACGGAATTATGCAAGCAAACTTTTAAAAGAATTAGGTATTTTAAAAGTGTAAATACAATTATTTTTTGTTAATTTGCATATTTATTTTAAGTGGAGAATTATTATGGATAACGTGGTCGTACATTATTATTTTAGTCGCTATAGAACTCTGGTGATGAGGAGAAGGGAAACATAATTAAAACGCATTATATTTTTATCGTGCGAGTTTTAGGCATAATATTATGATTCGAGGTTTTGTGTGTTCATATATTTTTGATCTGGAAAACAAATGTACGACACGGTCATTACACGACTTTTATTCAGTTCAATTATAAAATATCGTTCAGCGTTATTTATCGATAAAACTACGTAAAGTTGCTCTAAAAATGTTACTAAATCTTCAACCTAACATTTTTCCATTCCACACATACACACCAACCAATCCCGACTATTCAGCAGTTAAACAGTTGTATTATTATGTTGATCTATTTTCACATCGTAAATTGTTACATTACATTATATTTATAATAACGTATTATAAACACCAACTTTACAGCGTACACATAAATATGATATTGTGCAGTGGTATAGGTCTTAGGGGCACCATTTCAATTTTTTTTAATGTGTGCAAAATTTAAAGCTGGCCAATTTTTTTTTTTTTATTTGTTGGAAAATTCAAAAACGCTTCACACACCACTACAACACAAAAAATCAATCTTGTCTAAACGCACTATAATCAACATTAATTTCTTTCGTAACTGCAATAATATATTATTGTATGACAATATTACTTTGTAAAAATGAAAAAAAAAAATCTAAGAGGTTGCTAGAATTACATCCAATTTTTGACGTTATTCTGGGGAACTTGCTTCTGTTGTATTTTAGGTATCTAGTGTACTCCGTTATTAAGTAAAGGTATCTTGTTATGGGTTATTGCGTTACATAAAAATAAAACTATATATTATTGTATACCTATTGTATATCCTATTGGATGATTATTCTACTAAAAAAAAATCATTATCTGGAAAAACTATTTCAATTTTAGAACATTAGTCTTACATATTTTTAATTTTTCACTACACAACATTTTTGAAGAAAAAAACAATATATTTATTAATTTTTTTGTTTTTTACTAGAGTTTTTTACTTTTTTGATAGACAACGAACATTATTAGTTTTTTGATTATTCATTTTAAATACCATTTTAGTATTTTAGTTTAGGTAAGCAGAGTTGAGTGACACTAATGTTTATTTCGACTCATTACTCATCTTCTCTTACTATTTTAAATATGTATAGCAAGTTAATTATTGATCCAAAATTCGATTTTTATGCATTGAAATATTCTGCTTTGGAACATGAAATAATAAATGTATGTTAGTTGGTAACTAAACATGTATAGAGATAAATAATTAAATTAATTATTTATAAAATCATCAAAGCTTTATTAAGTGTTTAAATACATGTTATATACATTTTAAAAATATTGGACATGTGATGTAGTAGGTTAGTATAATTTATAGTTTACAGGGTGTAGTGGTGATGAGGGATACCATTGAAAAAATACGGTGACAAATTTTGTGCGATCGTCATGAGATACGTATCGAGTATCCGATTGCTATTGAAATAACCATGATAATAATGTGCATATCAATTTTGGCTTTAAGAATGACATGCATTCATGCTACGTACTCACCTACTATATTATTGTATCGTTGATGACTAAAATCTAATATTTTTATTATTATTCACGTCGATCAACATGACATATTAATTCGATAGTTTTTGTTTTAAATCGCTACTTAAAACAATAACAACCTTTGATTGGGTTTCTGTCGTATAATATAGTTGAAGTAAACAACCGATAACTAGTTATTATAACGTTTGTTGTTTACAAAACGGATTTATTATGATATATACATATATATTGCATTGTCTTTGGCGATCACTACCTGCTCTCAATCACGTTTACTTAGTATTTCGATTATTATAGTCATTTTTGACTTTGTCGCAACTAACGTTAACGGCCACAGTAAAATAATTATACAATACTATACCATACTTTCAGCAGTTTCAGCCATCGAAACACATCGCATAAGTATATTATTATCAATAAAATGACATCACGGAGAATTTACAGTTTTGATAGTTATAATAATAAATTATTCCGTACGCGCACGCTTCATTCATAAAATATTATACTTAAATACGTCACCCGAATTAGTCAATATAAAACAATACATCGTATTAATCTGAACGTCACAATATGTACAATTATCGTTTATCGTGCTCACACATAATATTATATGCCCATGAAACTATTACTTGTACACATTATGATTATGTTTAGATATACATAGGTTGCACGACCGTACGTGATAATGTGTCTATTTTAAATTCGATGTACTTATTGCTGACCTGCCCCATATTGTAGATTAATTACGTAGAGACAAGTAGCATATGGGTATACAAAAGTAAAATAAAAAAAAAATACTGATAAAAACATCAGCGGTAAGGGTTACCGTTAGTGCATTACACTGAATGCGATGATATAATATTCCTTATATATGAATAGTTTGGTCGTCTAGATCACGATCGTGAGAAATTTCGTCATTATCAATATCAAACACAAAAAATCAGTGTACGTTATTCGTACAGACGATAACGAGAAAAATCCGCAAACCTAATTGTATCATCGATTAAAACTCAAAGTTTAACAGTTAATATTTTTAAATATGTTAATAATTATTAGTTGATAATTAACTTGATAATTTTACCAGTTCCTAAACATTTAATAACAACTAATTATTTTTCAATCAATTTAAAAATGATACATTAAAATTATTAAAGCTGAGTTAAGAGTCTTAAGGGTAAATTATGGATCTTCAATTTTTTTTAAATTTTAAAATGCGTTTTAACATAGCATGCCATAATTGTTTGGAGATGGGTTTAAATGTAATGACATTGAAAAAGAGTCAAGAAGAATTCTATTACTTTATTTCAGCATAATTTTACAAAAAAAATTATTTATTTATTTTTCGATTTATCATAAGAATTCAGACACATACAGTTAAAATATTGAAATTTAAGTCAGTTAGCAGTTTAGTTCAAAAAGCTTGATGGGTTTAAATCCATCGGTAAATCTTAAGTTGGAGACCTTCTGATCTATATTAAAGACATCCCAAAATCCACATGCGTGGTTTGAAAAAAGTTTAATTGAACAGTTTCTGTTTGATGCAATTATAAATTAATATTAGCTAATAATAAATATTATATTACAATATATTTCTTATTCACTTAATCATTTATCCGATCTAAGTAGGTGATCGTTAAACCACCACAATGCACATTAAATAGGACGAATTTTTGACAAAATGGTTAGTTATCATGTATTATTTAAAACATTTGAAAGTTGCATGCAATCACCGTTATCCGTTATATATGTGACCCAGGAGGTCAGGTGGCCAGATTATAATATATTATTATTTGACTATTAAATTGTAAGCCATTATGTTCTCAATGTTGATTTAACTTGGCAAAATCAAATTCATTTTTTTCATTAACTTACGTTTTTAGTTTTTGCCTTGGGATATAAAACCGTTGCATATCCAGAATTATGGGTGTAGATGTGTTGTATTAATATATTTTCTGTATGGGATTCGATTTTGCGGAAAGTCGCGACAAAACAAACTTCAAAATGAAACGTTAAATCATTATAATAATGTAACTGTAGGAATAAATCGAGTTCTACAGGTGTAATTTCAATGTAGTACGCGATCGAGAAATACAAAAAATGTGGTGTACAGCTGTCGTATATTTGCAGTGTATAATAATATAATATTTAGGTAAATGTGAGAATGCGGTGCGAGTACATAGATGCGGTATTATTATATAGCGTCGTTGCAGCAGAAACTACTGCGCCACACCGGTCGAATACTAAGAAGTGTATTTTATTTTTCATTTCGTATGGAATTATATTTAACATGACGTAATATACATTTTTCAATTTCACTGGTTCAATTTATTCCTAATTTGTTTGTGTTTATATGTTTATGTTATTATTATTATTTTTTTTAATGAGAAGTGAAATACCATTATTTCAGACCCCAGTTTTACAATTCGACCGACAGGTTCAGTTTGAAACAAACAAATCCATGTGTAGAGAGAGAGAGAAAGAAATGCAGAGAGACAGAGAGAAATACGATCGTAAGTATAAACACTATGCAAACGCAATGTGTCCTCTTCTCCTCACTCCAACGACCAATCCCTTCGCACACTTCACTACAGTACTTTATTTACACATAATTACATAACATTGACTTAAGTATGTTTAGGTTTAATTAATTCTCGCTGTTGGGATAAAAAACAGATTAATTCTCTTTCATTACAAACTTTGTTGTTTGTTTTTCGAACACATTTGTTATCCAACAAAATTTTAATAGTTTTCAGTTTGTCTCTAGAGTATATAGCATATACGTACAATATACGTATGTCATCATCGTATAACTGAAATTTTTTCAGTAATTATTAATATTTTTATTTTTCGTTAACTATACTCATGATTCATGGTTCTATTTATCATATAATATAATATATATATATATATATATGTGTGTTTTATGACATTTGAAACAAATTAAAATAATATATGCATATATGTTTGTGTGTGTGTATACATATGTATATGAACTGTTCATTTTTGAAATAGATAAAATATAATGTATTATTTATCCAACATTTTCTAATAAAATTTAAAAATGTCTATGATATTTAACAACTTATTTTTTCAACTAGTTTATGCTTGTTTCTATTCTTACCTCTTAATCTTTTAATATCTTGTTATAATACTTGGAATTTGATAAAAGATTAATTTGAGGAACTTTCCTTATATCAAAAAGAATAATACTTGACAGCCGATTTCATGTACACAGCCAAATTTTGAAATTAAAGCTATCAATCCACATTAAACTCATTTAGTATGTACAGATATCTTGAAAAGGATTTTTAAGCATGATTGTTATTATCAAATACGTAATTTCAATTTTGTCAGGAAAAAATGGAAACTTCAGAAATATACGCATGGGTTATAATATACTTTGGTTGAATATCGCCAATAGAATATATAATATTTAAAAAAAAGTTGAATTTTAAATGTCAATATAATGACTTAATGATACAAAATATGTGAAGCACTGAGAACACAAATAATATGTATAAAGCGTATTATTTACTTTAATGTGTATACATGGCAAATATAGTTAATTAGCCATACGTAGCTACAAAGCTTGAATATGGGAATAAATAAGAACCTTCATAAATGTTTGTATGTAATGTAGGTATTATTATAAATGATTATATAGTTTAATGTAGGTATTATTATTATTATTATTTATTTTTTTATTGACTCGCGGTTACACAATAATAAATATGTAACTATATTTTTGTTAAACAAATTGCAAATAATACGTAGCTGGTATCTAAAAATTTAGTAGTTAACATAGAGTGTTGGTATAGGTATTTAATTTTTGACTTTAAATGCATTTTATTTCTTCGGTTGTGCACAAACACACATGTCGCTTATATAATATGTATAATGTATATAATACCTTCAAAATACTATGTAGTGTAGCAGTGATGAAAAATGAACCTAAATAACATCACACTGCAACCTCTTTCAGTTGAACATTTTTTTTGAAGTAGAAACTGTGAACGAAGTTTTGCACGTGTGTACACGACGATCTGTAGCTATATAGGTACAACATCCTTAAATCTTAAAAAAATAACCACGTATTCCGGTGTACAATACAGCATAAAATATGATATTTATGTACACAAACGCAAGACTACACGTTTCGATTGGCGTCAGGAATAATAATAATAATCATAACTGCCGTTATAATAATTGATCCTGTCGTACACATATATTATAAAGAGTGATTCTTTTAGCGCAAGGCACCTATTATTTTTCTAAAACTACAAACGTTTATGAAAATATTATTTTTTCAAACTTATAAACGATTTTTTTATCTGTATTTTTTTTTTAGTTTTTTTTTTTTTTTTTTTGAAATACAACATTTCATTTATTATTCTGAAATAGAATATATCAAGGAACTCATTTTCTAATTCAAATTTTATTAAAAATCTATAATGAAATATTTTGAATATTATACTGCTTAAGATTTTTAAATTAAAAATACATGTAATAAGGAATGTCTTGTGTTTTTTTTTTTTTTTATTATTATTATTTATACATTTTATAGTAATTAATAATTATATTGGTTTAGTGTCTAACATTAATATATTATTATTTTGAAATGTTTGTGTTTACTTACGGTCAAAAATCATTCAAAATTTAATTTTAAAACTGAAAACATGTATAAGCAGGCACCTATGCATATCACATGCGCAAGTATACATTTGCATATTTGTTTATATATAAAACCAATTTACGTATGATAAATGATATCTTGGTATATGACTATTGACTATATGTGCATTACGCGTAGATACACGTGTATGCCAATGTTTAGAGTTTAGACCGAACAAAATATAAAAATATTCCTCAATAACGATTCGACAGTTGGCTGTAAAAGATAACTCGCGTACGATAGTAATACGACACAGCAAATGATACTACAGTTGATCAAAACTATATAGTTATTGTAAAAATATATAATATTTTATTTGAATTCATCTTTTTCATGAATTTAAATTTGCACTTTAGAAAATAAGTAACAAAAAAAAAAAAAAATAAATAAATAAAATAAACGCAATGCCTTTAATAAATTCCTTTGCAATTATTTTAATGAATGAAATAACTTCATCGTAGTAAAATTTGTACGTATTTTAAATAAAAAAAAAAAAAAAAAACACTTATCCAATAGAATTTTGAGAAAAAAATACCACTTGAGTGTGTATTCCAAGTAAAACTGAAGTTATTTCGTTATCGTTTCAGAAACAAATTTATTTATATTTTTTTTTCCGTAATACAAACTATTTTAAAATTATAAAAACTGATCGATTGAATAATCGAAATCGTAATATTAAAATATATGTTTAGCCATATGTTACCAAGAATCACATCTGTTTAAATCAGGTATTTTTTAATGTGTTCATATGTTCAAATATTATAATTCCTATAAAAAAAAAAAATACACAATTTTAACGGGTTTTTTTGTCTATTGGCTCATTATTAATTAATTTTTTTTTATTTTCCTGGATAATGATTGCACGAAAAACTATTTAATATCTTATTCTCGTGTGGTTTTTACCTGTTATTATAATATCATGTTGTCTTACATTTTAATATGATGAGGTGGAAAACGAATGACGTTCGATATTAGATATTTTTAAAAAGTTTCCAGTCAAATCGCATGCCAATGGATTTTTATTTATTGGCACTTATCATTGACGTGTAATTAAAATAACGAATCGCATGTTTATCACGCTGTATTCTCAGTGTTTTATTAATTGTTATATTATATACAAACGAATATCAGGTGTAATAAATAACAAATATATAATGTTAAAACGGAGAATTCATCATAAGAAATTGGTTTACTCACACACTTAAAACTATTGTAACGAGGATAATTAATACTTTAATTATTTATACTATTCGATATCGAAAAATGAAGATAACAGTAATAGTTAATTATATTATATTACTTTTTATACGTATAATACATAGCCTTAATGTAAAATAATTTTAGTAGCATTCAATAAATAGGTTAGCTATTAAAATGTTTGATTAATAAAGGCTTAATTAATTAAGTGAAATCATTTTTATCAATATGAATTCTGTAGGTAGTGAAAACTTAATGAAAAAGGAAAAAAAAACCATTCATTATACTGATGTAGAAATACTTTTAATTTATTTTTTAAATTACAGTCGACCGTAATCAAACCAACAAACCATTAATAATTTTAAGTGCCTATCTATTTATAAATAGTATGTATTATGTGTGTTTAGACGATATAATTTTATTTACAATTAAATTTTTTATATTCTAATAATTTACATACCTTGGCAACGGTGAGCCTTTATTTTAAAATACAAATTATATAATAAAAATATATTTCCATTATTCCTGATGATGGTACATCTGTTGTATAAAATATAATAATAGTAATAATGTAACGATTGAAAAAGAATTGCAAAAATGCAATTTTCTCGTAAGTGCCGAATGAATATTTTGATGCGCTATACGGAGATCGTTTATTCAATATTTGAATACATTTTAAGCGTAGTACGTGATGTATTTTGTACATGCATTTAAAAAAAAAAAAAAAAACATCACACGTATTTCACGACCTTTCTTCTGAACAGCGTCATAATTCAAAACCTGTCATCCGTTGGTCTCGTTTTATTCTTTGTTGAAATTAATGAAATCAAATTACGGTCGTTTTCTATTATATTTGAATTTTTCCTTTCGTGATAAAGCATTTTATATGAATACTAAAATGCGTGTTACCATAATTTACTTATTTATAAAATGATTATAATATTGTTTTAAGTAAAATAAAGTCATTAATTATCAAGAATATAAACGACTGAATTTAAAACTATTTAATGGTTTAATATTGTTACATAAACTATTTTGAGAACATTAAGTACATAAAACTGCAATAGACTTAAGTTATAGTATAATGGATAAGTTAAATATTTGCAGTTGAATTTTCGTAATTAGTTGATTGGTAAATGAATAATTTACTCTTAGGTACTCTCAAATTAAGTTCCACTAGAACTGTCGACGCTTGACATGTCACAATACGTGACTAGAATGATTTTTTTTTTGTCTACTTAAATTTATTAATATTCTGTAAAAGATAAACCGTTAAAAATGTTCATGGAAATTTTGGCACACTAACACGACGAAGCACTATTACAGTAGATACAGAAAATATTACATATTAAATCATACAGATATTAAGTCTATTAATTCAGAAACAGCAACATAAAATCACAATAAAAATAATGGTCCTCGATATATTTTTAAATTTAAATTTAGTATATTATAAGAATTTAAGCTTATATTTATTCCAATTGTTTAAATTCCGTTCTTTATCTAAATCTGTAAAGAATCAAATAATTCCCCGTTTAGTACTATACAAAATGTTATTGCTGTGATAAGCAATTTATCTTCAGATATATTTTCAGATTATTATGTAATGATGTGATATAATTATTAATCGTGACTGTCAAAACAGCTACATTATTCAATTATTTATAAAAAAAAAGAAATGTACGAAATACTTTACGTGCATAAGTCCCGAGTTAACTTTAAATTCATCTGCATATATTACATAGCATAAACACGTATGTTCTGAAAATAATAGAATTTGTATCAAAGCAATTAAATTTAAATAAATAATACAAATAATTGAATCTATAAATGCAGTGCATATTTTAATAGAAGTAGAAGTGTAAATTAGAAGTGTATACTTTTAATAAGGAGGTATAAAATATCACGCTAAAATAATTTATTTGTTTTTATTACAAACGATTTTAGTATTTTTTTTTTATTTAATATTTACGTTTGAATTAATTTTAAAATCGAATGAATAACTGTAGTAAACAAGATTTATAAAATAGTTATTGCACTATAAATAAAATAATAGGCATTAGACAATAAACTTAACACTTACAATAGATAATATGAATACGTTTTAAAAGTTTTTTATATTAAAATGATTTGTATGCAAAATATTTTACTAAATATCTGAAATTAAAATTGAATGTTTGTGTTTTCATTTGGATAGAAATAATTGTAAATTCATAGTCGCTGAGTTGATTTAGATTTATAATAAAAAAAAAAATTGTAGATTACAATAAAATGTTTTTAATTCAAAACTCTTAAAACTTGGAATTTTATTCGTAATTAATAAAAAAATAATAATTGGTTTAAGTTTCTAACAACAAATTTCTCATTGATAAATATTAATAAATTTAGATCATCTGAGTTAAATCTTAAACTCAACAATAGTACAAAAAATGTTATTCAAACTTTAGAAATAACTTTTTCAAAATAATGCATTAACAACAATTTAATGATTTATTCATTAAGTGTAGGATTATGATAGAAATAATTGAAATATTTTCATACCCGATGGATTAATTTAAAAATTTTACTAAAAAGTACAAAATATTCTTATTCATTTATTTCGACGACTGAATTTTCAATATAAATGAACTGTTTAATAATTTATTATAGAGATGGTTTTCGGATATTGGTATTAAGTCCATACTCGATGTTATTATCTTATTACCTATGTTATCTGTCCCTATAAAATAATATAGTGTTAAATTAAATTTAGGTATTATAAATCATTCAACATCACTAAAAAAAAAAAAAACATATAGTTCTGTAAAATAAACACATAATATCAGAATGTGATTTAGATGAGAAATACTCGAATATATTTTTTTATATTGCATACTCATACTTAAATAATGCATATAATGATTATTGTATTACTTACTATTATCAACTTTAACGTATAAATTAATGTTTTTGTTAGTAAAGAAGAAATATTTTTGTCTATAAGTTATAACTAACTATGACGATAGCATAATATCAATTATTTATTTATAAACTTTATCATTTATTTTATTTGTAACTATAATGATTTTTATTTTCCATCAATATTGTTAATGTAAATGTACGCATGATAGATTTAATTTTTTTTTTTTTAAATTTAATTTAAATTGGTTATAATTTCATGGATTTGTTAATTAATCTTAGATAATATTTTTGATTGTAAATTATAACATAATTTTATTTAATTTTTTTTTAATTTTTTTTTTTTTTTTTTTTTAGTATGCACCAAAAAGGTTTATTTTTTTTTCGTGAATTTTAAATGAATTAGTAAAACGTCCGACGAAAAAAGATATATTGTTCGTATATATTTTATTGTTTTATGAAAAAAGTATATTTTATACTATAACCTTGGTATAGTCAATGGCCTCTTAAATAGGAAGTCAATTAAAAAATACTTTTACAGATGACATAAATAAATAAGCATATTTTAACTAAGAAACCGTGAATAAATCAGTCATTAAAAAAAGAAAAAAAAAATTAAATATAAAACTGGTTAAAATTATTAGAAAAAATAAACGTTTTCAGATGGGTTTTAGAATATCTTATTATAAATACTATAAAAACTGAGCAACAATAATTAGGTTAAATAATTTAAAAATAATAGTTATTCTTGTCCACGTAATTATATTATAATATGCGTTCCGTTTTATGAATTTTTAAAAATGTAATTTTAATCATAAAATAATGATTACATAATTAAATGTAGAAATAATCAATAGGTAAACGATCTTCATAATGATTACCTTTCGCGAATAATTAAATATTTTGCATTCATTAATATGTAACTTTTTACTGACCTTCGTTCGGTTGTGTACTCCAAATTCAATATAATTTACATAGAAATGCATTCTACGAAAACATAAAAGCATAAATATATTTAAATACTTAAAAGCTAAATATTTATAAATTATACGTTATTTAATCAGAATATTAAAAATAAAATAAATAATCGAGTCATTTGTATTTTTCTTTAAGAGTTTAATATCATTATATAATAATATATGGATTATTATAAAGTACGATGTCTACACAGTAAGACTGTTGAAAAATAACTTTTTATGTTAAATTTCATGAAGTATATAGTAATACATACATATAATTAGCTGGTAATATCGTTCTTATAATAAATGTGAATGTTAACTGTAGTCTTAGGTTAAATAAGATTACGTTTTGAAGTTGAGATACTAACCAAAGTTATCTTTTAGAACTCGGTTAATACGTTGAATGATCTACCGAATACGTCAAATAAATATGAATGATGGTCTAATAAAATACATAGACCTTCATTTATTATTATTATTATTTCCTTAACTTTCAATTTATTGATCACGATTAATTTACAGAACTGAAATGAAACTTTTACCTCTGTAAATGAAATTGTAATTAAAAAGTTACATATTAATGAATGCAAAATATTTAATTATTCGCGAAAG